>NW_020537324.1:27345334-27460046 GCF_003426905.1 Ctenocephalides felis
ATGTTGGATTATTTCAATTTATTTTTTCATTATTTAAAATATCCAAAGTTGCACCGTAAATTCTTCAATTGATATCGTAAGGGCCGAATTATAATGTATAAATTATATGTATTCATCTTTACTTTCACATCATGTATCAGACTGTTGTTTAAAAGTTAAATTTTAACATATTTTAAAAGCATTGTCCAAAGATTAGTAGGTGATGCCAAGAAGAAATAATATATTGCTTATATGATATTGAAAAAACTATATTATAAATTTCATATCCGAATCTTGTGTTGGCGCCCCCTAAGGAGTGCGCCCACATTTTTCGCATACATCACATTCAAGGTAGGAACGGCCCCGATAAAAGTCCTTGCCCAACATTGATGCATCATTAAAAAAAATATTACAACTACAGAAATTATGGTAATGCAAAATCATTACATAGAGATGTGATAACTGTTTTTGGTTGCATACCATCAAAACATCTTATAGAATCCTTAAGTTCTGATCGCTGTTCAAATAATTCATTTATTTTTTTAAGGTGTAATTATATATATCAAAAAGTACCCGGAATTTTCGTTTTTTCAAAAAAATATTTATTTATTCGTCTACATTAATGTGGTCCCCTTCAAAGTGTTCCCCCCCCCGGATATAATACACTTATGCCAGCGTTTTTTCCAATTTTCGAAGCACCCTTGATATTCACTTTTTGATATGTCCTTGAGCACTCTCAGCGATTTTCTTCAATCGAGGAAAACCGCCGTCCTTTCATGGGTCTCTTCAACTTTGGGAATAGGAAAAAGTCACACGGAGCCATATCTGGTGAATTTTTGCACTTTGCAACACTTTATTTCATTTTTTACGCAAAATTTAATACAAATTCTTTGACTTTTCAATTCTTCCATTGTAAAAATCGCCGAGCTCAGAAAAACACGTCGAACCTTAGCGACTACCACAGACAAAGTAAACAGTGAATATAGCTGAAAATTTCATCATACTTTAGGGGCATGTATACCAACACAATAAAAAAAAAATTTGACAATCAGACACTCCAGACCCGCGAAATTTAATTATTAGTAATTCCGGGTACTTTTTGAACACACCTCGTACTTGACATAAGTACTATGAGTTACTAAAAATGAATGTAAGTAAAATTCGGCCATCCATCAAGTTCTAGGTTAAATATTATTTAATTATTCAGTACACAAATTAAATCCAACTTCACGACTACGTAAGAGTTAAATTAATTTAAACAAACAAAGTTAATAACGTAAGTAATCCATGCAAAAAAATAATTAAAACTAACATAACAATTAAAATTTCACAAGAATTACACAGCGTGAAGCTTTCTTGCACTAGTTGTACACTGACACAAATATGTATTTATCAGGTTATACAATGGCTGCTGGATCTCGGCATAATCTGGGACCTAGATTTACTCGTTATGGGCTCATGAATATAATAAGCATTTAGATATAATATATTTATTAAATCTGAATGGGTATTTGAATCAACAAGTTGGATGTTATTAATAGATCCCTTTGTGGCTATATTATGCTCGTTCAGGCTTGACCAATTTGCCGCCGATAAAAGCACTCGATATGGTACATAATGCCGCGAGGCCATCGTATATTCCTGGATTGGGTTGGGCTGGGCTAATTCTGTAACATGGATTATCGTATTATAGATTCTGAACATTTTTTTGAACTATATAAATCAAATTCCTTACTATCGATTCTATAACTGGAGGCAGTAAGTGTTTGGCATTATTAGAGATTTTTGATTTTATTGTTAGTGCTTGAAGTTTTAATACGTTCGATCTGATAATAGCGTTTCCTACTCTCGTGAAATTATTACACGCTGATATTATAGGTCAGATGTTGATCTTTTAAATGTGTGAAAAAATTATTAGTTTTTGTATTTTATGTATCACTTTTTGTTGCGTTATATGTTGTAGAGATAATTTAAAATAAAGTTAATTTATTCGCAATCATCATGAAATGATTGTTATCGCACTGTTATGCAAATATAAATTAATTTACATATTTATTGTTAGAGCGGTTCATCACAGCTGAAATCGTATAATAAACAATTTACAATTTTTTATTGGGTGTTCATTTATTATAATGGCCGATTAAAATAAAAGTAATAGTAAAAAATATCTTATGTACGTATAATTTTTGTAGTTGATTAGAGTATTATCGATAGATCGTTGTTTTTGCACCATGAAATTAAGAAATAAAAATAATAAATTATTATTGTTATTGAATTTTTTAATTATATGTATAAACTCTCTGTTTTCAACAATATAATATATTTGTATTAAGGGAGCTAGGAGCTGGTTGTAACATTTTTTTTAATTAATATATCTTGAGATTCACTGATTATATTTTTGAGAAATAAAGATGAGTAATTGGTGTAACTATTTCTTCTACAAAATCAAGTATTAATAATTTCACAACTATTGTTTATTATTTCATAATCAATCATTTTCTAGAAAATATGCGATGTTACAACTTACCCTGTGTTTGGATCTAGCTGTAACGACTACCAAAGCAAGTAGTAACGATAATAATACCTCTGATAATTTATTTTTTACTTATTTTTAAGAAAATTGACTTGTTTCTAAGTGATATTTTCATTAACCAAAGCAAACTATAATTAATACGGAAACTACAATTATTATCAAAGTACTAATAAATGATAAAGTGTTTCTTTTAACATTTCTCCCACATCTTACAAGTTATAAATTCCACCCAATCTATTCACTTGAATCTGTATATAATGCTTGTATGTTACCCCAAGCCCCAAGATTTTGTTTCAACTAACCCCATGTGTGATTTTTTTTAGATTAATCAAGATAGCCATTTAAACAACCTAGAAATCACAAAAATTGTTACACATTATTAAATAAGAGTCTATTTTGTTCTTTTCAGCAATGCCCCAAAGTTGAATTTCGTAGGTCCACACGGTTTTGATCATTGCCTTATATATAATTTGTTGTAAAATTGATAATTCTGATTTTCTGTTTAGGAGCCAATAATAATTTTCAAAGATTAGATCTATTTGTTGTCTTTTGTTCTTCATGTGTATTTAAAATTAATAGATAATAATAACTCAAACCGAAATTTTATTACAGCTCTATTTTATACTACCTGTCGAAAATGATCGATCTGCACTTTTGTTTATTGCGTAAGCCTGCGGGAGAGTAGCTATGACAATATTATGCAGTTTACATCTCCAATCAAGACAAAGAGATATTTTAATATCTTATTGAGAAAACGCTTGTTACTAGTTATCCCCGTTACATATAGCTCCTAGCTCTCCTATATATTGTTAAAGTTTGAGGTATATTTATGCTATGAGGTTTATGATCATTGAGAACCTCTGAGCTTTCCTATCACTAGCCTATTAATTTAAAACTTTCCCTTCGCGCCGTGTTCCTTGTAAATTTCAGGCCGCTTGTATTATAAATACGCGTTTGTATACATGCATTATAAATAGCACTTGGCCGGTACGCATTTTCTGTTTCCCTAATGAGAAAGTGAGTTCGTTTGTATTTCTATATTGCAAATGTAAAGGAGAAATTGATATATAATCCACGCTAACATGATGTTTACCAAATGTCCCGTTTGTTCTAAGGTCCGTTATTGGCTTGTAGGAAATGTAGAGACATTTATCATGCGGGTTATAGAATCAAACGTACTTTCACATGTTTTTCTAATAAAGGATTTTCTTATCAAATTAATTTTGTTTTAACACACGTTTAATGTCAGATTTATCAGTGTTTAAGATATGTTTTCAAATAAATAGTTTATAACCGGATGGTAAATGCAATTTACCATCAAACAAATGCAATTTGTTTCTTTCACTTTTACCATCTAATATCACAATACATATGGGATAGAATAATAGAATAAAATTTTACTTGAGCCATAATAAATTTTCTTTATTATTTTATATTTGCTTCTGCCTTTAATATATTTTGAATTGTCTAATACATAGAGTCACTCTTATTAAAACTGTTCAAATAATAAGGTTAAATGAAATTTCTTTCTTGAACATTTTGAGCAAACTTCTATTTGTGTGCTTCTTGCGATGAAACTTATTGCATTTATTAATTTTTTACTTTATTATTAGAATATAGTACATTGAAGCATACAATTTTTTTTAAGTAAGTATTTTTATCATAATTTAAATTATTTTTTTAAGTAAAAAGTATTATAGTTTATATATTAATATATTACACAAGTTATTACATTCTAGTCCTAAACTTAGATGATATTAAATTATAGTCCTAAACTTAGACTAGCATTCCACAAGTCCAAGATTTATTTTTTCAACACTAACTCTATTAAAAATAATAAACAACTCGAACAAGGAGTCGATATTATTTATATAACTCCCTTTGAATTTAATTCTTTACAGATTCTTCTCTAATTGGCAATTCCTCTTGTGCTTGCAATATAAAGGTATAAAAGAGTGTTAATGAATTAATCATAGAAAAGTTATTTTTTCAGAATAAATTCTGAATTAAATTATTTTCTATTATTTTATGGATATATGTACATCACTCTTAGAAACGTATACACACTTATCTCGTCAAAAACAAAATGGTCAACCATTGGGTTGCCTTCTAAACAAGGCTAGGTTAGGGAATGTGAATAACAGGTTGTAGAACACATGTTTAATTTGTTTTATTATTTTCAAGGAACAGGGTAAAATATTCTTGATTCAGGCATTTTTCATTAAATCAAGATTTGTACTACGATGAACTTTAAAATGATTATTTATCTATGCCGATTTCCTTGTTGATATCGGTACGCATACAACGTTGTTGCCGGTACGCATACAACGACAGATCACTATTTACATACACGACGGCTAATCACAATCGATTCGTATAGAAATGATCTCATCGAGATCGATTGACGAACAGTTCGGGCGTAACGGACTTCCGTTGCATTTGTACGGATTTACACCCTAGTTGCGTCTAAAGGAGTTTTACTTAAATTTTATTTATTTATTTAATGTCAACGTTTCGGAACTCTGTACGTTCCATCTTCAGGGCATCTGTCAAGAGCTGTTAAAAATTTGTAAAGAATTATTTTGAAACATAATTATTCTTATCTTGCAATTGTCATATTAAATTGTGCATATAATAATCAAACAGTAAATATATGTTATAAATCAGTTAGTTAAATGTTATAAAAGAACATGCCATAGTTGAAAACACTTAAAGATAATGTTTGAAAATGTTTATGTACTTAAGTTATATATTTAAGATACCTAACTATCCTCAACGTTCAATATTTCGAAATTATTGTCTATATCCTTTTGTCTGAATATTATTAAAGCTTTTTACACCATTAAAACGTGGACGTTCGAACACATTGTAAAGGCAATGGTACTTTGTATGCAATACATGCAGTCCACATGCATATTAATAATAATTACAAGCTACAATGAAACAGTTGTGTGCTTTGGCTACGTCTCCGGACGCCGGTAATGAGAAAGAGAATAGAAAACATTGATATTGGTTTGTTGAAGAAAGAACAAAACGTACTTGTATTACACTTGTAAAATAAACAGAGCGCTAGATTACTTAAGTATATAAGGAATATATTAAGTTGTGTTTAAACTGGATGTACGTAAATCGAGTCAATATAACCGTATTTCTATTATTCCATTATCAGTCAATTGCAAAAAAATGTAATGTAAAAAACAATCGTATCAATTATATTATAATTCAGACTATCAATTATAATTATGATGCTCATATGGAATTTCATAACTAAATCTGCCAATCATAAATGATTCCAGATGTCATTGATCCAAGATATGCGAGATCTTGTAATCTAGTTCTGTACATCACTTTTCAATAAATTTTGTCTATTCTGGATCTTCTCCAGCTTATACGAAATTCGTTGAGTATACAAGAGTTAACATGGAATTTACTCAAATAGTAATTAATTCACAATATATCATCGATTACATTTTTTATGTATAAAAATAACCAAAAATGGGTTTTTAAAAAATTTAATTTTTATTTCTCATGACTAAATTTTTAGATACATACACTCTTTTAAGTAAAATGAATAATAGAGCATTTATAAAATCTCAGAACAATATTTCTAGAAGCATTTTTAATGTCCAAAACGTACATAATTGAGTACTTATCGAAAGCTGTTTTATATTTATTATCTTTATTAATTTTATCGTTTCCATTATTATATTTGTACTTTACCCATTACAATGTTTTATAAATGCATTTTTCAAATTAATAATGAAAATTCTGAAAAATGCCTTTTTCTTAGTATGTGCAAGGCGTTTAAATATTTTTCGTAGAACTTTTTGCAAACAGTTTATTTGCAATGTTACAAAAATAGATTTTCGAAAAATATTGTTTATATGCCTAATTATCAGAACATTTTTAAGCATTTTTGGAAAATTGCTTAAATACTTCAGCACTTATGGAAAGCTTTCCTTTGCCCATTACAATATATATAAATGCAAATTCAAGAAAAATTCTAATAATTAGTTTTTAATTTTAATATGTTTAAGGTGCTAAAACCTTTTTTTCGTTGAACTTCTACAAATAGTTTATATGAAATGATACAAAAATAGATTTTCGAAATTTCTAGAAATTTTCTTACACGATATAGATTGAGCATTTATGGAAATTATGGAATAATTGAGCATTTATGGACATTATGGAATAATTGAGCATTTATGGAAATTATGGAATAATTGAGCATTTATGGAAATTATGGAATAATTGAGCATTTATGGAAAGCTTTGGAATAATTGAGCATTTATGGAAAGCCTGTCTTTATTGAAAACTCCATCTTTTACATTTTATTTTGAGCTTATTAAAGCTCATATTAAAATTTAATATAAATGTACTTTTCAAATTTATAATGAAAATTCTGGAAAATCGGCATTTAAATTTGTGTAAGGCTTTCGAATGATTTTTGTAGTACTTCTTAAATTTTCGTTGAAATTTTATTTTTATCAGAATCAGATTTCAACGAATCTCGAATAGCCTCACAATCAGAGCACTATTTCAAGAAGCATTTTTAATTTCGAATGTGATGAAAATGAATAATTGTGCATAATATATTTTCATTAAAATTGTATTTTTATGTCCCACAATCACAATAATATTTCTAGAAGCAATTATAATTTTGAAAATTATGAAAATAAGTAATTGAGCACTTATGAAGGATTTTCTTCATTATATATTTCAACCTTAGCATTACTATTTTACATTTTCCCTCATGATAATGCAATATAAATGCAATTTTTCAAATATAATATAATGTGGAAAATGGGTTAGGGGGCATCTATTAATCACGTGATCGATTTTCTAAGGATTTTTGGACTCTCTCTCTCCCTTGGTGATACGTGGTGATATTCCAAATTACCCCCCTCACACCATACATTACGTATATTTTTAGTACCGACGAAAAATTGTAATATATATATTTTTTTTTTGAATTTTTTTATGTTTTTTTTAAATTCAGGTAAAAAATGAATACAAATGATATCTTATTATACCCCTCCCCCCCACATGATTTTTTGTGATATTTTATCCAACCCTTCCTTCACCTAAAAACCTCACGTGACTAATGGACTCCCTTATTTAATAGATGTAAGGCGCTCCAAAGATTACAAAAATTCCTCTCTTACAACAATTGTATTTACAATTTTATGTAAAATTTATCGAGATTGAAAAAATGATTTAAAAATATTTTATTATTTCATTATTTAACAATATTTTTCTTATAATCAAAATTCCCAGGAAGAAAGTGTTCATTAGTATTGCGGTAGCTGTTTTTGTGAGTATTTGTAAATGCTGTAATGATACGTGATACGATTTCATTATATTGTTTAAAAATTTCAAAAAAAAATTTACTGATAATATTTTCATCGGCTCTTTGATTTTTAAAAAGCTTTGTACGCACAGGCACTTTCGTATGCGTATATGTTCCCTTGATCATCCGCACTTTCACTGGCCAAGTGACAGCGTACTCATTGTATGTATGTACGGACACCACTTGCATGCGAAAGTTCAATAACCGTGAAAATTTATTCGTTTTATGAAAATTGCATTGCTTTTATGTAATTAAATAATACACACGTGTTAATGGCTTTAAATACATTTGCTAAATACATTCTCGTTTGCTAAGATTATCCTCGATGTGGAGATAGATACATAGACCTCATACTACATGTAGTGTAAGGACTATGATTAGATATGATTAATTATTCTGTACTTATGTATGTAGTATTCTGATATTAATCAGTTACTTTTAGCAATATATTGAAATTATAACTAATTATTTGGATAATTGATGGTGCTTGATTTGTTGGTTACTTTCACTATTGAACATAAAGTTTCTGGCTATCTAAATTAGTACTTTATTTATTTCTATTATATATTAGATAATTAAGACTTATTATAATATTTTTTATCATTTTTACAATAAATTTATATTATGTAGGGCGGAGCACAAAGGTCTAATTTGTCTTTGACCAACTATATTGAGAAAACCAAACCAATTATATCACAACAAATAACACATATGAAACAAACAACTATCTGACTATATTCAGCAAAACACCATCGTTGTAGAAATGTGTTTTTTGCTGTTTTTTAAAAAAATTATCACCTGGTTCTTTTTACCCCATAGGCGGGGTAAAATGAACTAGCCAGGGGCAAACAGACTTATGTCTTATTTTTAATTTTAAAGGGATTTTACGAAATAATAGCTACATTATTATGCTAAATATACATTTTATGGGTACATTTTTTACATGGTTAACACTGTATATAACCTTGATCTAGTATTTTGTCAGAAATAATCATCAGAAGAGTTGGAATAACTATTTATTTAACTTATCGCTTGTAAAATAGCTTTTTTTAACCTAACTTTTTCATTTACTATTTTTATTGCCCACACTTTGCCAGGGTAAAAGCTCAGGTGGCCCGTTTTATCCCACCGACATGTAAGCTTTTATAAAATTTATATAAAAACATCTGGTGAATCTAATTTAAAATTAACAATACATGTTGAAAAAATTAAATAATGTATACTTAAAAATTATATTAAGGTCTTGTAAACTAAACAACAGTGCTCACAACCAAAAAAACTAACAACGAAAGAAAATACTGTTGTTATGGATTTTCAAACATTGCCGTTTATCTCTCGATATCGACGTCGTAAGAATCAATGTGATGGCTCGTTATACATCATTTGTCCTCTACTTTCAAATATTGTTGTTAAAAAATTCTTAACTTTACTTGTTTTTGAGATATCGGCAGTTGGACCTTTATACCCACAGACCTTCAAGCCCAGCTTTTCCCTATTCTATAATATATTATTCACAGATTTACACGTTAGTCATATTCTAATGATATTAAAGTATTAGTAAATTATTTATTTATTTATATTTTTTTTATAATCCTGATTATATAATCAGTTTGCTTCGAAGTATCCTGATTGCAAATATTTTTATGATGCTAATAATATATTTTCCTTAGCATTTTATAGTTTGATAATAAAATATTACGAAATGCCTATAACATGCTATATTTATTCCTCACTACATAATAAATCATCATCGCGCTGAAACTGATTAATCATTAAAGTAATTTTATGATTAATAAATAAGTAATTTTATATTGTCAAATATCCGGGTTCTCACTGGTATAAAAATAAAAATCAGTTATATATGCAGTTTTGAATAAATATTACTTAATAAGCAGCTATGCTTCTTTAAGCCTCTGCATTATTATCTTATATCGTACAATATTTTTGTAAATAATATTCTGTCATGGAAGTGCCAATGTCATCTTCTCCATGTGCAATAACTGTTTCTCATTTTGTAAAAAGAAAAATGTACGCATCTTATGTGAAAACTGAATATACTGCGCAGTAGGATACTTTTTGGAATATTAAATGCAGAGATGGATCATCTTTTCATTCGACATGCACATTCATATCAGATAAGAAAAATTAATACTAATACTAATAACAGTCAAATTTATAAACTTTATACATTATATAATTAATAATTAAGTATTTAACTAGTTGAAAGTGGCATTTACTCTTAAGACAAGTTGCATTACGCCGATAGGTGTAATAATTGACTTAATCGATCGAAATTGGGATTTAGATATTTAGATTAAATTTTCAACTGTTTATTTCGAAAATCAAGTTTTCGCTTTCCCTTCAATCTTAACAATGCGATCTGTAATTATATTAATTTTATGTAATTATATTAATCTGTAATTATATTAATTATATTGCACAGATACGTGCTTGTATGCCTCAAAATTGTAATTTATTATTCCACATTTTAATGAATTGACAATGTTTGACTTAACATATCACAAAAGCAACTTTTGACACAAATTTTGACTATGATATTTTTTCAAACCTTGATGAATTTTTAAAATTAATCTACTTGCCGTAGAGCTGTAATATTTCAGTATGATCTATAAGACCATGATATCTATAGCCAAAAAAGTTTCATAAAAATTGCATTTTTTTAGTTTATATAAGTTATTGCATTATTTTGCAGTTATCTAAAACGCCTGATCGCACAGCAACTACATAGCATTTTGACAGTTTTTACTACGAATTTCTACGAAGAAAGAAGAGTAACACGGCGTTGCCATGACAACGATATGTTATCGTCTATTTTACCGGAGAATTGGCACCTTAGTATCATCTGGTTGTGCAATTTATAGTTGTAAATCATCTCTCAAGTCTTTTCTCAACTTATAATGTTATAAAAGTTGTAATATTTAGGGACCGATTCTGCCGCAAACAGAAAAATGTTATGGCAAGGCCATGTTACGCTCCAATTTCTATACATTATGTTACTGAATCATACTGAATACTGTTAAAATGTCATGTATTTGCTGTGCATTCAGGCGTTTTACACATTAACTGCAACGTCACTCGTATGTTATGAAGCTGAGTCAGAAAAACCATGTTATCTTAGATCGTTTTTTTGACATTTGTGCGGTTTTTAGGTTAAGTTTTCTCTATGGCAATCTCAGAAATAGGCTTGACTGCAAATCATGGCTTTTGTCAATATTTTGCATGGAACATGGCCTTGCCATAACATTTTTCTGATATGCAGCAGAACCTATCCCTTAGTTAGATGATTGATTTAAACTTGTTAATAAATTTAAACTTTTTTTATTATAATACTTCAAAGATTTTTTTTGCAAAGTTAGTCACGTTACAAAAATCGAGTACATCTGACCCATACAATATTTCAAAAGAACAGTTGGTAACGTTAAGTACAAAAATATTCTTAGTTCTTTTTATTCTGTACCGTTTTCAATGTTTCATTAGAGAAAAACACAATACTACGAAAAAGTGGGCGACCATTTGTCAAACTTAATTTCCTACGCATGTGTTTGAACATCTGGAAGACGTAAATTATGTTTTGGTGGCTTATAAGATGAGTAAACTGCCGAAACGTGCGTAAAACAAATTCAATGTTGAGAGAACTGGAATTTCCTAGAATAAAATTATTGTAGTTGAATATATATTATACTTTGTAATTATGATAATTGGATAAGACGAAAACATATAAAATCTGATCACAAATACCCTGTGATTGTATTATATTAATATAACTATCAGTAACTATCAGAAAGAGTTTTAAATTGTACCAATTTTTGCTGAATTACTGAAGGTATCAATTCTCACACTATATTTCCATTATTTCAAAAAAATTCAAATAAATTTCAAAATTCAATTATTTCAAATATTTCATTATTCTAACAAAATAGCAATTTAATAAAAAAGTTAACACGTTTCCTGACGTGAATGCTATAGCATTCATTTTCATTGTGAAGCAGAATGACATGACTATAGCAATCAAATTTTAAAGCAATTATTTTTAATTAACTTTCCGTAGGATAAGTTATAGTAATCGCAAAATAATCGAAAATGAATTTTTTTATTGTTTCAGAGGTTTCTAAACATTTTGGTATACCTTAGAAAAAATGGATGTATGTGTGTGCGTGAGTGTGTGTGCAGATACAAATTTTCGTCGACGATTTCGGGAATACGGATCAACCAATTTGAATAATTTAAAAAACATTCCATTCGTATTGATAAGGAGATCATTTGGCGGTCAAAAATGTTTATTGGACATATGTACATCAAATTATCAGATATTTTAAAGAGATTTTAATAATGTGTACACATTTTGTGTAAATTTTTTTGGGTTTCGTACCAAGATTTTTAATTACGGTATAGGAAGTTCCAGCAATTTGTCTTAAGGCACGATGCCATGCACCCCACTAGTTTAAGTTTATATAACCTTTTTGTATTTATTATAACTTTCAAGGTAATAACTAACTGATTCTTTGGCTATTTTCGTATTATCTCATTTTTTTCCCGTAGTAACTAATTAGCTTAGGCAAATACATTGCGTAAAATAGAAGCATAACACTTGACGTGGATGCTATAGCAATCACCGTATATAACGATTAAAATATGATAAGCTGAATATTTACCGTGTTTAATCAAATTTTGGATATAATAATCTATATAAAAATAAAGCTAATATCAAATTTTGTACTTTGCTGAAACTGTTACTGTTCACGAACGTGTTAATTAATTTATTCATTATTTTCCGTTGATTTAAGTATTTTTTATCAACAAAGAATTAAATAAGGTTCTTTGTGGAAATCTACCAAAATAATTGTTCCAATATTAAAAGTTGTATTTACAATGTTTAATTAAAACAAAAATAGCATTACTTCCAATGCAAGGTGTATATTGATTTTTATCAACCTACAGTAAATTATTTTCTGAGTCATCTTCATTAATCAATTTGTCTATGCTTGAAGTTTATTTACTTTATTTATATAATATTAATTTCTAATAATTATTTAAATAATATTATATTCTAATATCGATCACTTGTAAATTAGTAATAAAATTGATAGACTATCTAATCCAGCATTGTGGTTTTAGATGTTTATATATTGAACAATAAATAAGGCGCAAATGACTTTATCTTTGTGACAATGTCCTTTGTTTTAAATATAATAATTGTTTTCAATAAGAAAAATGTGCTAAAAATATTTAAGTTATTCTACATTTTTTATTTTAATTTTGAGTGCACCTATAACTACCAGTTATGAAGGCGTTACCCATCTATTTATCTCATACTAACTACGTGTCAAGGAAAGGAAATCCTTTTGAGTTTTTTCTCTTGTTAGATTTATTAGGGAAAGCGTGAGATTTTTACTTTGAAATATTAGGGTAGATATAAGGCGCAAAAAAGCTAAGAATGAGTGTTTTGCTAGGTGTCTTAAAAATTACATTGCGCATCCGAAATTGTATCTTTATTTATATCTGTTTGAAACCTAACTAAAGTTATAAATTTTGTCCAAAGTTGTACTTTGTTGTATACGTATAGATATTAAAAATTATGGATATTGTGGAAATATTTACGCAATTTGATGAAAATACTTAATTTAGCAGTAAAGCACAAAATGCTCTACTTCAGCTTAAGATATGTCTACAATGCAGACTCTACACTACTTGTTTGGTTGTCCATTATGGAGAGTCTAAAGCTTAGACTCTAAACTTTGTAGTATTAACTTATATCAATAACTAAATTTTTATATATTAATAAATAATTTCTTATTATTTCATTATAATTCGCGATTAATGTATTTATTATTACTTGACCGGAAAGAAAGTGAATATTGTGTTAAGAGTTGTGTGCAATCTGTGCCTACTGCAATTTTCTCTTGCGCAGCAACTCAATCAAACTAAAATGCTGCAATTCAAATATTAACTCAATTACGTTTAATGTACACACAATTTATGATTTGCAATGCTCGAATGTTGGATTAGACATTTGAGACTACGTAATATTAAATCTAATTTCTTCTTGATTATTACATAAAGCTCCTATAATCTTACAAACTTATGAATCTCGCAAAAATTTTACTTTACATTATCTACGTTTCAGATTTGAAAGAAGTTTTCAAGAGCTTGAGAAATACCCAATTTTTGTTAATGATAGCACTACTGTTCAGAATCAAATTCAAAACTATTTTGGCAAATTTTATAAGCGATAAATTAAAAAGCTTCCTTCGCATTCGTATGCTAAAATTTCTTTTCACATAAAGCTGATCTGGATCTTTGATCTTCCCAAAATTTGATGCAAATTTGAAACTATTTCTCTTGAACTCATCTAACTTTGCTTTTACTAGTATTCACACGAGAAACTTTAATCTTTCAAAAGAGTTGAAAAAATTGGTATGATAGAATCTTATATGACCTCGTCGATACGATTGACAGGCAATTTTGTTTCATAATAATTTTTAAAGTTGAAATATTTATGAATTCAAATTTTATTGCATTAAATCGAAAAACACATCTAATTAATTAGTGTAACTAATCAATTTAATTCAGGAGATCCATATAGTTATACTTTTGCTATTTTATTACACTGCGAACAGGTAAATAAACTTTCTGGATCTGTTTATAATGAAAAAAAAAACAAAAGATCAAGAACAACTTTTCGAAATCGTAATTAATCAGTTCGCAAAATGCTTGTTCGATTTTTTTCTGGAAATTAATAAACATTTTATTCCCCATAAATAATTGTTCGGAATTCTTTGGAAAGTGAGATTGCATAACTCGCTCGTATAGTTTTAAATGAATAAGACATCGGACGTTTATATTACCATTATAAATTTGTTTTTTCACGTCCTGCAAATAAATCGTCATCAGTCGCAGTAAACTTTCAATGAGATGCGAATAAAATTTAATTTGGCACGAGATCATTGTTCTTGTAGATTGGTTATCGAGAAACTCCATAAAACCAAAGATATAAAAAATCATTACACGATAAAGTTTAATTAAGGATGAATAAGCAACTGAAAATATTTTTGAGTATAAAAATGATTTTCTGGTCCATATTTCAAATCTTTGATTTAATATTCATACTTATTGGCAAATAAATTTTTAATAAAATATTTACACTTCACAGAATATTCAATGTGTTATTGATTAAAAAACTAAAGTATGTCTCTATATTTTTTAAAAGTGTTTATTTAATAAAGAAAATCAATAAAAATATTTTAAAAAAAAAAACAATCCTATAGATATTTGTCTAATTTCAAAGCTAAATATATATCGTTACTAAAATCATAGTTAAAATTTCTAGATCAAAATTTAATCTGACACGAATAAAATTTTTCTTGCATTTGGAACATCATCCAATGTGAAATCAAATTTAAAGCTTTCTTTATTTTATTGAAGCTTCATTACATAAGAAATTTCAGCAATGAGCTTTTAATTTAAAAGCTTTGAAGACTTTAAAAATATGTTTTATCTACTTTCTGTGAAATGTCCAAATTAAAAGTTAGTTTGTTAAATTAATTTATTTTACAATATAGATAGGCATTAGATAAAAAGTTTTAATAGAGTAAAATCTTAAATTTTAATAGAAGTAGGTAAACAGATTTTTTTTAACAGCAATCAGAAGAAATTGTTCTATAAGCTGTTATGATGTAATATAGTTTTTAGTTTACTAATATTAGCTATTAGAAGACAAACCAATTAGAAGAAGTTTTCTTTCATATTTGTGTTGATTTTTTTTGTCTATATATTGGAAGAGTTAGTGACTTATAAAGTGGTAAAAGAACACCATCAGTAGAGATAAATTTTCTCACAATTATTTGAAGGCAACCAAGTATTTGTCCAATCTTTTTGTAATGGCTTTGTAAGAGCATTTGTTCTAGAAACTATAAGAGTTCAAGTTCAGTTTTAGCCTCGGACAACCTGATATAAAGCAGTTGGCGGATATCAGGTTGTCCGAGGCTATAAAGCAGTTGGCGGATTTCACTTGAAAATATAGACCCAAATTAAAATTAGAAATATATGATTTCAAGTAAAAATATCCCTTAGAGGATATGCATATCGCATTTTTATTAGAAATATCTTTTTTTTATTAGAAATATCTTTTTTTATTTACTTTTATGAATTACAATCTATCGTTATAAACAACATTTTATTTTGAGCCGTTTGATGCCATCGTACTTCACTAAATTTTTGTCCATGATGTGTAGGTTTGTATATTCTCTCCTCGTATCTCAGACTGAATTTTTCAATGTTTTCCGTAACTGTGTTCATGTTCAAAATTATATGGACCAACCAATTTGGGACATATTTGGGTGCGTTTATAATTTCTTTCGAAAACTCATTTTGAAATCTTTGAATTATGGCGATGTTGGATTTGCGTGCCGTTTTCCAAAGCTGTATTCCGTACGTCCAAATTGGTTTTAACAGAAGAAGTTTATTTCATGTACTCAACTGAGCTGTTGGCGTTTCTTTTGAATGTATTAGAAATATCTGATAGTAATCTCGTCACAAGGGTAAGAGATAACCTGAACTTGGAAAAATATTTTCATCAATTCAAGTGATAATAGACATCGCTCCTCTTGATATCTGGCAGTTCTAACCGCCGGACCCTTACCAGCCCTGGGCTCGAAATTTATTTTTTGAAATCGTGGTGTTGATTAAATTTGAATCCGAGTAATGTTATCTGAAATGATTGTTATGACATATTTCATTATTTCTGACATTCAACACCGTCCTGCTGTGGGTCGTCCGAGAGTTATCACAAATGAATATTGAATTACGATAAGTACAAAAGTTTGCTCGGAGCACAATGGTTATGTACACATATTTAATAATACGCGGACGTATCATTTAACAGCCATATTGCACGTTATGCGATATGCATGCATTATATTATGCAAACTGTGCACTTCGTATATTTATCTGTTTGTTTATATTCCACGATCGTCATCTCGAAAGCAAATGAGTTTGTTGTATGTCTTTTTCTGCATACTCGTTATTCACACGTGATAATGAAATGCTTATCTTCAACTTTTTTTGTTTTATCTTATTTAATATCTTTGTGAATTGTTTTAACACATTCGGAATTTTGCTGCATGTTATTGTTAACAGATTTTATATCTAACGCCTGATTGTGTTGGAGCTAATTCATCCTATATACGCATAGATAGATTTCTTTTTTATTTTTTTAATCAAAATTAGCAGCTTATTCTTTTCATGGGCATGACATGAAATAACAATTCTGTCAATTTTCTATATTTGCTATTATTATTATTATTATTATTATTATTATTATTTATTTATTTCAGCCTAATGGCCTAGAAATACATCATTATCTTAAGCCACAATAATATCTTAAACCTACCTTTATATACAACTAGCAAATCCGACGAACTCCGTTTCGCCACCAAATAGTTTCGTGAGAAAGATGAAGAAATTTTTTTGTTTGTTTTATATTTGAAAAGGAAAAATTTTATTTTATTACACAACAATAATGAATTTATTTCGATTACAAAAATTAAGTGTTTTTTAGTTGAACTTCTCTAAGTAAATGAAAGTGAATCCGCAAATTATCCGTTTCATTGGAAGTGCTCTTTGATACACCACATTTTTTGTTTTTTGGTCTGACGTTAACACAAACAAAGCGGATGGTTTCCCAACTCGTGAACAGACAACGTATAACTGCCCATGTGAAAAACAATGATTTTCTAAATAATCTATTTGAAATTTATCCCGCAAACACTAAGCGATTGGCCTTGCGACTTATTAATTGTCATTGCGAACGCAAGGCGAACTGTAAATTGCAATCGTTTGAAGTCAAACGGAAGACCAGTCGGAATCATTGGTATGTCACCAAATCGCCAGCAATTTTTGATTGAATGGTGAAATTCAGTGCGTGTACATCATTATTCTTTGCAGCAAGAATTGCTCGTTGACTCAACCAAGCATAATTCTGATAATTCTCACTAATGTTATTACTCGAATTTTTAATTACGGTGCGTGAAGTTCCAGCAATTTGCATTAAGGCACGATGCCATGCACCACTAATTTTCTTAGCCATAAACCTTGCGGAGCTTGAGACTTTTCCAACGAATGCAAAATTGTCGAAATCGGTTCGTGCGTTCTGGAGTTATATCGTCAGGAAGGAAAACGCGACTTATTTTTATATATATGTAGATAAAATAAACAGAAAAACCTGGACTGGTTGTCCAAGTAACTCTTTTTTCTTTGTTTTAGCTATATTTGCTAATATATATAAACTTTTTTTTATTTTTTTTTTTATATTTTAAATGAAATTATTATTATACATAAACAAAGGACTTACATAATCTAAAAAATTATATTTTTAATATTTTAAATGAAATCATTGTTATACATAAGCTATTTATCTTATTGTTTAACAAATTTTAATTTATTTAATTAATCTATCATTTTTTAATGCTTAATTGAGTTAGGATTTATTAACTCACAATCAGCATAAAATCCTATAAAAGTCTGTTTCATTTCAAAGCTAACATTACTTTTTTTTTAAGTCAAATTAAATTTTAAAGTCACTGATTATATTCAATTTACGTTATCTATGTTTTAATTTATATTTTTATTTAATAAGTTCAGAAGAACATGCTTCTTATGTGGCGTTTGGAGCTGCATTTCATTTTCGAGAATATATTTGCATTTTTACAAATTTATGAGTATTCAAATAGCGTCCTTAAAATTATAAATATCTTCGATTTTTACCATTAAACATTGATTAACGAAGAGAGTTCATTATGCATTAATATCTAAACATTTCCAATTCATATACAAATAATATGTAATTAATAACAATGATTGTACATTATTCCCATTCAACGAATCGTATTGTCATCAGCTCCGAGCCTATTTTGTTATACCTACGTGATAAACGTTTCTCATGTTATGATAATGTTACTGTGTGCAAATGGGAGAAAGTTTAAATCCCATGCAAAATATTATAATTCATAAACGCATTTATATTTAATGTATCAGATTCAATATGTTATATATCAAATATATTAATATTGCTTGCAAACTGTCGGATATGGGAATTTGTTTAATAAATGTCTTATGGTATAATAAATGTTTTATGAATATGTCACGAAAATAGCTAACATATCATATAAACATAATTTGTTGCTATAATTATTGTTTATATAAGATAACCAAAGTTTAGTTTAATTTTAATTGAGTTTTGGTTAGATTAGATTGTCTCATCATTTAAACTACTACCACTAGCAATATGTACTCACATTTTAAGTTTTTGTTTTTTCGAAGTAAAACTTCTTTAGGCGCCACTAGGAAGTAAATAAGCGAAAATGCAACGGAAGCCCGTGTCTCGTGAATAGAGAGTCATCGAGAAGCATATTTCTGGGAATGTCATTAGGTTTTAAGGTTACGTCGTAGTACAAATCTTGATTTAATAAAAAATGCCCGAAAAAGTTTTACTTCAATCGCACTCTTTAAAGAAGTAAAACTTCTTTAGGCGCAATTAGGGTGTAAATCCGTACAAATGCAACGGAACTGCGTTACGGCTGAGTCGAGTGCCAATGATTCGTCATTTGCTCTCGATGATATCATTTCTATACGGGTGGATTGTGATTAGTCGTCGTGTATGTGAATAGAGATCTGTCGTTGTATGCGTACCGGCATCAACAAGGAAATTGGCATAGATAAATAAACATTTTAAAGTTACATGGTAGTACAAATCTTGATTTAATGAAAAATGTCTGAATCAGAAAAATATTTTACTCTGTTCCTTGAAAATAATAAAACAAATTTAACACTTGTGCCGTGTACTAAACGTAAGTTTATTGATTAGAAATCATTTCTATATTATTCGTAGTTTCTATAAATCTTTGAATATAATAAAATGGAAAATATTTTTTAGGCAAGACAGATATTACAGCTGTTCAAAGAATGAGATTATATCGCCAGCAAAAAAGTAAAAGAAAAATACAAGCAGTCAATGAATGTATGTTGATTTTAATTACATGAAGTTCTTCAAACACAATTACATGATGAGTGAAGTTGCAAAAACAATATTTGTTTAAGCGTTGTTTAACATAATCCATTGTGTGAACAAATATTACAGAATTTATTAATCAGCAATTACTTCATCTGTCTAATGAAGGTTCATTTCTAAATGCTAATTACAATGACAAACTGATCATGTCATGTTTGAAGTATGACTTTAATTACATTATTGTTTTCAAATATTATACATCTTTTTAATGCTATTATAAATATATAATTTATAATTTATCATTATATAAATGTGTATAATAGTTAACACTAATAAATGTGTGCATCACGAGTGTTACCATATTACTGATAAACATTATTCAAAATTGTTATATGATTTTCACGTAAATGCCATCTTGTATACAGTAGCAAATAAGTTTTACTTCAATCGCGTGTGAATCTTACGCGCACTCTTTTATTTCAAGTCATGTTTTTTAACCTATCTTTTAAGACAAAAATAAGTTAAAAATAGATTTTTTATTTTTTTTAATTATATATGAAGAAAGTTCATGAAGCACAATAATTGCAGTTTATTATTTACATTTTTTCTTTTATTTCTGATAGATTTTGTCTTCGTTTTCTACAGGCAGATTTGGTGATTCAGTTATTCATATAATAACAATTTAATCAATTTTCTTGTTTCAAAGCATTTCAAATAGCAATTAAGGTTACACATGGTTTCATCATTTTTAAAAATAAATGCATTCTAAATAAAACTCTAAGAAACCGGTCGGACAGTGTGTACTTTGATTAAATCTGATATGTCGTTCGCAACGTCTTCTAGCATTATCTATTTTCCTGTCCATGTTCTTGTCACATGCATAAAACACGACGTGTTTGAAAGCTAAAAGTCAATGAAAAATGAAAGTAATAAATATCAAAATGTTTGTGTACTTTCACAATTATTCATTTCATCGGGTCACGCGGAATCGAAAGCCTCCTCGCGAGCCCTGGAGCGCCTGATATTTGCAAACGCCCAAGCCCTCGGAAAGAATGATTTATTTTTATTATCACACATTGAAATCTTATACTTAGGTACAGGAAACTTACACCATCACTTTACGAAAATAAGCTTTTACGCCAAAAAAAAAGGTTTTGGTAAAACAAAGCATTGCCGTTGTAAAGTCGTGTTCGGTCATTTGAGATTTTTGGAAATTAGATTCATGGTGCCCGGTATCATTTTCCTAAAAGCAATGTTACACAATGATGAAGCGAATTATCAGTAGTGTATCTGCAAATGTATCTAATAGAGAAAGCTTTTGTAATCATTTATAAATGTCTAATATTGCAAAATCTATCAATCATTTTAAAGTTTACTGGCGTCTACCTGAGCTGAAATATTTTGTTTTGGACGTAATTGAGTTTTTGTTTTTATATATATATATATATATATATATATAATATATATAGAAAGTTGCATTTTTAGGAGATTATTCGCGGAGAGTTGTCTTATTCTCTTGAATGTTTCTAACAGTGTCAACATTAGATCAGATCACAACCTATTACATGATTCATATTTAAATTTTTTACACTTTTTGACAAACAATTAATATCGACTTCATTTTAAGTTCAATAATTTAAGTATTTACACCCTAACATGAGAAAAAAACACACACATACAATCTCACAGTTCTCGTTTCAAGTGTTTACACGTGTTACATATGAATCCATCAAATACAGTTTAGTTCGCTTCCAAAAGCCAATAGTATAACTTCGAATACAATATTATTTGTTTTCAAATAATAATTTTAAAAAGACAACACTTTTAGTAATTTTGATTTACAAAAGTTAACTATTCGGCGGAAAAATAACTCACAAATTCATTTTTTGTCAAAAATTCTTGTTTAGTGAAAAGTGCTAACGTATATTCAAACATACAGGTAATTAATTCAATTTTATCATTAATCCTTTCTTAAAAAATTTTTCCATAACTTTCAAAAAATTTCTATCATTTTTAATATCCTGTTCTAATAATCCACTCATTTATTTTTATCATTTTCATTTTGATCATATTATCATATTTCTGTACATTATTATTTGTTACAATTAATTTATTATTTAAGAAAAATCTATTTTCTTAATATTCTTAAACATATTGTTTGCTTAAATCTTATCAAGATCATGTTTCTTGACAGATGTCCTGAAGATGGAACGTACCTAGTTCCGAAACGTTGACAGTAAACAAATAATTAAACAAAGAAATTGTTTATTAAAAACTTTTCTTGTTTTTTTATTTTGTATTATTTTTGGATTCTTGTTCGAAACTCTACAAAAAATATATATATATATATATATATATATATATATGGAAAGATTCAAAATGAAGCGATAAAGTAAAAAAAAACGTGGAATTTAGGTGAAGAGTCGTAAAAAGAGATCTTTATTGAATATTATTATGAAATAAAAAGGAAACTGGGCAGGAGGATCCATATTAGAAAAAAAGTGACACTAGTTAAGGCAAAGTAGATGAATTATAAGGAAGAAGAGAGGAGATGATTTTTAATTCCCAGAATTTTTTCATCCCGTGCAAATAGAGAAGAAAAAATACAAGGTGTTTAGAAATATAGGGGAGGAAAATATAAACAAACTAGCAAACCCGACGAACTCCGTTTCGCCACCTTTGTTTGTTTTATATTTGAAAAGGAAAAATTTTCGCCACAATTTTTTGTTTGTTTTATATTTGAAAAGGAAAAATTTCATCAGGAAAGAAAACCCGACTTATTTTTATATATATATAGAAGATAATCTATTTGCAATTATTTAAAACAATTATTGATTATTTTTAATACTTGAATTTTTAATTACGGTGCGTGCAGTTCCAGAAATTTGCATTAGAGCACGATGCCATGCACCACTAATTTTTTTAGCTATAAACCTTGCGGAGCCCGAGACTTTTCCAAAGAATGCAAAATTGTCGAAATCGGTTTGTGCGTTCTGGAGTTATTTCGTCAGGAAGGAAAACCCGACTTTTATTTATATATATATATATATATATATATATATATATATATATATATATAGAAGATAATCTATTTGCAATTATTTAAAACAATTATTGATTATTTTTATTACTCGAATTTTTAATTGCGGTGCGTGATGTTCCAGCAATATGCATTAGGGCACGATGCCATGCACCACTAATTTTCTTAGCTTAGCTAAACCTTGCGGAGCCCGAGACCTTTCCAACGAATGCAAAATTGTTGAAATCGGTTCGTGCGTTCTGGAGTTATTTCGTCAGGAAGGAAAACCCGACTTGTTTTTATATACGAGGTGTGTTCAAAAAGTACCCGGAATTTTTAAATTTCGCGGGTCTGGAGTGTCTGATTGTCAAAATTTTTTTTTATTGTGTTGGTATACATGCCCCTAAAGTATGATGAAATTTTCAGCTATATTCACTGTTTACTTTGTCTGTGGTAGTCGCTAAGGTTCGACGTGTTTTTCTGAGCTCGGCGATTTTTACAATGGAAGAATTGAAAAGTCAAAGAATTTGTATTAAATTTTGCGTAAAAAATGAAATAAAGTGTAACAAAGTGTGTGAAATGTTACAAAAAGCCTATGGTGAGTCTGCTATGAAAAAAACAAGTGTTTACGAGTGGTATAAGCGTTTCCAAGATGGCCGCGAAGACGTTGAAGATGACGAACGCTCCGGTCGACCCAGCACGTCAACAAACGATGAAAATGTGAAAGAAGTAGAAAAAATGGTTATGAATGATCGCCGAATCACAATTAGAGAAGTTGCTGATGAAGTTGGCATATCAATTGGCTCATGTCATAACATTTTTTCAAATGTTTTGGGAATGAAACGAGTGGCAGCAAAATTCATTCCAAAACTGCTAAATTTTGACCAAAAAAGCAATCGCATGAACATCGCTCAAGAGCTGTTAAATGACGTCAACAACGATCCAAGTTTGCTTGAAAGGGTCATAACTGGTGATGAAACATGGGTGTACGGTTATGATGTCGAAACCAAAGCCCAATCGTCCCAATGGAAGAGCCCAGGTGAGCCAAGACCGAAAAAAGCACGTCAAGTTCGATCGAATGTCAAGGTTTTGCTTACTGTTTTCTTTGATTATAACGGCATAGTGCATCAAGAGTTCTTACCACAAGGTCGTACGGTTAATAAGGAGTATTACCTTGAAGTGATGCGACGTTTGCGTGAAGCAATCCGAAAAAAACGCTCCGATTTATGGAAAAACAATTCATGGCTGCTGCACCACGATAACGCACCTGCTCACTCGTCGTTGCTTGTTCGTAATTTTTTGGCCAAAAACAATACCGTAGTCATGCCCCAACCTCCATATTCACCAGATATGGCTCCGTGTGACTTTTTCCCATTCCCAAAGTTGAAGAAACCCATGAAAGGACGGCGGTTTTCCTCGATTGAAGAAATAAAGGCCGAATCGCTGAGAGTGCTCAAGGACATATCAAAAAGTGAATATCAAGGGTGCTTCGAAAATTGGAAAAAACGCTGGCATAAGTGTATTATATCTGGGGGGGATTACTTTGAAGGGGACCACATTAATGTAGACGAATAAATAAATATTTTTTTGAAAAAACGAAAATTCCGGGTTCTTTTTGAACAGACCTCGTATATAGAAGATAAATTAAATATCAACTGAAAGTATTATGTATATAAAGTATTTTACCCTTTGTATGTATTTTAATCGTTTTATAGTGTCTGATGTCTGAAATTTATCCGAGATTCCTTAGCTCTGATTTTCAAAGGTCAAACCTTACAAAAACCTCATACCAACCATTGCCAATAAATATCAATTCAGATAATTTTTAAACACGGTTTAAAACCCAAGTAATGTCAAATAACATTATGTGTAAATGATATAATGAATTTAACAATATTATTTATTACCAGCATGCGTCTTGAAATTTAAAGTTTGAAGACGCCTACGCCAATTATATATTTTGAAAGCGTAAGAACAGCGAGCTTAATCGTGCGTTATGGCCGAGTAGGTACTCTGTGCATTGAGTTTTAAACAACAATCTATTGTATCACAAAGATCAGAGAACAATAGAATCTTGTGATATAGACACCTGAATGCAATCTATGAAATAAAAAACACTTGGTGGCTGCCGTTCTGACTGCTTAACTAGGAATGAGTATAAGAATTAGATACTTAATTCTTCTTTTTTTACCATGTATTCTATAATATTCAATTTATCCAACACACCAAGGAGTATATAGTAGGTTGTCTCTATTATTTTTTTATTAACTTTATTTTCAATAGCAATCAGAATACAGGACAATTCTATCAGCAATAAACACTGAGGTCTGGGTATACCAAATGGGTAACCACGAAAGTCCGGTTCAGACAGTAAGTGCGTTAACTACGATGAACCGAGGACTGAACGTACCTTAAAAGTTGTCACTGAAGACCAGTGATTATGATGGTGTGTCAAAATCTATATTTCTTAAATGCTCGAAAAAATACTTCTTCTTTGCCTTCCTCTCGAGCGTCGTAGGCTACCAATGTGGGAGTAGTAATGATTAGTATAAACTCCACTTGTAAAAATATTCATAAAATTTATTGTTTATAAAATATTACGATATCGAAAATATATGACAAGTCCAATTGTTTTTCTCCATCATGTTGTGGTAGTTCTAAGGTTCCTCCATATTGTCTATGGGCTGCTTCTTCTTCAGTCTTCTTGAAATTGGTGTCTCAAGAAGCTGAGTGACTATGGAGTTTATATGATGTCCTTAAAAGTACAGAAATTTTTGATTCACGTTTATTTAATTATTATTTCTATAAAATCTATATTCTGTTTTATAAAATTGTTAATGTTGGGTTTCCTTTTTCCTCTAGGTGCATTTATTGCAACTTCCAAGATGTTTAAATTACCTCTTCGCAACCGTGAAAAAACAATATTTAAAACGAGTAGCATTTCATTTTATTTATTTGTTGTGCACGTAAACTTACGAATATCGTATTATGTGAACATTCCAAGGCAAATACGAATGCTGCTTGCCTGACAAATTTCTTGAATGAGATTAGAAGCCAAGCGAGGAGCAAGGTCACGTATGTCGCGCGTACAAACAATGATCGGAGTCTCTTTAAAAACTCCCTTCATGCAGGCATTCAATGGAGCCTTTGGATACACGTGGTACATTATAATAAGCTGATACAAAACCTATTCATGTAAATGAAAAATTCTTTTTAAAATTTAAAATATTCCATTTGGTTTCGACCGTATATATCTTTCACCAATTATTATTATTATTAGTTTCAAAGTTATATGTTGCAAAATTATCACCTTTTGTAGTTGCATACATTTCTCTTACTATTTGATTTATATTTTTTTCATTTATTTATTTCAGCCTAACGGCCTAGAAATACATCAATATCTTAAGACACAATAATACCTTAAACCTACGTTATATATAAATAAAAATAAAAATAAAAATCTAATCAAGGGTCTAATAATTTTAGCCTCAAGTTGCCCAAGTTTTCATCGAAGATAATTTGAATTAATTTTAATTTGATGTGCAATATTCAAATCTTTATGAATACTCTAGTATTAAAATCAACAGTATTTAAATTATTTTTAACAGTACTTGTGGTATTTTAACTAGCTTATTATCCAATTAGCTCATTATAGTGAAAATGAGATATATTTCTTTTTGCTAAAGGTAATAGAGAATTTATAATATATACTATTAATAGAAAGACGATATTCAATTCTTTTAGTAAATTTTCAAGATATTCAATTCTAGTATTAAAAACAACAGTATGTACCTACTTAAATTATCTTCAAATCTAATATTATCTTTGAAAGATTTCTTTGTATTTTAATGAGTGTATTATATTATCTCAAATTTCTTCATTGTAATAAAAATGCAGGATACAATTTTTTTTGCTAAATTTAGTAAAGAATTTATAATATAAAAAAATTTAGCTATAATATTAGAAAAAAATGTTTTCAATTTCTATTTGATTTCTACTAAGCTGTCTGTTATCTGAAGAATTTCATGGCTATTAAAAAGCAACCAATAGTAGTAGCTCCTTCTAGTTGTGATTTATTTCTAACATACTGAATTAGTATTTTTGATTTAATTATTATTGTAGTAATGCTCCAGAACGCTATTTTCACTTGATATCATATTTAAAATGAATGATCTCAAGTAAAAGTCTGATATTGCTACTGATTGATAACAAAGCCGAGGTGGGTATCAAACCCGGAACCAGTGGTTGCATGACCAAGTTCTTACCAAGGGTAGCATAACAAGAAAAATTAGACTAGTTAGACTTTTTATTTATATTTTTTAGAAACTACCAAGTCGGCTTGACTAGAATGTTTGATATCAACATTGCTTACATTAACTTGGATTATAAAATTCTTCATTGATTCTAGTATTTTTATTTACTTACTGTATTTTCTCTAATGACTTCATTTAGTGAAACTAGGGAACATACTTTTATTTCTAAATCTACAAAACAAATATTTGAAGTATTCTGAAATATCCGAAGATTCAACAATGATATATTGATATAAAAAGGGTAGCTTAAAGATTTATTTTTTATTTCTCTATTTATTTTTTTAAGAACTACCTACTACGCAGCAATGCCATTGTTATATTTTTACATCACGACTTAAGATTGTTAAGAAGAGCGTCGGCGTAAAGGTATTCCTTGCGCTTGACAGATTTTTATGTATTTTTAATCCTAAAATCCGACTGAACATTTTTTATAAGTATTTTATTCATAATACGATATATTGACATTTTTATCATTAAATATGTGAAATCTGAGAAGGATTTTTAAGTTTTTTTAAGGGTTCACGAAGTTTTTTTAAATTTAATAAAAATGTAATCAATATTTCAGTATAACTTTTTTACTTTTTATTACATTGCATATAATATTTTCATGCGTTTTTTATGTTCAATATTTTGATAAGAAAAATAATAACATTCATATAAAGTTAGTCGAGATATATTAATACCTTTCGAAGGTATTTCGTGGAGTCAATTTTTATTATTTCAAAATAATATTATATAATAATTATCTATCAATTTAAATTTTACAAGCAAAAATCGCTTGAAGCAATTGTTAAACTCTTTCTATGATAGAAATGCATAATATAAAACGGATGTGCTCACACGCTTCGCCCGGAAACAGTTTGCTGACGGAATAAAAATCTCTTATATAAACATGAAGCAGAAGAAAAAAGTTAACTTGTGAATATTTATCGTGGATTTATAACATACGTGCCAAGAACAAAAAACAACTAGATATGTTGTGCAAGAGATAATTCAATATTCTCTTATATGTGATAGCCATAAAAATATACAAAAAATCGAAAGGAATAGATGACAAATTGTAAAATAATAGTAAAATAATATATTTTTCTAACTAGTAATTTGTGTTGTGATGTAGTTCTATTTCTTTATACAGTACTAGCAAGCCCGACGAACTCCGTTTCGCCACCAGATGGTTTCGTGAGAAAGACGAAGAAATTGTTTGTTTGTTTTATATTTGAAAAGAAAAAATTTGATTTTATTACACAACAGTAATGAATTTATTTCGATTACAAAAATGAAGTGTTTTTTAGTTGAACTTCTCTAAGTAAATGAAAGTGAATCCGCAAATTATCCGTTTCATTGAAGTGCTCTTTGGTAAACCACATTTTTTATTTTTTGGTCTGACGTTAACACAAACAAAGCGGATAGTTTTCCAACTTGTGAACAGGCAACGTATAACTGTCCATGTGAAAAACAATGATTTTCTAAATAATCTATTTGAAATTTATCCCGCAAACACTAAGCGACTTGTTATTGCAAACGCAAGGCGAACTGGGAAATGCAATCATTTGAAGTCAAACGGAAGACCAGTCAGATTCATTGGTATGTCACCAAATCGCCAGCAATTTTTGATTGAATGCTGAAATTCAGTGCGTGTACATAATTATTCTTTGCGGCAAGAATTGCTCGTTGACTTAACCAAGCATAATTCTGATAATTCTCACTAATGTCATTACTCGAATTTTTAATTACGGTGCGTGAAATTCCAGCAGTTTGCATTAAGGCACGATGCCATGCACTACTAATTTTCTTATCTATAAAACTTGCGGACCTCGAGACCTTCCCAACGAATGCAAAATTGTCAAAATCGGTTTGTGCGTTCTGGAGTTATATCGTCTGGAAGGAAAACCGGACTTATTTTTATATATATGTAGATAATTATTGATAGTCAAATTGAGCCTCTCAGCCCCGCTCTATTCTATATATAAGTAAAATAAGATTGGATTTCGATTTATTCACAAGTTTATGAGATGATAGTGTGTGATTCAAATACTAAATACTTCTGTCCTATTATTTGCAGGCGACGGACGGCGACGTCTGCCTCACTTTTATGACCTTGATTTCGGTATGCACACCTTGTTGAAATGGCCCGTCGGTCGCTATCCTTGCACATAACAATATTTTAAGGATTTTTATAGAGATTATAAAGACCGAATATAAAGTCAATTCTCTGTTAATGGCAAATTTGGGTGCCGCGGTTTCGTGGACAAAACACACACCGAACGATTGCCGGCGATAAGGTGAATTGTGAAAATTTATAAAAGCTTAAGAAAGTGCAGAAACACATTTAGATCGAAGACAAAATTAATGTCGGTGGTTTTATTTGTAAGATGAAAGGGAATACAAATTATAAGGTATTTATTTATTATTTGATTTGATATGTTTATTTTTTAATAACAGATATTAATGGGCCAATTCAGTCGTATAATAGACCAATGTTATGGCAAGGCTATGCTATGTATCGCTTTTCACAGACCCGATCATACAGCAAATACAAAGCATTTTGACAGTTTTTAGTATAATTATATGATAAACGCAGCATAACATTAGTCTATTTTGCGGAAGAATTGAACCATAAGCTTTCATGAAAAGATGTTATTTTAAAACACAAGTAGCTTGGGTTTTAAATCCTGATAATTGTATTTTGCATTTTGAAGTAACAATGCTTGGCAATTAAAATCATATCTAATGCTAATATATAAGTAAAGAAAGCTTAATTAAAACTAGTGGTGCATGGCATTGTGCCTTAAGACCAACTGCTGGCACTTTCTCTGCCGTAATTAAACATTAAAGGAATAAAAATAATCAATAATCAACGAAAATTTATCAATAACAATCGTTTCAAATGTTGTTAAATAGAATTTTATAAATACTGTTACTTATATTATTCGTATTTTATAGACAAAAAATGAGAGCTTATAAATCAGGTGACTACGTTTATATATTTTTACAAGAAAAGTAAATAAACAAAATCTAATCGAGCCTAATTAGAATGAAATGCATTATATTTCTCATATTTCTAATAATTTTATAAACTGAGTTGCAAAACTGAGTCTATATATTATGTATGTTCTTTTGCAATTCAGCACTCTAATGCAAAAAATAAAAAATTGGCTTATATGTCTATATTATAGACACATGACAATTTTTAACTTCCAGTAAGGTAGTTATATTAATGAGACGAAAATCGAAAATGAAAATTTTTGCATTTCTCGACGTTTTGAAGGTTTCTGAATATTTTGGCACACCAGGAAAAATGGGTGTGTGTGTCGGATCAACCGGTTTCAATGGTTCAAAAAACATTCGGTTCCTATTGATAGGGAGATGTGCTGATTAGTTTTTGGCAAAGGCAGGTCCAGCCGTTTTACGGAGATATAGAGCAAAGAGTGCAGAAAATAGAAATCGAGTTTTTGAGAGAACGGAGCATCCGATTTGAATGATTAAAAAAAACATTCAATTCGTAATGATGGGGAGAAGTGGTGATTAGTTTTTGGCAAAGGCAGGTCCAGCCGTTTCGAAGATACGGAGCTAAATGTATAAAAAATAGCAGTTTTTGAAAGAACTAAGCATCCGATTTGAATGATTCAAAAAGCTTTCTGCTTGTGTTGGCAAAATAATTGCTTTTAGAAAAAAAAATTTTTTTGTTTATAGAAAATAATTCAGATTTTAATTTTAATTCTTACTAGAGTTCCAAAGCTCTTTAATATACTTTAGGCTTTAAGCTCTATATACTTTAAATAAATAATTTTAACTTTATAATTTAATTTATATAATTCATATATTAGACATTTTATTCCTCAGACATTTCTTTACGGTACGGGAAGTTCCAGCATTTTGCCTTAAGGCACGATGATATACACCACTAGTTTTATTTTCGATTATTACAACTTACCCTATGTGAAGTTAATTAAGAAGGAAAAAAAACACTGTTTATATTTATCTCTAATAATTTTTTGCAAATATACTATACCGTTTTATATTCTACAATAAGTCGGTCTAATCATAATCAAAAAAATATTTCTTTCTGAAGTATTTAAAAACCTTGATAAATCGATGTTGTAATTGTCTTAAAAACTTACTTATGAAGCCAATAAATGCATTTACTTCCGATTATCTTCTTAGTTTATTATCGAAAGCTTTATCGAAAATGAAGTCATTCGCTATAATATCGAGACATTCTTATATTTATATTTGGAAAGCCTAAAGTACACATAACTTGAATTTATCAATATGTGGCTTGTCAGCTTTTATCGTAATCGCTTCAAGTCAATATCTCACTTGAACTTCATCATTGTAAACGAATTCTTCCGTAATGCATTCATGAGAGATTATATAAATACACCTCACTATTTATATATTAAGGTTTACGTTTGTGATGTGTTTGGAAATGATATCTTTAGATTGCACTTCGATGAACATTCTTAACTCGTATCTTATTTGTTTTTCCAATAGTTGTTTGTTGAATCATTGTTGGTACTGATATATCGACCAATAGTCCTTAATGTGAGAATTTTTAAAAAAATATTTTGTTTTAAGTCTAAAATTCTATGATTGTCTTTCTAGTTCTTGTTTCACTTCAAACTTTTTACCTCTATAATAAAAAAGTATAATTTGATTTACAAAACATTTTCTCATATTTTTTTAACATTTTGCTGGCAAAAATACATGTCTATATAGACATAAACCTATAAACCAATTACATTGTTTATTTATTATAAAGCACTAATGGGTACCATATTTATTATCACCTTGTACGTGTCATATTACAATATAAAGATTATACGAGCAAGTAAAATAAATCATAATCCTAGCCATATAAATATATACCTATAGTAATGTCATATTTATCTACCTGAGCAGTTTAAATTTTAATATTACCGAATAGAGACAGCACGTCAAAATGTTATCTTCTAGACTGACAGGTAAAAGAATATATTTTCATGTGTCGTCAAAAAGCATTAGGAAGGCCCCAAAATCAGACAAACAGTTGATGACGCGCTCCTGGAGACACTGACATCAGGGTTATGGTATTTGGGACAGGGTTGGAGTAGTAGTTATTCGCAAGGGAAAAATCGATATATTACATGTGTTTTTACCATTCAAGATTCAAAATGTCAATTAATTTTTTTGTAGAAATGGATTTTTCTACCTGCATTCCCAAATCAGATATTTATTTGGAAACAGTAGCATAATACGAGAAAAGTTCTTTCTGATAATTTTGTATTGAAGCATTCATTATACTCATTATACAAAAAATAATGTGGATAGCTAATTTCGAAAAATAATTGAATTTTTAATCTTCTTATATTCGATATCCGCCATTTTTTTGCCTTATGATTTTATGTTTTGCCTTTTGAATTTTTTGTGCATTGGATCTTATTTTATGTTTTTGCTATCAATAATAAAATTGAATATTTTTGACTAACTAATTGACTAGTTAAATACCTACGGCCAGTTGTTTTGATCAAAGTTTCTGCACACATAAAAATATTTTATGAATTTTTTTTATAAAAAAATATATAATATGAACTACTACCACCTACTACATAGTCGAAATACTAATTATAATTTTTCTATTAGCAGAATAGATTATAGAGTTAATAGATTAAAAAATATATATATGGCGGATTGTTTATCAAGCTATTGCTTGCTTATAATTGTTTGCTTATTAATTACTTATAAATTAAATAATTAATAAATCAGAACTGATCAGAAATTGTATTGCAAAATATAAATCATAAAATTATTTTTTCTTTTTAAACAATGTGACCGAGATCATCTACCTCACCGCCGAAATAATATTTTTTAGTTATAGAAGAATTATTAGTTTTATCTTATTATAAATATGCTACAATTTTTTTTATTCTCTATTTTATTTACAACTATCCAGTTAAGGATATTTAATAAACTTGAGGAATTTACAAATTTACTAAATGTCCTTGACTGGACAGTTGTAAATAAAATAGAGAAAAAAAAAATGAACCACAAAATTAAGGACATTATTTTTAACTTTCCGTAAGGTAAGTGATAGTAAACGCTAAAAACAATAAAAGTGAAAATTTTTATATATTTTTACGTTTCATAGGTTTCTTAACATTTTAGCATTCTTTAGAAATAATGGACATATGAGTATGTGTGTGTTTGGATTACAATTTTCGCCGACGATTTCGGAAACACAGATCAGCCTATTTGAATAATTCAAAAAACATTCGATTTGTATTAATAGGGAGATGTGGTGGATAGTTTTTGGCAATGGCAGGTTTAGCCGTTTCGAAGATACGGGGTAAAAAGTGACAAAAATGGTAATTCAGTTTTTGACACAACTAGTTTTTATTAACTTCCCGTAGGGTAAGTTACAGTAATCGCAAATAAATCCAAAATGAAAATTTGTATATATCTTTACGTTTCAGAGATTTCTGAACATTTTGGCATACTTTAGAAAAAATAGATGTATGTGTGTGTGTGTGTTCGGATACAAGTTTTCGTGGCAGGTCTAGCAATTTTGGAGATCTAGTAAAAAAAAGTAAAAAAATGCCATTTTGAGGTCAAAAATGATCATTAGATGCATATCAAATTATCAGATATTTTATGGAGATTTTAATAATACGTATAAATTTTGTTTACATATCTATGAATTCCGGAATATCGTCTACCCGAAGACTGCGAGGCGGCGCTTACGCGCTTCGATTTTACGTCTGTATGCAGCTAAAAGCTAATGGAGGGCGATTTGAAAGCAGGCTTTGAAAAAATGTTTAAAATTTTCTGAAAAATTTAAAGAAATAAGAAAAAGAAATAATTTCTTTCAAAAATTTAAAATTTCTCAAAAATCTAATTTTTTCAAAGCTTAAAATTTTTTTTTATCTTTTTTAAAAAAAATAATTTTTGGTACGGGAAGTTCCAGCAATTTACTTTAAGGCGTGATTCCATGCACCATTAGTTCTTTTATAATTTAAAATAAATCCTTGACCAATGCGCAGCCCTGATAAGTCCATATAAACACGGAATTTGTTACGACCGTCTCCTGTCATTAAAGGTGGGTCACCGTCGTTCGAATTCAGGCGTTCAACAAACAAACAAACAAAAAGGATGGGCTACAAAATACGAAATACGAAATATGAATCTGTACAGCAATCGCATCGGTCCAGCCTGGTAATTGTTTTATAAAAACATAATGATTACAACCAAGAATGTGCTTTAGTTCTAGATGTATTTCGTCATTAATGCAGTTGCGAGCACGTATAGAGCAATTACGTTTTTTACGGCGACAATGTGGATTTATTGCTTCACGGTCATACGAGAGATTTCATGGCATCAAAGATATAAAAGCTTCGAGATGTATGTCCCGAAAATAATTGCGAATATGAGGATTTTATTAATAATAATTGTTCGACATGCATCGAGTTTATGTCAGTGCATTGCATTTTATGGTAGTATAAATATCTCAACGAGCATATAGCTTTGAAATTGGACGGAAATTAGGTCTCGTAAATTCAATTATGATTCAAAGAATTCAGAGTAATTGCACTTTCATGCCATATAACCTAAGGATTGCAAACTCAGAGCGTGAGATCGTATAATCCTAAACAATGAGAAGGAATAAATTAAAATTGACAAAAATTGCGATTGTCAATATCAAGTTTTTATGGTAACATGCTGTAAGCTTTTTCTGATTTTTTCTTAAATTACTTGTAGAGCCACTTAATTTAATTTAACCTTCATTAAATTTTGCACATAAATGGTAATAATGTTTATTTCATGCATAGTGTGCCTTCAATTCCATAATATATATTTCTCAAAACTCTAGAAAACTGCTATAATCCTTTTACGTCTGTTCAGTATGTGAATTTTAATAAATTTTGTTAAAAAATGCTAAACCGCATTTCTTTCTTATTCAATTTCTCCCAGCATTACTCATATTATTTCTAAAGAATTTTTTGTTTGGTTGTTTTAAAAAATCAAAAACTGTTCGAAAGTTAGGAATGATATTGATTAGTTGTAGGTAAAAATCTGCCGAGACGTTTTTTAGTAATTTATTGAACAAAGTGGATTTTAATGGAAATTTTTACGGCGATATATATCATGGTCTTATAGAACTTACTGAAATACTACGGCCTTACGACAAGTAGTTTAATAAAAATTTATCAAAGTTTGAGAAAATAAGTAGTCTTTTTGACGTTTGTTTAAATTTAAATTACTTGGTTGAAATTACTAGATCATTAAAGTCCAACGGAAACTGGTTCAATTATAAAAATTATTGATTTTTGAAAATTTGCTTTTAGAAAATACTCCCAGTTAATTAACGTGTTTGTTCGTTTTTAAATATGTGTAATAAATCCACTCGGAATACTTTTAATCACTCATAAATTAATTTATTTTTATTGATTTTATTGATTATTTAAACATATCGGGAAGTTCATGTAACTTGCCTCAATACCAACTAGTTATTACCTGTATACCTTCACGTATTTTCTTAAGTATAATCTGGATTTTTCATTATTTTGGGATTAGAATATTGGTGTGTTTTTTTATATATTAATCTTTTTTTATAATTTTCTCAACAATAAACAAAACATTCTTTATAATTTTCCATTCTGTTTTATTATTTGTCAGCCAAGGTTTCCAAAAAATTTTGTTGATTTTTTTGTTTTATCATAGTCGTAATTGTTAGACATATAAATCTTAACTTTTAAAAATCTTAGCAGTTATCTGTTAAAAATTCCAAATTTATTTGTTTGTATTGTCAAATTTGCAATCCACTTGTTTGTCCTAAAAAACTATTCCATGCCAACCATGGGACACTAACGCACCATCCAAAGACTTTAATTTATTAATATTTATTTATTTCTTACATAATCTCATATTTTAAAGAATTCATGGAAGACAAATATAAGTCTATTAAGAATTGGTCTATTGATTAAAAATTTCTCTTTAATTTTTTTCAAACAATATTGACCCTGGTCGAATGGATTACTTTATTAACACTAGAAGGGGACTTAGGATTTTATCATATTAGTGATACTAGACAGGTTTCATATCTGTTTTAATATAAACGCTTATATCTCTATCACATCGTAAGTATCTTTCATTATAAACTACTAAAGATTCTAGTATGATCTACGCGTTCGATCGTAACTAATCTGGAATGATGTTTACTTTCAACTTCGTTTTTAATCCACGAAAATAATTTTTTATGTCGGCACTGGGTTGAAGGAACTGGCACCTGCGTTCGAGCAACTATTACTACAAACGCATATGTAAATTTATAATATTTTGGTCGAATGCAACACCTGACACTTTATTGTCATGCATACTTTTTAAGAGTTTATTGAGATACTTATAAATACAATATTTATGTCCAGGACCGTAGTTGATTTTAATCGGATTATTGGACAAATCGCCTGATTTGCTGCGCACGAGAGGGTTCACTAAAATTTTAATTGCGTATGGTCGGAATCACCAAAATCGATATGAATCAACGATTATAATAAGAATTATGGGTTTGAATATATTTTGGGTGCGTAATTTTTATAAATGTGGTAAAGGTCATGTCAAGGCAAGCTTGATTAAAAAGTAGTAATAAAAATAATTTCTAAAAATATATAGTAACTACGAATAATACAAATTATTTCAACAAACTTACGTTTCTTACACGGACAGATTTTTCATTTGTTTCATTATTTTCACTATATGCGGGGGCATACTACGTATACGCACACAATCAAAGCAATCATACTCACGCGACACGACGACCAATCACAATCGAGCCGTATAAGAATGATATTATCGAGAGCGAATGAAGAATCATTGACACTCAAATATATAACATTGTTTTATTATTAAATTGTATACATAATTACAATAATATATATTTTTATTCCAGGTTGAAAGATTAGCACAATACGATCGTCTGGTAGGTGGAGGAACAGCCTGCGACACAGATCTTGACAGGATTCAAGAATTGTTCCCAAATGATTATCTAGCTTTATACGACAGTGATGCACCTTCGGCCCAACTACAGAACAGTGTGGTAAGTTAATTAATTTCTACAAACAATAATTTTTTTTTTGGTATAGCGAAGGAATAGTCTTTATGCATCCCAGACTAGGTCTTTTGTCTGCGTATGTCGGATTCAATACCGCCTGGGTATAATACCGACTAAAACCTTCGCTTTGCCCTTATCTCTGGTCCCCACGGAAACCGCTGTTAGGCATTACTTTGTGGGGGGAGGATCTAGAATGTTAAAATTCTTACCTTGATTTTATACTTAGATTTTAATTCTGCGAAGTCCCATTTGCCCTTTCTTTTTCCAAATAGTATTGTGGATGTCGTCCATTGACGACGCTTGTAGCAAAAGTGTTAATTTTGGCCGTTTTTGTAATGATTTTCACTCTTTAATAAACTCATATACGTGTATTTTCAGATCATGATCGAAAAATAGTAGGTATCGTTTTTCTGTTTCGTATTCATAATAATTTTTTCTATATTTTTAGAAACATCTTATTAACTTCACAGAAGATGAAATCCGTGATGTATATTTTTCCTTGTTTTGACAGATTAATGACTACATAATACTTATTACCTTGAATTATACAGAAAATCATTCATTGTATAAGTTAAAAGCTTTAAAATTGAAAATTCTTAATTTAAAAATAGATTGTGAAATCTCAATGTAGTCATCGAATATGGAGTGGGTTCTCTTGAAGAAAAGAATTATATAGAAATGTTCTGATGAAAAGAGAAGTAATGTTGACTTAATTGTTTTGATTCACGAGAGATAACATGAACCCCTATATTAACTAATGATTATTTGGTATTCTAATATAAATGATTTACCTAACTATATTTCTGTTTCCTTTAGATGTACTCTTCAGGTGACCCGGATTTGAATATTAAATTTAAATTGAATTCAAGCAATTATTTCATTATAATATAATCTTGTTTATAATTACACGGTAGATGCTGTCAAATCAAAATTCTCTAAAATAATAATTATATACAAGTCATAAGAACAATTTCAGTGCACATAGCAACATGTGTGTCAGATAAATGGGCGTACAATATTTTACGCATCATATAATACATGGCTAATCAGACCAGTTCCGTAATTACATTAATTAAGCGATTTAAATTATGTAATTATAAAAGGCGTGTAAGTTGAGAAAAATGCTGTGAACTCGACAGTCTCCGAACCGGGCCGTTTGCTTCGTGAGGTCAATAAAATATTCTGTTTATTAATAACTTCCGCGTTTTCAATAGCGGATTGAGACTTTTCAAAGATTGTTATATAATTTACTTGCTACATGTATGTGCAGTAAAATATCTATTTACATAATATTAACAAACATCAGTATTAAAAATCATGTTCAATAATATTATTTCTATTGGTTACACCACTGGGCGTATCTACTAACATCATAATATATTACTCTACTTAATTTTATAATCTGAATAATTTTCTAGCAATCTTTGCTCTTTTTGGTATTGAACAGATTGCAGTAATAAAGTAATTAAAAATAATTATAATCATAATTATAATTTTTAAACTAACATTGTAAATCTAATCTGATTGGATGGTTAAACAAAATCTATTTCAAATATTATTCAAGTTAATTGCTTTTCAACTAAAAGTTTTGAATTATTTTTTATTGCCATTATGCCCTTCACTATGTGTAGAATTAAATGTAAAAAGTTATAGTGCTCAATAATTTATATAATTAATTTCTATCTTCCTTTTCCAGAAAATAAAGACTCTTCTCCGCAAGCGACCAAGTCTGGACCTAGGTCTACTAGGAAGTAGCAACAATGGAAGTTGTCAACGATCGCCCAGTTCCCATAACTTGTCAAATAACAATAACAATAGCAAGTCACCTTCTTCGGGAAATGATAGCAGTTTGCGGAAAGAGAGAAGATTTCTGATGGAAGCACCATGCACTTTTTCAGCCTGTCCAAGTGCTACCGGATCACCAGATTCACCAGGATCTGTTCAAGGAGATCCGACAGCAGCAGCTCCTACAGGGTCTACGCAGGATAGGCACTTATTTTTGTTTACGGATCTGCTGCTGGTGGCAAAACCACGAGGAGGATGTTTCAAATTGAAGGTAATGATAAAAAAATCATACTTATTCGAAAAAACAGTATAAATATTTATAATCTTACTATTGCGCTTTTTGGTATAACAATGCGTAGGAATAAATCGATAGGTACCGAATAAGTACCTTCTTTGCATTAAAAATTTGGAGCAACTTCTTATGAACTTCTCCGTGGATTAGTGGTTAGCTTTAGAACTTCAATCAAAGGTCTCAGGTTCGATACTCGCTTCGGGCAGTCGAATGTCAAGCAGTAGTGACATGGGTTTTCATTTGGAAATATGTACCCAAGTACAAATAGCCTCATTGCTGCATCAATAAAAAACACTCACTATTACAGAAATTTTAATAATAAAATTTACATAGACATAGGACAACTGTTCTTGGTTGCCATTTATAAAAGATAGTTTATAATCATGATTATAAGATCCTTAAATGGATTATTAATATGGAATTATAATAATCCTCCTTCTTGGTGCGACATTGGTGCCACATTTACTTTAAATCTATCCCCAATTTAAGAGTCCTAGAAGCTATTGTGTTTGAAATTCTTATTAGATTTTCTCTTTTTACCTGTGTTTGGCAACCCAAAATTTATAAGTTGAAAATTATAGTTGCCAGATTTTTTATTATTATTATTTATTTAATAGTGATAACGTATGATGTAATTTTTGTTTGCAAAGACCATTTTCGTATAAATATCACAATAATATTTCGTATAAATTCGTAAATATACAATGCAATGATGTCCAAATTAAAACTTTATACAAAATTTGAAATGTTGAATTAAAATTAACTTATTAACTAGTGGTGTATAGCATCACGCCTTAAGGCAAATTGCTGGAACTACCCGTACCGTAATTAAAAATCTTGATACGGAACCCAAAAAAATTTACACAAAATGTGTACACTTTATTAAAATCTCTATAAAATATCTGATAATTTGATGTACATATGTCCAATAAACATTTTTGAGATTTTTTAACTTATTTCTATCGAGAGTCCATGACCGCTGGACTTGCCTTCCCAAAAATTTAATCAGTTTTTCATCTTGTCAATATCAGTAAAATGTTTTTTGAATTATTAAAATCGGACACTCCGTTCTCCTAAAAACTGAGTTACCGTTTTTGCCACCTTTTGCCCCGTATCTTCGGAACGGATGAACCTGCCTTCGCCAAAAACTAATCAGCACATCTCCTTATCAATACGAATGGAATGTTTTTTGAATTATTCAAATCGGTTGATTCGTGTTCCCAAAATCGTCGACAAAAATTTGTACACACACATACATCCATTTCTTTAAAGGTATGCCAAAATGCTCCGAAATTTCTAAAACGTAAAGATATATAAAAATTTTCATTTTCGATTTTTTGTGATTACTATAACTTACCCTACGGGAAGTTAATAATAACTGATTATAATATGATAATTTTCCACTGATGATTAGTCTGTTAGTGGATACTTGTGCCAGGGCTGCACTTAAAGCGCCAAAATGCTACATGAGGCCTCAGAGTGCCGACCAATGTCTAAGACTTCAGTTCCATAAAATAGACGTTCCCAAGTAACACCAGCAGTGGAGCTGCAGTTTCGGATGGTAATTTTTTTCATCAGTCTATTGCATTCCCAATAGAACATCGAGTCGCAGTGATGTTGCATAAATCTGAATTTCAACTTATTGTTACGAAGAAACGTACCCCGTCGGTTCGACATGAAACGGATGCAAATTACGACTCGATGAACAACGGCGAAGAGAAACAGCTCAGTCACGAATATACCAGAGTGTTAATTAGTAGTGCCGTGGAGAAGATTTTCTTTAATTAGTATTACAACGATCTCAGGATTAGCAGATCACCTTAAGTGAGTTCGGTTATTAATAAGGACGAAGCATTTCTAGACGAATAAGGAAACGACTAACCATAGGAGGTAATAATTATATCATACGTATGCAATGCTACTGAAGGGAGTTTACTCGCTAATCTTAGTTCTAACTAGTAAATCCAATGTTTATTAATTTAACACTAAAGGTTTATACTATTTGAAGTTATATATCTTCATGTAAACAAATTATAGCGAGTTTTCAGATAAGAATTATAATTGTTTCCACCTAACTCGATGATATTTTACCAGTAGTCGCAATATTCATAGCTATTTTCTAAACAGCTTCTGTCAAAATACTCTGCGCAAGTCTCTGTTGAAAATAAGTTGCTGCTATATAAATCAATCATTAAACCGATCTGGACCTACGGAATTGAGCTCTGGGGATGTGCTTACAAATCAAATATAGCTATAATGCAGAGAACTCAGTCAAAAATTTTACGTACTATTCTTAATTCTCCGTGGTACGTAACAAATGAAACCATTCACAGCGACCTCAACATGAAAACGGTGCATTTAACGTTCAAAGAATTCAAGGAAAAATACAAACGCAAACTGGACTCACATTCGACATTACTAAACCTTATGGCAAAAGGAGATTGAAACGACACTGGCCTTTAGACTTAGTCTTAGATTAGGTCTAATATAATATTATCATATTAATTGTTAAACTGAGAAGATCTCATTGGAGCTCTTCTTAGGCATCGCTCTTAAATATTGTCATTTTAGCTAATAGGAATCTTTATGTATTTCTGATTGCTAAATAAAACGAGTTAAAAAAAGTCTGTGTTATCTCAAGGGAGAAGCTTATTCGTTGACCTCCTGTACAATTTTATCATATACATTTCGAAAGTTCTAATGGGAATTAAATGAACGTATCTATTTACTAACAATGTGCGCACACAGAAAGTCATTACGTAATTTATTCCTTTGCGAGCAACGCCGAAGACTCGGGATGCACCGTGATAATGATGCGGTTATTATAATATTTCTTGGTACTTTTTATCACAGAGTATATATTTGTGGCTAGACTATCTAAATTAATATTTAAATATATGAGTGTATCGTATATATACATACACGTTTATGAAAAAATCTTGAAACATCAGTAGTATCGTTAGAAATTTCAGTCATTTGTAAATAGAGGCATACTGTGGTAAATTGTTTATCTGACATTATATTGAAATTATTTATCAAATTTATTTAAACATTTTTTCATTGTATATATGATTTTTTTAAATTGCTGCTGATTCAGTCTTTTGTGTATTACTATTTTTGCATTTTTAGTTTTAATTTTTTTTTTAGTTCCACAGAATGATGGGTAGGTCTATAGTCAAAACGTATGGTTATTCTTTTATTTTCTTAAATAACAATTCAGAGACACTTTGATCTTATAAGCAATTATTTTGCACAATGAATAAAAAAATGTATGTTATAATAAGAAATTTACTTCAAAGAGAAAAAGTCCAAAACCACATACTTTTTCTCTTTGAAGTCTCTTTGAATTTGATGATTTTACTAATAATTTTTTAAAGAAATTTATGTTTATTATGATGATGATTCGATGAACCTCAAATTTAAAATTATACAATATTATATATGTAAGTATGGGGTGCCCCAGAACTCAACGTCAAGCCGCAACGGGGTGATAGTATTGATAGTATTTAAAAAAATTATTTAAATAATCTTCCATACAGTTTGCAAATTATGAGCTTTTATTTACAGCCTAAGCTTTGGTCAAAATGTTAGCATTTTTTGGCTAATTGGTGGTTAATTTTTATTTTATCCGGTGAATATCAAATTTAATAAAATTATACAATAGTGTATATGTATATACAGGGTGTCCCAGAACTCAACGGGGGTGTTAGTATTGATAGTAACCATTATGAAAATAAATATAAAAACGATATTACATGTAGTTGGCACATTATGAGCTTTTATGTACAGCCTAGAGCTTTTGTCAAATTGTTAGCATTTTTCAGCCATTGTGGCTAATTTTTAGTATTTTTGTTCCTTAAACTTTGGAACTGTAACCGTAGGATTACGGTCAAAAATAATGACACAATTGCTCCAAGTTTTCTAGAATTAAGACTATTTATAACACTATGAATTTAATTTTTGTTTATTAATGAAATTAATCAACCTCAAATGATTGCAATATGGTGTAAAATATTTGTTAGTTTCATAATAAAAAATCGAGTAAATTTTTTTATATATCACTATTACACGATTTTTATATTAGTGTGCATTGGAGTGTAGGTATATAAAACTGCATTCTTGGTGATCTTTTAGCTATATAATTAAATACAATACTAGGCAATAAAATGTACAAAGTAATAAAATAAGTAATGAATAAAGCATAAACATTCCATTAATTACATTATAGCAAATAAATATAAGTTTGCAATTAAAATATAATAATAAATTAATTGAAATCGTTTAATAAAATAATATCAATAATTTTAAAAATTTATAATTATTAAGTTGAGAATGATTTTATTGGATAGTGTTTGTTACATAATGAAAATTAATTTATTAATTAATCTACTTCGAATCTATTAACTAAACATACATTATTATATAATACTGTTACTAGCGCATATTGTTTAATTTTTTTAAACAATATGCGTTGAAACGTAAGTGAAATATTTTAAAATTTGGTAATGATTAAAGTTGACAATAACATTCTTGTATAATAAAATTTCTTAATTTATTGAAAATTACTTAATAAAACCCGGGACAATCCGAGAGAAAAAATCTGAATACTGTACAAATATTGATTTTAGAAAAACCCGGGATACTAGGTGGAAATCTGGGACTGTCCCGGCCAAATCTGGACGTATGGTCACCTTCATAAAATGTCACTTTCACCCAGTTTATTAATCGTCTTGCTTATTTATGAAATATTTATGATCTGATATAATTAGAATAAAATATATCTCGAAATAAAATAACGAAATGATTATTTAACTACATTAAAACGTGGTTTCTAGCAATCTCACTCCCAGCAATAATGCGTGGTCCCGCGTGAGAACGTTCGGCTGTTCCTTTTGTAATCGCTCATGTGTAAATGCGATGCTCGTAGGGTTACAACTTACAACTTACAAGACATTTTATTATTTCCACAATAGCGCATGCTTAGCAAGGTTGCTCTCAAGATTCATCAAATATAATTACACTAGCGCAATGAATAAATATTTAATTGCGTAATTAATATATAATACCACAACAAGAGTAAATCATTACTTGAATAATAATCATTATTAATTGCTGTTTCCCACAGACTGATTAAAGAAAAATTGCTGAACCGAAAACATATGAACGATAACACAAATCGATTAGAAATCGACGTCGAAATCAAATACAAGGAATTCCAGAGATTAAGATAGTTCACACGTGCATTTATAATAGTTCTTTACGAATTAAAACTAGGCTGGGGTTTTCAACCTGTGGGGCGCGCATCCTTAAGAGGTCACGAGGTTGTTGCGAGGGTGCTGTTTCCAACACATTATTTGTTAAAACCTTTGATTCAATTTTGAAATGAACGAATAAATGATTATTTTTTATGTATAATTCTACATAATATTGCATATTAATTTATAGTGTGATAATTACATTATAATAACAGTTGAGTATTTATTCTTCCCTTCCGTCCTTGAACTTATTTATTAATTAACCATTCCTGGTCAAGTTAGCTAGAAAAGACCCAAAATGGGTTAAATAGGACGATTTATTATTGTTTTAAATAATTTCAGTACAAAATTTCAAGTTAAACATATTATTTTACTATAAACACTACTCTAAAGTGCAAGGAAGGTGAACGCACCTGTTGCATTCGGCGCCTGGCTATTGACAACGGTCTCACGCAACATATGCGTGCGTAGCAATGAAAGTGTTGTTAATTCCTGATATGTGTAAATAATCGACTTCTCAAAAACAATTGAGATTTAGCAAATTATAAAATTGTGACGATAAAATTAATAGTTTATTTTGAAAATGAAGTTTATTTTCCAAACTTTTATGAATGTTTTAATTAAACCATTTTTAGCAGGTCTATAATATTTTAGAATGTTCTTTTAGACTATATGAAAAGTTTCATTAAAATTGTTAAAATAAATTTTGTCAACGATTGATTACGAAAGAACAACCTGTCCGATATTTACCAAAAACTTATTAGCACTAATTCCAAGTGGTATTGTTTGAACAGTTTTTGAATTTTCAAAACTGTTAAAATTTTTTGGGTAAAATGTGTATGATTTTCTTTTTACTTCTTTGAAGAAATTGCTCAGAAGATTGTCTCGCAAAACTAATCAAAACGAGTGCTTATCGATTGTCATCAAATGGCTTTAACATTTTTAAAATATGTCAAGCTGGAAAAACGTCAAAAAATCGTCAAAATTTAGCCTACATACACAGACAAACACTTTTTTTTCATTTTTGGTGTCAAACGAATCAAAATCAATTGAAACGTCGAAAAACGTTGAAATCGGATTTTGTGGCGTAAACAGACTTAAGAGAGTTTATTATATCTTATGCATAGTTTAACGTTTTACTGTTCTTCAAGTATTAATTTTTTTGGTAGAGGTAAAAGTATAATATAAAAGCCTTAAAATGTAGTACAAAAATCTGATGTATTTTCTTAAAAATTGAATTATTATCAGTAAATCTTTTATATCTTTTCAGCTTAAATTTTGCACAAAATTCAATTTCATATATCATAGGTTACAGTAGGTTCAATGAATAGTAAATTTACTTTTCAATAGACTTTTTGTGCTTTTTGGTTTGAACTGCTTAATTTTTTTTCTATTTTCAATAGCAATCAGAATGCAATATAATTCTATGAGCTATTTGGCTTATATCACACTTTCAAACACACATAAATTATTGTGATAAATATTATATCCACAGTTAGAGAATCACTCCAATAAGTGAATCACCAATACTGTTCATTTGTGCAAGGATATGGTAGTGCCAAATCTCATGAATATTATCTTTGGGAAGCTTCTTCTTCAGTCTTCTTGAAATTGGTGTCTCAAGACTGCAGAGTTTGAATTATGTTTTAGTATATGAAAATGTTTGACACTGTTAATTTTTATAACTCTGTTTATAAATTGAATATGAAGATCGGCGTGTAAGGTCTTATTGCTAACGAACCATGCTGCATCAGTAATCTGTTTTAATATTTTCGATTGGGCACGTTGCATTAGCAATATGTTGGATTTGCTCGCACAGCCCCTCAATTCTATACCATAAGTCCATATTGGTTTTATTACTACCTTGTAAATTAGAAGTTTATTAAGTTCATTTCGTCAATACAAGTAATATATTTTTTGAATTATTAAAATCGGACGTTCCGTTCTTTAGTTTAATTACTACCTTGTAAATTAGAAGTTTATTGTCAATAGATAGAATTGACTAGCGTCTCAGAAGACAATATAGTTCAGTGGTTCGAATTTTCATGGTATTTATATTTGAACTGCTTAATGACGTCCAGAACAAATATTTTTTTTAATATGTACTTTTAATAAAACTACCAAATATTCTTTCAGAGTACTTACAAAAATAATTTCAATAATAATAATTATAAATAGCCATAACATCTTTAACTTTTTTATAATAACTTTAACCTTCTTTTCCCTTATATTCCCTGACTTTAATAGAGATTCAGTTCCTTACTGTTTTTTTAGTATATCAATCAAAGAGCGCATCAAGACGAACTATGTTTTCAAGTGACTGTTACCATACTTTATGATTAAATAATTACATGTATCATTTTCAGGAATGCGTTCGCTTATCAGAACTGTGGGTTTCGGCTGCCGCGAGGCCGACGTGCTGCTTACTGGGTTGGGCAAGAGGAGCTCAAGTGACCACGGTGCGTTGCGCCTGGGGCACTCAAGCCGCGAGGGACACTTGGCTGCGCGGCTTGCAGGCAGCCCTTATTGCGACACTGGCAGATGAACCACCGGAAACTAATATTCAGCTACTCTACAAAGACCCTAATGGAATGGATTATGTGAGTTTTTATTTAAAACTAGCCGGCCCGACAGACTTCGTCCTGTCAAAAAAAAAAATTTAATGTGGCGGTGTTTTGTGCCTACCTTTTTTCTATTCTTTGCAAAAAATTATCCTGAACAGAACCGTCACCCTGGTAATCATTCGGTGTGAATTAAAAATAATTAAATAAAACACTATAAGCATTCAGAAGTAAGTAATTTTAATAATGTAAATCATAATTCAAAAATCAGTTTAATTTTCATTGTAGTGCTTTGTGATAAACGATGTTTTTTGTTTGATTACCTGGCGCATAGGCAAACAAATCTGATGGTTTTCCAATACGGGAACAAACAACATACAATTTTCCATGTGAGAAACATGGGTTTTCTAAATTAATACCACAAACACTTAATGATACCATAAACGCACTGGAAACGCATTGGAATGCATGGTGCGAGAACATCTTCTACTTTATACTATCCTTTGAATATAGTTGGTCGATATTTCGCAACATTATAATTGTCGATCCAACCTTTAATTGAAGATTGTGAGGTGACAATCCTAGCAAATCCAGCGGGTTTAAAAACTCCGGTGGATCGTCTTGGTTAGTTGCCGAATCAACTGATTCGCCTGTAATTTGTTCTTGAATTTTGAAATTTAATTCATTTACATCAATATTTTTGGCTGCCAATATAGCTTGGTTAATAGAAAGATATTTCTAAGTTTATATAAATATATTCAAAATTAGGTTATCAAAAACTACACAAAATGTCATGACATAGAACATTGTTTTTTTTACAAATTGCGTTGCCTACTCGATTAAAGAAGAAAAGGGATGTTTTTAGGGTTTTCCCGGCAATTATTTGTTTTTTTCTCGCCGTAACAACCATCCTTGGACTTCAACGAACATTTTAAAAAAAGAATTGGCCAAATTGGTCCAGGCGTTGTTGAGTTATGCGCTTACCAACACATTTTGCGATCCATTTGTATATATAAGATTTGTTCAAGCAATATAGATTGAGGGACCGATTCTGCCGCATTACACCCCAATGTTATGGCAAGGCTATGTTATGGAGAACTTTCTATACTAATTCGTTTTAAATATCGACAAAAGCCATGTGGTTGCTGTGCAGTCAAGCGATTTTCTCGGGTTATCAAATAGAAAACGTTCAAGTATTACATAAGCACTATAGGGGGCGGGGGTTATTGATTTGCTTATTTTGCTTATTTTGGGTAAGAACTTTTGCTTACTTTTGCTGACAAAGGGGAGGGGGGGGGGTAAACAATTGTAATAAATCTGTTTACGTAATACTTGAACGATCCCAATGTCAAAAAAACGATCTTAGATAGCAGGGTCTTTCTGACCCAGCTTCATAACATACGAGTGACGTGGTTTATGTGTAAAAAGCCTGAATGCACAGCAAATACATGACATTTTGAAAGTATTCAGTATGATTCAGTAGCACAATGTATGGAAGATGGAGCGTAACATGGCCTTGCTATAATATTTGTCTGTTGCAGCAGAATCGGTCTCTGAATTATCTCAACCAGACTTTTATAGCACAGCAGACAAAGATCTAAAAAGAGAATTTTGATAACATTCCTGATTAATATTACTATAGTATTCGGATTTATTTATAAATTGATTTAATTTAATTGTAATAGAATAATTGATTTTGATATCGGTCTTTGTTTTTTCTTGATTTTCTTGATTTTTACATTCAATTTGTATATAGACTTCTAGATTTTCAATGTCATGAACAAATATCTGCAAGGTGTATTTTGACAATCTTATATATAAAATTCTCCTCTACTGGCGTATGATTTGATACTTCTCCTAAACGGTTATTCGGATTTTGATAATTCTTTTTAGAGTTTGTCAAAGGAAATTTTTAAGACTCATTGAACGATAAAACTATAGTAATATTGTAGAAATAAATGGTAAAAATTACAAAAAAAACACTTTTTGTCATTTTCAACATTTGAACTGTCATCTGCTAGAAATGTCAATTAACTTGAAATTTGAATTTAGCTGAAATTATGAGTCTAGATAATATTAGAATATAATATACAAGAAAAATGTAATGTCTACATTATATTTGCTGAAAAGCAGCTGAGATATGCCAGAAATTAAAATATTATCATATATAGTCAACAGAGTTTATGTTGGCAGATGAAATTATATAATTCAGTTTTATAAATTCAATTCCAAAATTGCATATACATAATTTTTTAACCTTATGCATTTCATATTTTGGTTTATTTTACTAAATTATTTAACAATACAAAAAAATGTTTCTACTTATTAAAAAAATGTTTCAGAATGTTGTTTTATGTGTCAAAAATTAATTTGTTTGGCATTGGATACGGAATATTTAGCAAGTTGATCTTAGATTGAAGAGTGCTCATATGAACTGGGTTTTACAAATTAATTTCACTTAAGATTTATATTTAAACAATAATGTTTATTAAATTATTAGTATGAAAAATGTACTTAGAAATTATAATTGCCAAAAAGAAACTATTATGTGGTACGAGATTATGAAAATTATAAACTAAATTATTAAAGCAATTATGTTGTATAATAAAATCAAGTGTGTTATTGTTCTTTTACCGCAGATACTACATTATTTTTTTCTGAATTTTTTATATTGATTAAAAAACTGCAATTCTCAATACATATAGCTTATGCTAAGGCAGGACATCGAATAGGATATTAAAAAGTATAGGATAGGATTTAAAAAAAATTGAACTTTTGAATTGTAGACGTGGGCACAGGACAACGTCTGTCGGGTCATCTAGTATTTGTTATAAATTTACTATATTACGATTCGGATACATATATAAATTGATTCAATTTAATTGCAATATAATATGTAAAAGACTTTGATGTCGGCTTTATTCAAAGTTTTTTTGATTTGCACATTTAATTTGAATATTGACTTATTGATTTTCCATTCATAAACAAAGATCTACAAGGTGTTTGCTAGAAATCTGCTGTATTATGATTCGGATATATATATAAATAAATTGATTCAATAAATTAATGATTTATTGAATGATAATATGTAATAGTTAGTTTGATACCGGTCTTTGTATTAAAAGGAGTTTTGCTGATTTTCACACTTAATTTGTATATTGACCACTTGATTTTTTATATCACAAAAATTGTGACAATGTTTGTTATAAATTTACTATATTGCAATTTGGATACGTATATAAAACGAATTAATTTAAATGTTATAGTATAATTGATAAGTCGCTCTCTGTTTGTTAAGGAGTTTTCTTGATTTTCACATTTATTTTGTGTGTACATATATTAGTTTCTTGATTTTGGATATAACAAAGATCTAAAATCAGAATTTTCAAAATATTTGTTATAAATTTGCTATATTATAGCTCGGATACATATACAAATTGATTTTTGCAATAGAACAATCGATTTTGATGTCGGTCTTTTCGATAAAGTTCGATAAAGAGTTTTGTTGATTTTGCTATTTAATTTTTATATTGGCTTTTTGATTCTGGATATCATCTAATTCTAGATAGAAATACAATGCGTTGAACTTTTTTCTTCTAATATTATTTCTAGTTAATTCTAAACTGTTTTTTAACATTTATCGTTTTATCATTGTTGAGTTATCTAAGAAACCGACAAATTTTAATTCTTATAAAATCTAATAAAATGTTTTTCGTTTTTCAGACAAAAACGTTAACGGTGGGTCCATCAGTTACCGCGGATGTTGTGGTACGTCAGGCTATATCGCTCTTCGGCCTTCCTGCACGTTGTCGCACAGACCTCAGACTGGCAGTCATCGAGACCTCATCTAGCAATGGTAGTTCAAGTAGTGGGAATAATAACTCAACTACGTTTCTCATTGGTTGCGAACGACCTCATGCAATACAAATGGCTAGAATTAGACAATCGCTCTCTAGTGAAGAAGGATTTGACCTGAGGCATGTAAATAGTAGACACAATCCTTGCTGCAACCTCATTTTCGAACTACGTAGCGTCAATAAAACTGTTATTAAAAGGTAAGTGAAACAATAGATCTACTCATGATTCGTAGATAATATAATTTTAAATCACATATTTTATCGTTTTTTATGAGAATTATTTTTATTGATATATAAAAAATGTAAATATTTTTATACTGATGTAGCTATTCTTATTATTAGTCTAAGTGAGTTACCAATAATCAATAGACTGAAATACGATTGAATTATTTGTGATATTAAAATGAAATGATTTTGAATGAAGAATAAATATTAGTTTGAATTGAAGTTATTCTAAATAAGATTTTTCCTTTCTAGGACACCGCTGAAACTGTTTCGTAGATCATCCGGCCGATTGTTCGGCGTAGCTCTGACCACTCTCTGCGCGCCCCTTCAAGGACAAGCCCCAGGTCCCGTGATAAGTATGCTAAGGGCTTTACTACTTCGCGGACCCTTGACCCAAGGAATATTTCGCAAATCGGCCAATGCACGAGCGTTAAGAGAGCTTCGAGATAAGATGGATTCAATAGGTCCTAGCGGAGACGCTAATGCCTTAATTGAATCAGCTCCGGTAATTCTAGTAGCAGCATTACTCAAGGACTTCCTCCGCAGTCTTCCAAATCCTCTTCTATGCACTGCTCTTTATGATAATTGGATGCGTGTTTTAACTCTTCCTTCTGTGAAGGAGCAATTAGCATCGGTTAGATCACTTCTTTTACAGTTACCGTCGTGCCATTTGACATTGCTCGCTCAAGTTCTTTCCGTGTTACATACAGTAGCGAGACGATCGTCAGTAAATCTTATGTGTGCTTCCAATTTAGGCGTCTGTGTAGGGCCTTCAGTTCTTTGGCCACCAGGACCTCCAATGCAATTGCATGAACCACGAGCGGTTCCGCAGTTGTTGCAATTATTGATAACCCATGCAGAAGAGCTATTCCACACGATACGAGCGGCAGGTTCTGAAACCATAGTTGCTGATTCAGGTGCTGAGGAAAGCGATAGCCTGCATTCCGTCGGATTATCTTTGGATTCATTAGAATTAGGTTGTGTGCGCAAAGAAAAATTATCTTTATCGCGTGACTCTGGCCTTACATTATCAGAAGATGATTCTATTAGCACTGGTGGACAAAGTCCGTCACCTCATGTTATATTCTGCAGAGCACCTCAGCAACAACAAGCTCAGCAGGTTAAGGTGCGTACGTTTGTTCCTCAGCAATATGTTAGAACAAAGAGTTCGGGTGATTTGTTAGATAGTACAAATGGACCAAGTTATTCAAGAGTTTATGGGGGATGGGAACAGCGTATATCTCATTACACACAACAACAATCTAATAGTACTGTAGAATCGACATTTAAGAGACGCGATTGGTCCCGACAAGCTTCAAGAACTAAAAGCAACGAGGGCGCTTCAACAGATTCTTCTCAGGATAGCGCTGGAGAATCTAAATGCCGAGACCAATGTCAGCAAAGAACTTTAGATCCGTCCCATGTTTGTTGCCGAAGTCCGTATTTCCGTACAGAGAAGAGCAAAATGTATTACGCACATTATAATAATCAAGACAAAGATTATTATGGGCGTCAAAAATCGCACATCAAGCAATCAAAATCGACGAGTGCTGTATCCAATCTATATTCAAATCTTAATAATAATACAGAAGCATTTTGTGATGGAATATATGGCACCGCAGAAACCTATGAAAACTCTCATTATGAAAATGTTTATGTTAATCGTGTAAATGCCTTTAGAGCTCCGCCTGTCCCACCCAGAAGGTTTGCTCATTTGACGGCAGGGCCTCAAAAGCATACTGTATCTTTAACAATAACTGAAGATAGGAATGCTAGATCTCGATCTCGATCTACATCCGTAGGACCTGTGTTTAGACCCCTAACTTCAATGCATGTAGCTAATGTAATATCCCTTCAAGATACAGATACAGAGTCAGAATCATATGTATGACCATGACCATTACAATATACTTTATACATTTAAGATATATCATGTGTTCGCCAAAAAGTGTGTTGAGCTCTGCCTTTGTGTTGCTAGAAGAAAATAATTGAATAATATATTACATTGAATTATCGTAAGTTCACTGATAATCAATTGTTAAAAGTAATTGCACAATAGCAACTACATCTTTATATAGATTAGTATAAAATATTTTTATATAGTGAATTAAACATATATTATCGAATATTAATTGAATGTTTTTGGCCATATTTATTTTTGTTTAATTTAAAGTGAATGTTTTTATCTATAAAAGAGGAGAAATATATCATGTTATTTCTTCACATTTTAATGCAGTTACAGTTTTCTAATGTTTATAAAAACATACAAAATAAAATGTAAATATGTATATTAAGCATAGTACATTGTTATAAAATATATTGTTGAAATATTTTATAATGGATCGTAATAGTAACATGTTTTTTGTTAAATATATATTGCTAGCGAATATATATGTGTATAGTACTATCTATGTGTAATGTAACCCTATTGTATATGAAAAGAACATTTAAGTTTAATTCAATTAGTTTTAGTTTATATAGAAGTTCTGATAATTATTAAATAATTAAGCAGAATAGCTATTGTTATATCTTATATATGTAGACATTACATTTTTGTATCATTCTGTATTGCCATAAACAAATTATCAAATATTTACTTAAAACTGTGTTTTATTTGAACAAATTCATATCTTGTGTTTTGTATGAAAGAAGAAGAAAATAAAAAACTAATCTAAGTTATTATCATGTAGATAATATGCACAATAATTCATTTTTATTATTATTCACTTGTCAAAATAATAGCATTAAGTTTTTCCATTGATTTTTAAGATGCTACAATTAAAATTATTTCGGGCGCATTCTATTTAATTTTTTGTAGGATCATTGTTCATAAGTTGTGATAAATATTAGTGAATTCAAGCTCTGGTACATTATTGAATTTAAATTAGAGACAAAAATGCAGATTTCAATTTTCAAAGATATATCCACGGATTTTTAAACAAAGTTTAATCCGTTTTATTTTTATCAAATATTCAAAGATATCTATCCATGGATTTTTAAACAAAGTTTTAGCTGTTTTTTTAAATTTATCAAAGATTTTGATGATGTATTCATGAATTTTTAAGCAAATGCACAACTAGTTTTCAAGAATTTCATAATTCTCAAAAATCTAGTTTTGCAGTTTTTAAAAAAATTTAATGCTTTTTTAACATCTCGTAGGTCAAGTTATAGTAATCGCAAAAAAATCGAAAATGATTTTTTTTATATATCTTTACGTTTCAGAGGTTTCTGAACATTTTGGCATACCTTAGAACAAATGAATGAATGTGTGTGTGTGTGTGTGTGCGGATACAAATTTTCGTCGACGATTTCGGGAACACCGATCAACCGATTTGAATAATTCAAAAAACATTCGATTTGTATTGATAAGGAGACGTGCTGATTAGTTTTTGGCAAAGGCAGGTCTGGCCGTTTCGAAGATACGGGGCAAAAAGTGCTACAAACGGTAACTAAGTTTTTAAGAGAACGAAGTATCCGATTTTGATAATTCAAAAACCATTTTACTTATATTAACAAGATGCACAACTGATTAAATTTTCATGGTGGCAGGTCTAGCAGTTTCGGAGATCTAGTGAAAAAAAATGCTATTTGACGGTCAAAAATGATTATTAGACATATGTACATATAATTATCAGATATTTTATAGAGATTTTAACAATAAGTACAAATTTTGTTACATTCTTATGGGTTCCGTACCAATATTGGTACGGCCGTCTAATGGATAAACATATGTTTATCCATTAGACGGCGACGCGGCGCTTACGCGCTTTGATATTTTGTCTTATGCAGTTAAAGCAGTACGATTGCTTTGAAAAAAAGTTCAGAACTTCCAAAATATTTCAAAATAAAGAAAACATTTTTTTTTCCAAAAATTTTTTTTTTTCAAAAATTTATAATTTCTCAAAAATCTATTTTTTTCAAAAATGTTAATCTTTTTAAAAAAAATAATTTTCGGTACGGGAAGTTCCAGCAATTTGCCTTAAGGTACAATGCCATGCGCCACTAGCCTCATAGTTATGTTGTCCAGGAACAAGTGACGGCACCTATAATTCTTTTCCCATTTCCAGCGCCGAATGCCGCGCTTAGTGCATGCGAGCGTCGCTGTCGCTGTCGCGTTGCACTTGAAAGGTGAGCATGAGTTGCGTGCTTTGTTGTGATTTCATTCCATTACCATATAGTCAACAAAAATGGCCGAAGAAAACGTTTCAACTGAGTCATCCGGGCTGTTCACGGGCCTCTTTTACGAAATTATACAAAGTCCTTTAAACCTTTTACTAATCGGCTTAATTGCCATCCTGGTGTACAAAATAATTAAGAGTAGACAAAGCATAAACAGACCAGTGCACGTAGAACCACAACTGCCAAAGCTAAGGAAAGACTTTACAGTCGAAGAACTCAAGAAGTTCGATGGCAATCAACCTGATGGTAGAGTTTTAGTCGCTGTTAATGGAAATGTTTATGATGTTACTAAAGGGAAAAGATTCTATGGACCTGGTAAATAGATTTGAATTATTCATAACCTTAAACCTCGTAGTAATGTAATTAATATGCAATTATTACTAAAGGGGGTCCATACTCTGCATTTGGTGGCAGAGACGCCTCCCGCGGTTTGGCTACATTTTCGGTGACAAGTTCAGATAAGGAGTATGATGACCTTAGTGATTTAAATTCTATGGAAATGGAGTCTGTACGAGAATGGGAAATGCAATTCAAAGGTAACTATATGCAGCCAGTTTCAAATTTCATAGTTTTACATTATAAATTTCTTAAACCCTTCTGTCCAAGAGGGGTAAAGCTGCAAACACTTTAAAATCCTCTAAGTAGGTTTAACAATTTTTAATGTTTTTTAAGCTACTTTTTTATTACTATTAAAATTAATTGTATATCTACTTTTATGTTCCTCTAATAGTCCAGTCACTGAACCTTAATTTAGGTAAGAATCTCAGATTTTGATATACCCAGCTGTAAGTCTGTAAATACTTGTATATTGACACCTAAAAGTTGTCTCAAAACCTACATATCTTAGGGTGTATGCAACATATGTAGGTTTTGCGACAACTTTTAGGTGTCATTATACAAGTATTTACAGGCTTACAGCTGGATATCTCGAATTCCGAGGTGAACTTACTATAATGACTGGTCTATAACACAATTAGTTTTTATGGGAAATTGCTCATTGTGGAAAATTGTTACAGGATTCCAAGTATAAATATGAATAACTTATATTTAATTATAATTTAATTAGTTCTCTCATGAATAATAAATTCACAATGCATTTCCCCATATTTTTTGTAGATTATATTTATGGCTGTTTTATCAATGGTAGTTATTTAGTAGTTATAAAATATTTAATGATGCAATGCATCATTAAAACAAAAAAGTCAAAATAAGAGTTTGAATATCATAAAAACTCAGATAGTTCCGTTATGTCCAAATAGGGTAACCCCACAGAAGTTTAAAATCTTCTTCAAAGTTGATTTAAAAATTTTTAATGTTTTTCCAAGCTATTTATTTATTACTACTAAAATGAATTATATAGCTCTTCATGGAAAATTGTTATAAGATTCCGAGTACTAGTATGAATAACATATAAATAATTATAATTTAACTAATTACTCATGAATAATACATTTCCACATATTTTTAGTAGATAATATTTATGGCTTATTTTATCAATGATAGTTATTTAGTAGTTAAAAAATATTTGTTTCAATAGCAATGATGATGCAATGCTTAAAAAAAAATCTAAATAAAAATTTGTATAGCAAACAGAAATTTAGATTACATTTATACATATTGTTCCTATTTTATTATAATGCATATAAAAAAAAATTATCTTTGTAGGCTTCTTAAGAATAATTGACTGGACTTCTCAAAATTCAATATTTTCAGATTTTAAAAAAATTTAAAACTTTTTTTTATATCAATGATTTAGTTATTTAGTAGTTAAAAATATTTGTTTCAATAGCAATGATGATGCAATGCTTAAAAAAAAATCTAATTAAAAATTGTATAACAAACGGAAATTCAGATTGTGTTTACTCATTTGGTTCCTAATTTATAATAATGCATATTAATAAAATAAATTTTCTTTGTAGACTTCTTAAAAATAATTGACTGGACCTTTCAGAGCTTTATCATTTTTATGGTACTTTTTTTTTGAATTCAATCATTTCATTAATTTTATTATTAACTTGTAAATATTTAAATTAAAAGATAAAATTACAATTGATGCTTTCATTATTTATATTCAAAAATATATATGTAATTTTATTGATATGAGCAAATGCAGAGTTATTATTTTTGGATATTATATTTTGTTTTATTGTTAATGAAACTTTGTTTGTTTTAGAAAAATATGATCTTGTGGGTAGACTTTTAAGACCAGGTGAGGAACCGACAAACTACTCAGATGAAGAAGAGGAAACTCCAACACCTTCGGGAGAAAAGACCAAGGATGAATAATGTATATGTATATATATGTTATTTGGTTTTATATATTGGTTAATTTATAATTATTGTATAATATAATTATAGAGCTTTTAGACATTGTCAAGTTATTACGTAAGTGTTAATTTTTTTATATAAAAGTTTATATTTAAATTAAGCTATTTAAAAAGCAATGTATCTAATATATTTGTTACAATTTGCTGCATTGATAAATTAAATGAATTGTAACAGAAATCTAACACAAAGCACAAGCTATGATTTATATTTTGTGTTGCAGTATTTTAACATTTTGTTTAAATTATAAACATTAATAATGAATTATGAAATTTTTTCATATAACTGCAGATTGATTTGATGTTTTGCTGATTTATATAGTGGACCAACTTAATAACTTATGTGTTCAAATTTGTGGTGGTATGGTTATAGTATTTTTTGTTGACATTTTCATACTTTTATGCTGAATCTTAAAAATATAACTATGAAGACTGCATAATATCATCTTGAATAAATTCCACGTAACTTTTATATTAGGGTATCAGGTTAAGTGTTAAAATTTTATTTCTTTGTGTAAAGTTATATGAATTGGTATCAGAAGAAATACATCACTGTTATGGACATGATTAAGATTGTTGTATTTATGTCAATAGTGAGTGTAGAATTAAAAATTTGTCTATTGGAAATATGCATTTATTAAACGTATTTGATTAAATCCATTGAAATCATTTATATATATGTAACTATATTAATTGCAGTGATTTTCACTATTAACTTTCCTAGAGATTTTATTATTTTTTCAGAAATTCATTTGGATCAATTGTGATAGTTATTGTGAAAATGGAAGTCAAATGATAAAATATGTAAGTTATTTAGTTATGTTTAATTTGAAGAAAAAACAAGATAAGCAGTATTGATCGTGTGCCTTCAATTATAACAATGAGATTACCAAGTCAATACTAATCTAGTTCTACATTGTACACCGAAGGCTCGATAACTTAATACTGGGAATATTTGAGATGCATCTGAAAAGAATTAAACAATGCACTTTTTATTATAACAATGTTAGTTCATTTTATACTTGGATGATGGGATTATAAGAAGAGAGTTTTTACTAAGGTATTAACTTAACAAATAGTTTTTTTATTAAGTTCAGCAGTTTATTTTAACTGTTTTTTCTAATTATACCACATGCATAGTTCTTGATAAGTGAATTGTTTGCAAATTCAACATTATTATTATTATCCACGTAGGGATATTGAGTCAGAAAATCAAACTATTGCATCATACAAAGAAAGATTTTGTTTGGGTCTATAAACTGTAGGAACTTTATTTAATATATATTCTGTTATTGGTTTAATTTGAACTGTTGATCCGGATAATAACTCAAAAACCTAATCACCAATAAAAATGCTCACTGTATTTTGTATATTTTAAGAATTTTTTAGAAACACTCACCATAATTATCCAAAAATGCTTTTATTTCTGTGTTACTATGACCTTCCATCCAGCTTAGCTGCATCATTATATCGTTTTCGTTCTCAAACTTATCATCAGAATTGATGATGCCTTTAAAATCACTTTCTTTTAATTAGGTAATAGGGTAAAATAATAACAAATTATTTTATTGTTATTTATTAATTGTTTTAAAAACAGTATGTAATATATATTATAAACAACTATTTGATAGCAAACAAACAATAAAACTGAAAGAAAACTTCTATTGAAAATATCACAAAAATTAAGCCCAACCTGGCCTTTAAAACTTGGTTTATGCTGTATCATTTTATTCTTATATACAATATACAAGAACGGACGATAGTTTTAAAAAATCAAAGTTCTCAATCACATATATTAATAAGTTGGCTGCACCTAATCTTTGAAACCACTGACTGAAAACTGTCAAATAATTATGGTGGCAAACCTGTAGTCAAGCAGTTACCTTCACACACTGTTTGATTTTTTATCATTATGACTTTTATTTGTCAAATTTTATTAAATGATATTATTTTAAATATGTTTTAATAATTATGAGATACATTGGTTTTTACATAAATTAGTTATAAGTGTAATATGTATTAACTAAATCAATTTTTTAAATCGCTCACTCCTATTACTAATTAACGTTAAATGTATTTTTTGGTTACCTCTATGAAAGTGGTCCCAATGTTTACTTACAATTAAACAATAACTTGATGAATGTTCTGTTATATTAATACATTTCAATTCTTGTTATTTGACAAAATAATATTTTTCTGTAATGGGTAAAATTGAAGTGCTAGATCACCTGCCAAAAACTGTCCTTGATGAACATTCTAATTGTGACTCACTAACAAATGCTAGCATAATGCTAGAAGCCGCTTTAAGTCAAATGGATGATATTTTATCAGGTACATAAATGAAATTACTGTAATTGAAATGGAATCTTGTTCTAATCAATTTCATTTTAATTGGAAGGTCCCATGTTGAGGTCTAGTAGTTCTTGTAGTAATGATGTTTTGACAGCTGCTAGAAATCTGGCGGCAGCTTTAAATAATTCAGAAGAAGACCCAGTTACTACTTTGGAACCAGAGGTTACTAGTTCTATTTCAAAATGGATAAACAATCAGGTAAAACATTTAAATATTCTGTTAAGCTTAGTAATCGGCTTAACATCAATAAAAAACATGAATTTCTTTCAAAAATTTATTTTACATTCATACGTTTTGGCTATAACTCTAGCCTTCATTCAGTGGAAAAATTATTTAATTTTAGTGTTAAATTAGGAATTTCTAATAATTCATGGTATCAGAATATGGTAATGCACTACACTATGTAATATAAACATTAAACTTGTAATTAAACAATATTCTACAAAATACTGACTTTAAAAAATCACAGATAGAAAGTGTGTAATTTATGACGTTCGTAAAGTCATAACATATGAAATTTTTGAAAGAAATTCATGTTTGTTATTGTTGTTATGCCCGATTACTAAACTTTGTTAATATATTTGTATACATATGTATATATATATATATATATATATATATATATATGCCTGTTTTTCCATATTTTTTTTTGAAAAGACAGTAATGCATTCATCCAATGCAAGTTTGATCTTTTTATTCCATAGCAGCCCGAATTTGCTTTGGATGGATAATTTTCTATGTGTTTTTAAAGAAATGTTATTTAAAAAGTTATTATTGACAGTTTGTAGTATTGCAAGCAAATCATTTAATCATTTTTATGCTTTTATTAAATGTTATATTTGGTTTCAAAATTTTTTTGCATCTACTGATGGTGTACATTCATAAAATTGTAAGTCGAAAAGTCTGGAAAAATAAAGGTGCTTTAAATAAATATATAATATATATATATATATATATATATATATATATTATATATATTATCAATTTTATTCAATTTTTAATTATATTAATTATGGTTCATCTAACATTTCGATGAAATTTAATTCTTTGAACTGTACACTGTTTTATATTTATTTAAAGAATCATCATTGAGATTTAGAAAGACAACCACTAATATAATATATTATATTACATTTGTAATATATATATATATATATATATTATATATATATACATACATATATATATATATATATATATATATATTTATATATTTATATATATATATATATATATATACATATATATATTTAGGTAAATTACTCATATCAACGAAAACCCAGAGTTAAATTTTTTCAAAGTTGCAAAGTATTTTGCAAACAACAACTAATACTAATGTTATGTTTAAAGGATTTCATAATAATTATCATAATTAATTATAAATTACTAGTGTAATAGTAATTAATTATTCGCTTTTGCTAGAAAATTATCTGGATGTATCTAGAGAAATTCTACGAATTTACTTACTGGTTACTTGATTTGTTATTAATTGATAATACGCCAACCACTGTATGTTAGAAATCATATTACAGGTTGAAAGAGTACTAAGGCCTTGTAGTAGTTACCTATTGAGGATATTTTATTTTTATCAAGGTATATGAAGGCATTGTTCAAATTGATTAAAATTACAAATTAAAGTTTGTCGAATATATATTCTGCATCTATATATTATTGTTCATTTATAATATTGTTAGTAATGCTGGGATGAATTTATTGATTCAATCAAATTTGTATTACTGGGGTTAATATTCATCAAAAAAATATTAACATGTTTTCGAATTTCAATGCATTGTGACTTAAGGTTAGAACAAGATATGAAATACACTTATTTAAACTTATTAAAATTTAGTATATAAGTGTAAATTACATATAAATATACATCTATAACATGCAGAGAATATTTTGTGGATTATTGACTAAAACACTTCAATCAGGATATTAGATGTGTAAAATAGGTAGTACTTAGGTAGTACTTAAATAATTAAAATTAAAGTCATACCAAATTTAAAAGTTGATATATATATACATATATATATATATATATATATATGCATATATAATCAAAATTAATTAAGTCGTTCGTATTATCTATTTTAGCGAACTTTTGTCTATTTTGCTACATGGAATGATTTTGAATTTCGTACTACGTACCTCAAATGATATTTCAATGCAAATATACATACATCAATTTAAAACAGATCACAATATGTATTATTCTTCTAACACTCTTTCAACCAACAAATTCATTGATATATTTTGAAATTACGAGAACCGTCGAACTTTGTCTTTTCTTCAGTACAACTGGAATGGAACTATTTCGTCATTAATCTCGACATAGTTTAGTTTCCTCAACAAATAAACATTCTAGGAATGTTAGCAATAACAGATTCGATTCCAGAATATATACAAGCGTCTATTTTTGATTGTTTCCGTTCGATGCTAGATCCTCCTGGTCAATTTGTTTGAAATAGTTGTTGCAGCATCACGAATTCGTAATGGCATGTTTATACTGGAATTGTGTACCAATAATAAACTATTTATAGTTTTATGGTTTTTGGAGCAAATATTTATGATTGTTGATCAAACATTTGTCGGTAAGAAGTGCAGAGGCCAAATATATAAAAAATACTTTTATTTTTCATAAATTTCATTAGCTTTTTTATTATTATACAGTAAAATTTACACAAATTATAATAGGATAACAGGTTAAATTTTAAGAACCGAAGATGGGCTGTAAAAAAAAACAAAGCCTGTGATTTTGAAATTGACGGAATTTAATATATAATGAACTTCTTATTCAATCTTGCTTTGGTAGTGTTGTGTTGTGGCTAGCTAGTGAGTTTTAGTGATCCTCGAGGCGGCTTTTGTATTTGTGTGAATGAGTTTGTATTTCATCGTTTAATACTGTGTTGATGTTGACGTAAACATGGATTAACTATAATTTGGAGTATACTTTAGGGATAAAACATTGAATTTTTAAGACAATTCATCAGTTTGAGGGAATCTTAGTGATTAATCTATTAATTTTCAAGTTATCATGCAATTTTTTATATATATTTTAAGTATATTTCACATGTTGTTTATATGTATTTTTAAATGCTATGAAAGGATGTATAGATATTGTATTAAAACTTAACATACCATTGAAAATAACGTTACAAACAACATATATGAAGTATTATTATTATAAAGTATCGGTTAAATTATTAATTATATATTTGTATTTAATGAAAAAACTTTGGAGAATTGTTAAACTTTGGAAAATTGTTAAATGATTTACAAATTTGATTATCTCCTGTTGAAATTTGCATTTGAATGCAGTAAAGCTATTATACGAGAAAATCTAGAAAACATTTTATTGAATTGTTTGTATAAATTTTATTTCATAGCAATGATTTTGATTTTGATTTATCCAGAATTTTGTAGAGAATCAGAATTTATTCAACTTTTCACTTCAGGGGGCGTCTATTAATCACGTGAGGTTTTTAGAGGAGGGGGCATAGTAAAAATGAAAAATTTTACAATTTTTTCTCGTAACTAAAAATACACGTGATATTTGGTGGGGGGGGGAGTAATTTTGAATATAACCACATATCACCAAGAGGAGGGGGGTCCAGAAATCCTTAAAAAATCGATCACGTGATTACTGGACGCTCCCTTAGGTAATTCAAAATATTTTTCCAAAATAGAATTTGTTATTGAGATTTCAAATTTACTTTTTTATAAGTAATAATTAATCGCTCATTGCATTTTAATAGCTACCAATAAATAGCTCCTTTTTATAGCTGTGCTAACTTTTAATAGTCTGTTATTTCGAAAAATACTTAGATATTTGAGTTTATTGGTATTAGAATTTAAAATGAAGAATTAAAATTTTTAATGCTTGTACATGTAAGTTTAATGGTAAGCAGTGAAGTACTGGCACCAAATGTTTTATAGTTTTAGTTAGCGCGAGCTATCTTTAATCCTTGTGCCATATGGAGGTTGTGTTTGCTCGTGCGTGTAGCTTCAACTATCCTAAAACTGCAAGAATATATATATATATATATATATATATATATATATATATGTGTATACAGAGCCGGATCAGACTAATGGTTAACTTTTAGATATATTCTTCAGGAACTATAGATAACAAACAAAATTAATTTATTATACATTTATACATTTATATAATTATTTTCAAATTGAAAGAATTCACTTTTTACTTTAATAGTTTAAACATTTTCCATATCAAATACTCAACAATCGAAACGCAGCAAAAACTAAGTTTGGAATTACGTCTACACTTTACACTTTACAGAGTACTTTTTTATTAAAATTTTCTATTTTTATTTTTTCGTGTTTATTATCTGTTATCTTAATAATTTGTCTGCTCATTACCTATAATCCTATTACTTCATATATCCGTTTTTCATCTGTATATTATGTCAATATATAAAACAAAATGTAGTTCCTGAGAAGTGGACATAATATATCCCTGAAATCGAACAAAATAATTTAAAAAGAAGATAGATAATATTTTTAAGAAAAAAAATATTTTACTTCGAAAATTTAAAAATCATAATTAATAACAGCTATCAAGAAAAAAATGAACCATAATTAAAAAAAAAAAAACAAAAAAATCAATAAGTTTTTAGAAGATGTTGGATACAACGGTTTGGAACTAGATGCGTTTTGTCATTCTATCATCAAGGATAAGTTGATGATTACTGAGGGTTAAATCTTATACATATTCATTAGAGAAATAAGTATATTATAAAGTATATAAATGCAGTCTGCAGTACTTTTGAATATTTCACTTGCATTGCTTCAAAAATGAATAATTATACATTTTTATAATATACTATAAATTCATCAGTATTATAGTATATTAATGTTAAATAGGGTTGTCTGAATGACTTTCAACTTTTATATTTATTTTTTCTTTTGTGATATGTTTTTGGAGTTTATCTAACAGCCCTGAATTATATATATATATATATATATATATATATATATATATATATAATGCGCTCAAACATACTATGGTAGAAGAATTATATTACTAACCGCGCATCAGACAGACAACGCATCCGTGAGGCAGTCTTACTAAAGTCTTCAAGTGAATAAGAGCCATGGATTTAAATTCTTATCTGCACGAATTCAGTATTGTTTTGATGTTATTGAATTTCTTTATTCAATTTTGTTTATGATCAGCTTTGTTAAAAAAAAATATATCATAGTGCTAACTCATATGAAATTAATTTTTACTTGTTATAATTAGTGTTTTTGATAAATTTGGATAAACAATTAAAGTTATGGAATATAACCACCGAAATATATTGTGGTGTAATTGAATTATAAAAATAGAATCAATGGGATTAACATACAAAAGTGAAAATGTGATTTACTTAATCATTTTTTATAATGTAAATTAAATAAAATTGTACACAAACATTGTAAATCGAAATAAACTATTTTTCGCGTTTGTAAAGTTGTGTGTTTATAAAGTTTGTAAAGTTTTGTTTTGATGTTTATCAAGAATTATGTATTTAAATAAAAATAAAACTTAAATATAAATATAAATATTATATAAGTTTAAACCAAATAAACACCAACGAAATTCCAATATCTCCCATGTGTACCGAATGCTTTAAAATTTAATTTAGTACATCAACAATACGGGTGCGCTAATTATTAGTGTTCACAGATATATAGGTACTAAATCAATTAACGTTCTTAAGAAAAGTCACATCTGCCTACCATATGTGTTTTTTTCTGTTTTACCATTTGCAACTGAATGCGTTGACGATCTATTCTAGTTGACGAGGGAAAAGTTCTTGGTACTACAAGTTAATTGAGTCATTTGTCTTGTTACTGGAATGACCTAGGTTGGGTTTCCTTAATTCTTTTAAATGAAAACAACTTGCATTCTATTAGAAAGATCATATATTTTGTCGTATAATTTCAAAATAGAAGTAAATTAAATTACATTTATAATAGATATATGCAATGAGGTAGAACATGTTTTAAAAATAATTATAGAATACTTTGTGAATAAAGCTAAAGTTGAAATAAATTAAGTGTATTGCGATATCGAGAAGGTCAAATAAATTTAATTTATATTGAGTATGATGAGGCTGATTTTAATCCATTTATTAACGGCAAAATAAAAAAGCTTAGAAAATATAAAGCAGAATTAATTTATTATATTTTTATATTGAAGTTCCAAAAGTGAATTTATATTTAAATTTATTTGAAAATTAAATCGCAATATATTACAATCGCAATGGACCATAAATTAAGTGAGTCACCGATACCATAGTGAATTTGGTGGAACATTTGCCCACGCCTACTCAGCCAATATATTTGCAAAGACAACATGTGCGAGTTAAGTCGTGCTTCAGTTACTGTGGCGGCGCTGGTAGCAAATTTCGAAGGTGAGGACGATCACCTTAGCGGAAGATCTATGCGGATCTCCAAATCAGGAAGACGTCCGCCTGCACATCCGCAATCCACCAATACTTCCGCCATTTATAATGGATCTAGTCATCCAATAAGGAAACAAAGGTCTGGTACTTTTATAGTGCAAGAGTCGGAATGTTCAGTTACTGTTACTTTGCCTATTGCTTCGCCTAAGAAGATGGTGGATTCAGAAGAATCTTCAGCTGAATCGCGAATTGGAGGCTCGTGCTCTCCGTCGCCGATTGTGCAGCAGGAAACGAGCACTACTAGTGAATGTTCTGAAGAAGGTATATAAATGATAAATGAAAATGAAAATGCCAACTTTTTCGGAAAAGTTTTAAAATTTTAATACGTTTCGGACAACAAAGTGCAATTTATGATTGAGTTTGAATGACATTGGATTTTGTTTACTATATATGGTAGAGCTTGTTTTAATGGTTCACGGGTAAAAAAGTTCACTATCATTATCTCAAAAACAAGCAAAGATGTGCCACCAGTTATCGCCTTAATTCTTACGACATTGATATCAAGGGATAAACGAAAATGTGTCAATATTTATACCAAAAGTATTTTTTTTTGTTTGAGCTTTGTATTTAGTTAATGATACCTGAAAATAATTTTCAAGTATACGTTATTTTATTGTTTTGTAAGATGTATTGTTATTTTTCAAGTTAGGTTCAACAGTTTTCTTTTATATACCTTTCATAAAATCTTACAGGTGAATGGGGTAAAAAGGACCAACTAAATCTTTACAATGACAAAGGCTTATAAACAAAAAGAAATACTGAATAAAACATATTAAGTTAAAAAAAAACATTTTACAAGAGATAAATTAAATTTATAGTTATTCTACCTCTGCTGATGAATATTTTTTTCGAAATACCAGATCGAGTTTATATACAACTAGGTGGTGTATGGCATCGTGCCTTAAGGCAAATTGCTGGAACTTCCCGTACTGTAACGAAATGTTCGAGTAATATGAAATGCTTTCAATAGATTATTATAAATACTGTAACTTATATATGTTTACAGAAAACTAAATGAACAAAACTTAATCATTCGAATCTAAAATAAAGGACATAGTCTAATATTTATAAGAATTATATAAACTAAATTGCAAAGTTAAAATTATTTATTTTAACTACAAAAAAAATTTTTTTGGAAATTAAAAAAAAAACTATTTTTTTGCCCGAAAATCATTCATTTCGTCAACACAAGTAGAAAGTTTTTTGAATCATTCAAATCGGATGCTTGATTCTCTCAAAAACTGCGATTTCTTGCACATTTAGCTCGGTATCTCCGAAACTGCTGGACCTGCACCACTTCTCTCCGTCATTACATATTGAATGTTTTTTAGATCATTCAAATCGGATGTTCCGTTCTCTCAAGAACTCAATTTCTATTTTCTGCACTCTTTGCTCCATATCTCTGAAACGGCTGGACCTGTATTTGCCAAAAACTAATCAGTACATCTCCCAATCAATAGTAATCGAATGTTTTTTGAACCATTCAAATCGGTTTATCCGTGCTCCCGAAAACGTGGACGAAAAATTGCATTCATACATGCATACACACACATCCATTTTTTCTGAAGTATGCCAAAATGTTGAGAAACCTTCAAAACGTGAAGAAATGTAAAAATTATCAATTTCGATTTTTGGACGATTACAATAACTTACCCTACGGGAAGTTAATAAAATCTTTATGAAAAATGCTTCCTTAAAATACGTATTTCACATTGGTTAAATATTGTAGCTATTATTTTGTAATATTCCTTTCAAATAAAAAAGACTTAGGATGTTTTTGCCCCCTGGCTGTTCCTTCATACCCGCCTAGAGGCAAAAGGGACAGATGGCAAATTTGAGAAAAATAGTTAAAATGCTTGTATTGTTTTTTATATAATTAGGAATTAACTGGGAATTGTTTGTTTGACACATGTTATGTGTTCCTGGAATGCATTAGATTCAGACAGTATAATAGCTGAAAGTCAAATTGGACCTTTGTGTCCTGTCTTCCTCTATAGCTTTGGAAATGTAGAAAGCCTTGGTGATGTAGGAATATTTTACAATCTGCTAATGTAGGAAAATGTTTTCTAAAGATTGTACTTAGTAGATAGTACTTGTAGCAGGTATTGCGATATGAAATGATTTATTTATAAAGTTGAACATTTATCGTAGGTTTGCGATGCATTGATAGGCATTTTACATAACGTATGTAATATTATAATTATTCTTGCCGATAATTACTACGTTTGCCAACTACCGTTTATAAATTTTATGACTTGCGGTTAATGTACACACGTGTTCCTTGGTAGCTTCTTTATGCTTATTCATATTATACTACGCGTTCGTAACTTCCGCCAGATTCTAAGCACTTCACGTGAATTATAAACAGTTCCAAAATCCTACCAGGACTGTCGTCGACTTAGAACATGGAACATTAAAATCAAAATGAAAGAAAACATATTTATATATTTCTTGGCAAGATGTCCTCATTCCCTAAGCATTTTTTTGAACTACCTTCACTTCCAAACTCTATTTCTTGCAAATAAAAAAAATCTGGTAGTTCTTGCTTTTACGGACAAAGTTTGATTTCCATAGGTTTTACAATATTTTCTATTTTATTAGGGTTTTGATCACTTTTCAAACCGTGTTATAAGGGGCATATGTTTTGTAAATTGTTTAGTTTTGTATTATATTATCTTCATAGAGATAGTTCTTCATAGTGTTTTGTGTTTACACACTACTCTTTATTTTTTATTGCATTTTAGCTACAAATCACCCCTTGTTACTTGATGTTTATTTACAGCTGGAACAAGCATTAAAGTTAAAAATAAATTCAATTTCAAAATACTGATTTTTTATATATTGAGAAAAGTTCTTTTTTCCTGATGTCTTTATGAAGATATGAAATTAAAAGTTGGAATTGGATTATGTTGTTGGATTTTTTAACTCTCTTTTATCTGGAAAATCTATTTTTTGTTTAGAATATGCGAGTTATTTAACGTTCAAAAGGAATTCTTCTTGTTTCTTAATGTTCGACAGTCTATCTTGTGGAGTTTTAGTTCAATTAATTGCTTTAGATATTAGTATGTGTTGCTTCATCTTAAGCGGGTCATAAAATTCGATTCATCATTAATACATTAAATATTCATTAGCACGATTCTTAAAATTATTGCTTAATAATGACAATAGCAATTAATTGAGTTAAAAATAGATTCCAAAGTAATGTGCTGTGAAGTTAATAAGACTATATTTTAAATGTTAATTTATAAACTTTATCTGCGATTGGATATCTGTTATTTTGGCATCACAATGAGCTTTATTCTAAAATATTGTAAATGGTTTTTAAGATATTTATTTGAAAATATCATAGAGAACACCTGGCGATATATGTAACAGAAAATGAGATAATTTAAAAAAATACAACACTGAATTTAAGAATTAAATTTTTAATTCGTGTCAAGCTTGTTACAATAAATTTTCAGATATACCTATTTTTAAGATTATTGCTATTTATGGAATTGTATGATGAAAATGGTTTAAAAGAAGTTATTTAAATATTCATTGTATTTTTTACAAACAAAAAAGTGTTCTTTATTTACTTTTCGAATAAAAAAAATTATTTATTTCTCTGCTTATTTCAGTTAAAAAAAATTTATTGTTTGTGAAGATAATGATTTTTAAATCAAAATAACTATGTTTTGAAATTCACATTGTTTTGAAATTCCTGAAATTTGCATTAAGGCACGATGCCATGCGTCACTAATTAAAATTTTAAATGTTCAATTATCGTATTAAATATAAATAAGGAATTGAAGTAAAAATTGTAGTAAAAATAAGGAACAGTAATAAAATATTCGAGGAACGTTAAATGCTTTCAAGTAGATTATTATAAATACTGTAATTTTCATCATTCGATTTTTATAGACAAAGTATAAGAGTTTATAAATTTGTTGACGACGTTTATATATGGTTACATGAAAAGTAATTACACAAAACCTAATCAAGAGGAATTACATAAATTATTAATATTTACATAAGTATATGAATGAGCTTTAGAATTGTAGCTAGAATTAAAATTAAAATCTTGATCATATTTTCGATACTTAAAAAAAAATTAACAAACCAATCGTTTCTTTGCAAGAAAAATGTTTTTTAAATCATTCAAATCGGATGGTTGATACACTCAAAAACTACCATTTTTTGCACATTTAACACGTATCTCCGAAAAACTAATCAGCACTTTTTCCCATCATTACAAATTGAATGTTTTTTAAATTATTCAAATCGGATGGTCTGTTTTATCAAAAACTTTATTTCTATTTTCTGCACTCTTTGCTCCTTATCTCCTAAACGGCTGGACCGACTTTTGTCAAAAACTGATCAGCGCGTCTCCTTATCAATAGAAATAGAATACTTTTTAAATTATTCGTTGATACCGAAATTGTATCCACACAAAATACGCGTACGCACACACATATATACATCCATTTTTTAAGGTATGCCAAAATGTTCAGAAACCTCTGAAACGTAAAGATATGCAAAAATTTTTATTTTCAATTTTTAGGCTATTACTATAATTTATCCTACGGAAAGCTATAAAAAAGTCATTTATTTATTTATAACCAATTCCTGGGTTAGCGATTTTGATCGAATGTGATGGGTCAAGCCGCATGTGCGGCATTCGCACCAGGCTGGAGAGCTTGTTGCGTACATTTGGCAGCTGGCCAGAGACGCTGCTCAGGGCGCGGCGGCTGGAAATAGCGCTAAGCGCACACCATACGACCATTACATATATCAGTACGCATTATAGCATCTAGATTCCTTCACCATTTTATTGCATTCTTAACTCTATAACTACGACTTTTAACTGCTCTACATGATTCTGAGGTCTGCATAGTAAAATTTTGCACAATAAATTATCACTTGAACTCTTTAATTTTTTGCCATTGTTGAACCGAACAATTGTCTGGAGCTCAACTCAAAGTAATTGTTTTCTTCAGTATTGAAGTATTCGATACTTGCATTACCACGTTTGCAATTTAAAACATGATTCTATATCATATCGTTAATTTCTAACTATATTTTACTGTTCTTATACAAGATAACTGTATCTCTACATATTTTATGCTAACATTATTATATATTTTATGCCTAAAAGAAGTATGCTGTTGAATTTTTATATTGCCCACTTTTAGAATTCAGTATATCTGAATTTATTATAAATCTGTTCACTTACAAACTTCTTCCATGTGTTCCTAGTCGACTTTATTTTTTTTTTAATTTTTTCTTCTCATGTAAGTAGTCGTGTATGTGCGGTTGTTTTCTTTCCGATCATCCTTTCACTTTTGTTTCACTTATTTTACTTTGATGACCTTATGCAGAAAACACGCTTTTACCAATCACAATCGTGTTCAGTAGAGTTCTTTCTTACCTCAATTTTTGCAGAACATTTTGTTAGTACTTTTATAGGTTCGTAATGTTTTCATATTGGTCTATATTGTTATCTCTTCATTTCTCCAGCACATATATGATTTTCGTCTGTCTTGTCTAGAGTCCATGTCTCTAATCTTTATAGATCGACTCTCTGAATGCAATCAGTTTATCAATACGGTCATATTCGCCGTATTTATATATAATGATATAAAGGAGATTATGGAATTTTGCAATAATGTTAAAAAAGATATCGTATTGTAGATCTCTTTATTTAAGTCATATGCGAATGGGGAATGTCCATATATAAGCCATATGGTATTTAACATCCTCTTTATTAACTTCCCGTAGGGCAAGTTATAGTAATCGCAAAAAAATCGAAAATGAAAATGTTTATAAATCTTTACGTTTCAGAGGTTTATAACATTTGGCATACCTTAGAAAAAATGGATTGTATGTGTGTGTGTGTGTGTGTGTATGTATGTATGTAGTATGATGTAATGTGCGTGTGTGTATGTATGTGCGGATACAAATTTTCGTCGACGATTCGGGAACACGGATCAACGATTTGAATAATTCAAAAAACATTCGATTTCTATTAATAAGGCGACGTGCTGATTAGTTTTTGGGAAAGCAGGTCTAGCGTTCCAAAGATACGGGGCAAAAAGTGCCGAAAACGGTAACTCAGTTTTTAAGAGAACGGAGCGTCCGATTTGAATAATTCAAAAAAACATTTTACTTGTATTGACAAGATAAAGAATTGATCAAATTTTCATGAAGGCAGGTCTAACGGTTTCGGAGATCTGATGAAAAAAGTAAAAAAAAATGCCCCTTGGCGGTCAAAATGATCATTAGACATATGGCACATCAAATTATCAAATATTTTATAGAGATTTTAACAATAAGTATAAATTTTTTACATTCCTATGGGTTCCGTACCTGTTTACGCGTTAGACGGCGACGCGGCGCTTACGGGCTTTGATATTTCGTCTTTATGCAGTTAAAGCAGTACGATTGCTCTGAAAAAAAAGTTTAGATCTTCCAAAAATATGTCAAAATAAAATAAAACATTTTTTTTTTTTAAAAAAAAATAAAAAAAATTTTTTTTTTTCAAAAAAAAGTAATTTTTGTCCAATATATAGTTCTCAAAAATCTTATTTTTTCAAAGTAAATTTTTTTCAAAAATCTTAATCGTTTTAAAAAAAAAAATTTTGGTACGGGAAGTTCCAGCAATTTGCCTTAAGGCACGATGCCTTAATTGCCTTAAGACAGAATTCCACTTACAGCTAGTTTTTGGTTCGTGTCCGACTTTTAAGTAATAAAAATGTTATCGAGATACCATGAAATCATTGTGTAAATACACTTCGTCAGTTTTCAAGCTGCAATTCAGATAAAATCTTTCAACTTATTTTACACACGCCCAGACCGCACTTAAATAATGCATATGATTAAGTGTGCTCTTATTTTTATCAAAGTGTTTGATTATTAATAAACACGTTATTTAATCTTCGATTTTAGCGAATTTTATTTATTGCAAGAGGTATAATTTTAAATTTCGACTTTGAGACTTTTGTCTGCTTTATGTTTTTACATAGAATGAGCTTTTTACGTAAAGATGGAAGATTTCTGTGGGAATTGTTACAATATCATTTTTCAAACCGAATGGGCACAGAAATTAATATTGTCATCGCTAAAATAAATGAGAACAAGTGATAATATATTGCTAGTTCCAATAAAAACTCTTAATTAATGCGTGAACACTGGTGATACTGTTGTGTATTGTTGACTTACAAATTGCTTTGATCCTATTTGCGGTACTATGTAGTTAGAAAATTATATTATCGTTGGCTTCTTTAATTATTTAATTATTTTATTTCATTTCTATGCGACCTAAAAAATCTATATTTTTAATAATTAGCGTGAAATTAGGTCCTTGTCTAAGTTGTTATCTTATGACACAAACATTCTTATCTATAATAATACTTACTGCTAAAGGTGTTACGTGTGGGATTGAAAAATACTTGCGCTTCATAATTATGTTATGAAAACAAAGATAAACGCTATTGTTAACATTACATAACTTATCACTTTTACTTTCCGCTTCAGTATTTAATTCATATTTTATTTATATTTTAAAATAGGGTCGGATTTTTTTTAAATTTATTTTTACCAGCCTCGCCTACTTAGAGCATTTAGCCACACCTACAATTTTAAACTGTCTTTATTATATCATATTATATGTCCAGTACCGGATTTGGTACCCTGGGGCACTGACAAAACTGTCGCCCCATCACTTAAATAGTTTTTATGTCTCATTTTTCTAAAATTAAAATAACTATATGATTGCAAAAAATATTACGTATTACATACTATAATAATGTAACCAAATATTTATATTAATATTAATAGGACTTTATTGTATTTTTTAAGTCTTCTTGGAAAAAATCTGTGGGCTATATATTTAAACAATAAAATAAATAAATATTTGTTCTAACAAATATAATTATAAATTTTTACTAAGGACTTTCTTCATAAACACATTCGACGAACTTCTTAAATTCCTGTAGGATATGTTATTTAAAGTTAAAATTAAAAATGTAGTAATCGCAACAAAATCGAAAATAATTTTTTGTATATCTTTGCGTTGCGTATTCAAGGTTCCTGAACATTTTTTTCTTACTTTCCAAATTTTGCTGCCTCAGAAAATTTCTGCGCTGTCCTTACTGTAATCCAGCACTGACTATATTTATTATACATTTACTAGCTTTATTATATCATATGCTATCTTTATATATCCTGTACTATACAATTTTCTTCATTCATAAATCCAATACTATTTAATTTTCTTTACTAAAATCTACTTAATTTCAATCCAATAAATCAAATGTTTATTCTGTAAGTTGAACTGGTGACTTGAACCGAGTATCCCTGGCGGGCATGCTACTGACTGAGCTATATTCCAGTCACAGCGTCGGATGATTTAAGTATAGTTCCAAATTCACGACAGTTTATAAAACGGTATAATTTATGAAGCTTGTTAACTTCATCATAAATCATTTTGGCTCTATAAATAAAAATAAAAATTTAGGACCCAGACTCTGGGTTTCAGATAGTCCAGTCACTATAGTAAGTTTACCTCGGAATTCGAGATACCCAGCTGTAGTCTGTAAATACTTATATATTGACACCCTAAAGTTGTCTCAAACCCTACATATGGTATTGACACCGTACTAGATGTAGGTTTGAGACAAATTTAGGGTGTCAATATATAAGTATTTACAGACTTACGGCTGTGTATATCGACTTCCGAGATTCTTACCTAATTTAAGCTTAAATGACTGGACCAAGGATGGTGAATACGTTTTCCGAAAAAGTTGGCATATTCTTAACGTATACTATGAAATGTTTTACTGACCCTGCTCCAATCATCGCAGACACATCTACATGTAGCGATGCTGATTTCACATGGATCTGCTCCCAACCGGAGACGAGTCCTCCTCCAAACTCAACTAGTCACAAATCAAATACTCAATCTCATCAAAATCTACGTAAAGCAGGCAGTTCTTCGCCTTCGAATGCTTTGCAGCAGGTAAAACACAACCAGGAACCTACTGCGCGCAGTTGTGGAAGTTTAGACCGCAGACGTCCGGCGAGCAGGGCTTTGCGCGACCAAAAATCGCGTTCGACGCACACTTTACGGTGCGACAATTGGAGCGACTCGACAAATTCTAGAGAAAGCAGGTGCCTCTTATCGTTTGTTTGATTAAGTAACAATGGCTTCTTAATGAAGCTTTAAATGCGGATGTCCACGGTGGTGTATTATTATTTTAAAATTGTGAATAACGATTTCAACTTATCTCTAATTTGAAAAATCAATATTTTGTGTACGAAAGACGTTTGGCTGTAGTGATAATCATTAATTTAACATATTTATATAGTTTCATACTAAAAATAGTATGGATGCCAGGTGATCTACTATATGAAATTGCAATGCTGATTTATTTTTTATGTTGTACTCTAGTCATTACAGTAAGTTTACCTCGGAATTCGAGACACTCAGCTGTAAGTCTGTAAATACTTGTATATTGACACCCTAAAGTTGTCTCAAAACCTACATATGGTATTGACACCCTATCATATGTAGGTTTTGAGACAACTTTAGAGTGTCAATATACAAGTATTTTAATTAGTTTTTATTATATTGTCCTGAATGATTTCCAACCTTTACAACCAAACACTTTGCATAGTAAATCTGGTTAAATTTTCACAATAAATAAAATAGTTTTTATCTCTTCTCTGTTATGCATTCTTAACATAACGATGCAAAAATGTGCTCTAATGTCTAAGGTAATCAATTCTCTGAGGAGTATGTAACAAACCTTAGATTTACCGATAAAATACAGTGACAATTGCCATATAAAAGAGTACTACTAACTACTTTTACTAATAAACTATTAGTTGAGCAAGTGTTGACACTTCCACATATATTATTATACCTACTATATTTGTGTGGAGCAGGTGCGGAGGCAGGTCCGCAATGCACGAATTGACGATTCCTCCGCCTCCAAGTCTTCCTCATTGCGACGGCCAATCTTGTTGCGAAGAAGCTCTAATGCGAATTTTGCCTCCTAGATGCAGGTCAGGGCAAAGAATGTTTGCTAAAAACTCATCCCTGGTTTCAATAAAGTCGACTGAAAAAATTAAACGTCTATAGCTCGAATTTTTGTTTTATATCCAAATAATAGGGGAACAAAAAATCAGTAATTATAAGCAAATGAAAAGCAAAAAAAATTGTTTAAACATTTTTTTTTTGAATCAATGTATTGGAGACTTTCACGTAATCACAACTATCGGCCTATAATGTTCGCACTTCTGTGTATGAAAAGCCTAACAAAAAGTATTGATATTGACTATCTTGGAAACCTTATAAAATTATGATTTATGCGTCATTTCATGAAAAAAGTCATAATTATTTGGAAAATATCGTAAAATTTGAAATTGTGACTTGAAAGTTACGCGGGCCCATAGAAGGTTAAAAGAAATTCAATCGAATTTGTAATATTAAAAGTTTAAATGCAGCTGTAAAATTTTTAATATATTATTATTTTGCTCTATATAATTTTTAAGAGAAAACTGCAGTGTTAATAACAGCTTCACAAAAAAGTTGTCTGTATTGGGTGTGCTGCATATGTTTTCTAATGTAGTTTTTACCGCTGAATACGAATCTAAAATCAAAATTCGGGGTCAAATAGCAAAAAATTGAAGAAATTAAAAAAAAATCGACAAAATTTCCGATTTAGTAATTCTTCTCCATTATAAATAAAATTTTATAATTTCTGTTATTTTCTGGCTCTTTTTACCTTAAATGACTTGATGTTAAGTAATTTGCAAACATATTTATACCCCATTGCCTCTGGGGTAATCTGCAAACATACTTGCAGTTGAATATTTAAAAATATGTTCAAAAATTACTGCTATAATCTACAAAAAAAACTTATTAGATCATTTAGTGAATACCAAAAGGTAAAAAGGGCCAGAAAATAACAGAAATTATAAGATTTTAATTATCGTGCAGAAAATGAATAGATCGGAGTTTTTGTCGTTTTTTTATTTTTTTTTCGATTTTTTGCCATTTAACCCCCAATTTGAAGTTTAGATTGGTATTCAGCAGTAAACAATACATTGGACAACGTATGCCGCATACCCAACACTGTCTGTATTGGGTATGATTTTTTTTTTGGGAAACCTGTATAATTTAGGCAATTTTTTCTAGTAGTTTAGATATTAATTACGAAAAGAAGTAAAGTGAATAAAATTTAATTTATATAACAGTATTTGCGGCAGACCAATTTATTTCCCCTCGGTTATAATCAGGGCCGGTCCTGCCTTGCATGCGATGCATGCAAAAAATGCGGGCGCACGCCTTAGGGGGCGCCAAAACGAGTTTCGGAAATTAAATTTTTAATATAATATTTATATTTTTTTATAGAAAATCTAGAATTATTTATATAAAATCTAGAATACTTAACAAATTATAATAAACAATCTAACTTAACTATAGGGATACGAAAACACAAAAAGCATTATTTGTTTTGCAATGTGATATCAGTAGATATACAATTAACTGATTAATAACTCTACAAATTAGTTAATATCTTCTCTGTTTATTGCTTAATCTACTTATTCAATTTTTATTGTTTGAAGTTACCGTGGAATCGAAAAGAAATTATCTAGTGTTCAATCCAGTAAGCGCAAACCTGCGAAAGATTAAATTATTACTGGGCATTATTGACAAAAAATGCGAGCTGATTTAGTCGAAACGAAACTTATTAAAAACTATAAACAAATTATAATCGGGAAAATAAAAAAGGGGAGTCAGTGCTTAGAAAATGGCATGTTTATTCCAAGAAATTGAATTGTAACATTTGCTTTCGTTGCAAATGTCTCGCATCTGATGAATTCTGAATGTTGAAGACATGCGTGGTTAGGGTTATGAAAATGGAACAAATATGAAAAATGGAAGCAAAATTTACTTTGGAACGAAAATCTTAAGGCTTTTTTTTACCTAATGGTGTCCATACTCTAAATTTAATAATTATTAACTATGCAGAATTAATACATCATTATACAAATATAACAAATTTTTCTTCAATATAGTTCAAGAAATGTGTAATTTCTTTGCATTTTTTACTGATTTTTGGACAATACTTCTAAAATATGTTAAAAATTTAACTTTAGAACAACAAACTGATACTATGAATATGACGGGAAAGCAAGGATGAATACAATTCGGCTCTTACGATATCAATAAGGAGAAGTTTACGACGCAATTTTGGATATTGTAAATGATAAAAAATTAAATTAAATTAAAATTTAAAAAACCCAACATTAAATGCGAGTGTTATGATGGAGAATGAAAAGCTAGTTTTTTTAGCTCTCTTGACATGATTTGTTTAATAGAATAAATCGCATAATAATTAAGTAGAATGTTTCAAAACCAAAATATTAATATTGCACATACGTTAAAAATATTTGAAAACTTAAAAACATTTGATTATAATCAACCCGCGAAACGGCTTGATTTTCTAAATAAATTTAAAATCAATATATTTTATACGCTTTTAAATTATATCTAATTTTTTATGTATTAAATCCAGAATAATCAAAAATTAATTTTTAAAAAATATGTGAATATTTATATAATTTTAATGATAAACTGTTAAAACAGTTAAAATTGATAGGGGGGGGGCGCAAAAAAAAAGTTGCATGCGGGCGTTAAGGACTCCAGGACCGGCCCTGGTTATAATTAATCTTATATCTGTTACCGATCTCGAGATGCGCGTTTCCTGTCGATAAGCGATTGCCTACATAGCCTGCCTTGTTTAATGAAAGACCGACGTCTCGGGTTTCTTTAATTGATATCACGCACAGTGGCACAGTGTAACTTTTCAAGGAACATCAAATAATTTATTGCATGAACTTTTATCTAATGCAATTTTTACTTTTCACATGTAGTCCTGTATTACAAATATACGAGTAGAATGCCCATTAGAAATAAACGACTTATGAAACCAAATTTAATAGACGAATTAATTAATATTTTTATTCGAGAATTATTGTACATATTTGGTGTAACTAACCTATTATACTAATACGTTTGATTCAGAAGTTTTCATATATAGTGAAATACTACAAATGTACGAGTAGAATGTTCATTGGAAACAAACGACTTATAAAACATAATTTGTTAGACGAGTTAATTAACAATATTTTTATTCGAGAATTATTGTATTTGGTGTAACTACTAATACGTTCGATTAAGATGTTTTCACATGTACTCTAATACTACATATATACGAGTAGAATGCACATTATAGAAATAAATGACCTATGAAACCAATTTTATTAGACAAATTAATTAACAATAATTTATTCGAGAATTATTGTATTTGGTGTAACTAACCTATTATACTAATACGTTCGGTTGATGTTTTCACATGTACTCTAATACTACACCAGGACCGGCCCTGGTTATAATTAATCTTATATCTGTTAACCGATCTCGAGATGCGCGTTTCCTGTCGATAAGCGATTGCCTACATAGCCTGCCTTGTTTAATGAAAGACCGACGTCTCGGGTTTCTTTAATTGATATCACGCACAGTGGCACAGTGTAACTTTTCAAGGAACATCAAATAATTTATTGCATGAACTTTTATCTAATGCAATTTTTACTTTTCACATGTAGTCCTGTATTACAAATATACGAGTAGAATGCCCATTAGAAATAAACGACTTATGAAACCAAATTTAATAGACGAATTAATTAATATTTTTATTCGAGAATTATTGTACATATTTGGTGTAACTAACCTATTATACTAATACGTTTGATTCAGAAGTTTTCATATATAGTGAAATACTACAAATGTACGAGTAGAATGTTCATTGGAAACAAACGACTTATAAAACATAATTTGTTAGACGAGTTAATTAACAATATTTTTATTCGAGAATTATTGTATTTGGTGTAACTACTAATACGTTCGATTAAGATGTTTTCACATGTACTCTAATACTACATATATACGAGTAGAATGCACATTATAGAAATAAATGACCTATGAAACCAATTTTATTAGACAAATTAATTAACAATAATTTATTCGAGAATTATTGTATTTGGTGTAACTAACCTATTATACTAATACGTTCGGTTGATGTTTTCACATGTACTCTAATACTACATATATACGAGTAGAATGCACTTTATAGAAATAAATGACTCATAAAACCAAATTTATTAGACGAGTTAATTAATAATATTTTTATTCGAGAATTATTGTATTCGGTGTAACTAACATATTATACTAATACATTCGATTAAGATGTTTTCACATGAACTCCAATACTACATATATACGAGTAGAATACACATTATAGAAATAAACGACTTATGAAACCAAGTTTATTAGACGAATTAATTAACAATATTTTTATTCGAGAATTATTGTATTTGGTGTAACTAACCGTACTAATACGTTCGATTAAGAAGTTTCGATTAATAAAACATTAATAATAGGGGAAATACGGATAAAATGGCATTTATGGACGATATGGCACGGTGGCCTTATTTAAAAATTGTCTAGTTTTAGTAACGTTTTCACGGCTGAGCTTGGCAAATTTTAGTAACGTTTTCGTTGAGAGCAATATTAGCAATACTGTCAGATGTTGAGCGTCATTGTCACAGCCTTGTCGTAGTTGTCAGTTCAAATATTTATCTCGCTTTCAAGTTTATTTTGAGGGTCTTATTCTTTATTTCTATTAGAATCAATGAACTTGTGCCAGTACTAGTGATTACGATCAATTTTAATGAAATTAATGAAATAATCAGGTTGGTGGATTAGTGACTACCTAATGACAAAATGACATACTTATACAATGGGCAAAATGACATAGCGCTACTTCATGAGCACTATAGATTAGATTATTCGAGGCCAAGAAAATTGAAACCTGTCAATTGTGATTGACTTTTAACTTTAACTCTAATTACTTCTAAAAACAGACCAAAAGATCCACCGTAGAAGAAGAGACTTCTATTTGTTGCAAAATCCTCTCTGTCTATTCTGAGCCTAATTAAGATTGGTTACGATATATCATTTGTATTCTTTAAGGCTCATAATTTGGAGTCCAAAGAGGACCAAACGATTTATTTATCTCAGTACGTCCATCCATGGATATATGGATTCCATACCTTATATGTCATTTTGTCTATATGGACTTGTTGCATTTCTTCTTAATTAATATGTTATTATCTTTCCTACTTCTTTAGAACTAACCAGCTATGATACTGATAGTCAATGAATCTAAGATCACTAAAATGGACAGCCATTGAGAATTTGAGACTGATTATTATATCATTAAATAATTCGTCATTTTGTCCGTATTTCCTCTATGCATAACAAATTTGCATGATAACCATTTTTACATTCATAGAATGTTATTCTTTTAGGAAATGCGATTACTTCTTAATAACTCATAGTATATGATATTGAAAAAGTAATGAAATTAAACTAAATAATGGTCTTTGTCAGTTGTGCGAGATGCGAGGAACAGCAGTCTTTATCCCATTCGCATTGTGGAGATTGTAGTCGAAATTCACATCATGGGACTCCATCCATGATCCATTGTTGCGAACGCTGGGCCTATCCTTACTACCCTTGTTATCAGGTAGTCCACAAGGATATCTTCATCCATTTTATGAAGTTTTTTTCTTACTAAACTATCGCAATTATTTAACAAACTTTTACAAATATGTTAGCGTTGCTATATGAAAATGTATGATTGAGTTACAAACAATATATTTAATTTGCTTTATTATTCCAATTTACTGCATATTTTATTGATCTCATCCCCCCCTTTTTTTAGAAACATTAGTTATCCTTCTATTATCTGTCGATTGAAAAACGTTTTGTTTTTATCTGGCTACCTTTCATCAACTGAAATTATTATATATATACATATATATATACATAGCTGGGCACCGTTAATCAAATAGTTAACTTCGTTAATCGTTAATCCGCTACAAAAAAAGTTAACTTCGTTAAACGTTAAAGCGTTACATTTCGGAAGAATTAACGCAAGTTAACGTTAATCGTTAATCCGTTAATATGTGTAAAATTACATTTTTTATCGTTGCGTTAGTGAACTTAAAAACTTATTAGTTTAGGTTCTGGAAGTTAACAGGTTATGAATAACCAAAATACTTGTATAATTCAAATGTGTAATTTAACCCCTCGCGCGTTTATGCACACTTCCGTGTGTATAAGGAAAATGGCACAATTATCACATACCGTGATAACGCTATTGGTCAACTTTCCGTTTTTATGATTGCATATTGTTTTTACAAGAATTTTTTTCTAAATAAAGGGAAAGAGTTTTTTTAACTTCCCGTAGGGCAAGTTATAGTAATCGCAAAAAAATCGAAAATGAAAATTTTTGCATTTCTCGACGTTTCAAAGGTTTCTGAATATTTGGCATACCTTAGAAAAATGGATGTATGTGTGTGTGTATGTATGTGTATTCGGATACAAATTTTCGTCGACGATTTCGGGAACACGGATCAACCGATTTGAATAATTCAAAAAACATTCGATTCGTATTGATAAGAAGACGTGCTGATTAGTTTTTGGCAAAGGCAGGTCTAGCCGTTCCGAAGATATGGGGCAAAATTTAGCCAAAAACGGTAACTCAGTTTTTAAGAGAACGGAGCGTCCGATTTTAATAATTCAAAAACATTTTACTTGTATTGACAATTATGAAGAACTGATCAATTTTTCATGAAGGCAGGTCTAGCGGTTTCGGAGATCTAATGAAAAAGTAAAAAAAATGCCATTTGGCGGTCAAAATGATCATTAGACATAGGCACATCAAATTTTCAGATATTTTATAGAGATTTTAACAATAAGTATAAATTTTGTTTATTTTCCTATGGGTTCCGTATTAATGTTTACCCGTTAGACAGCGACGCCGCGCTTACGCGCTCTATATTTTGTCTCTATGTAGTCCTAAAGCAGTAAAATTGCTTTGAAAAAAAGTTCAGATCTTCCAAAATATGTCAAAATAAAGAATTTCAGAAAAAATTAATTTTTTGTCCAATAGTTTATAGTTTCTGCATTCCTCTCCTCTCTACTGCTGTCATACGTTTCCAGCCACATTAACCGAAACTTTGGGTGAAATGCCGCGGCAAGTTGGCACTGTTCATCATTCAGGAGTAGTCCAAATCTTTTCTCTATGCCGTTTAATAAGGCATTGGCTAAAGCTGTGCCGTGCGCTAAATAGTAGGCATTGAATTAACGATTAACGGACTTCTCGCATTTTAACGGAAGTTAACGTGTCCGTTAACATTTTTAAAAGTTAACTTAAAAGTTAATCCGTTAATCAAAATGTTAACTTCGTTAATTAACGATTAACGGATTAACGAGTTAATGCCCAGCTATGTATATATATATATATATATATATATATATTATATATAATAAATATTATTTATTACAATGATTTATGATTTCTTTTTTATAAATTTCTGGTGTACCGTTTATAATGCGAAAATGTAAAACAGTGTACAGTTTATCGAATCAAGATTTTCTAGATTGTTTGTTTTGATATTAATAAGTTCTGCAAAAGGTTGTCATTCAAAAAGATTTACTTCTATTTTTATCAAGCGTTCTGGTCCTGCGGAGGAACGAATTCGCAGATTAGAAGCAGACAAAGAGCAGCTCCGCCTTCAAGTTTGTTCCTTAACGGAGCAAGTAACGATGCAAAGTGAAAGAGCTGCTGGGCTTGAACGTGCCTTACAGGATAAACAAAAATTACTTCAAAGTGCCGAGGAATCCTTACAAAGGGTATGTGTTTGAAATACTGAGGAGTCACTACATACATATACAAGTAATATAATGTGTACTTAATTTAATCGACTATATTTTTTTCAGGAAATGTTATCCAGATCATCATTAGAAACGCAGAAATTAGAACTTCTGTCGGCTTTGAGCGAGTTAAAGCTGCACCAAGCATCTTTAGAACGTGATAATATGGAGTTACGGCGATTACAGCAGCAAATATCATTCAATTCAGATAATTATCAATCATATCAACAGAATATAGAAGCAGGAAAACCACCTGCCGCTCCAAGAACATCTACGCCCTCAGGAAGTCCGGCTAATTTATCTCCTTTAAACTTAAATTCAATACAAGTATGTAGAACTTATTGCTTAAATAATTGATACCTAGATTAATTGAAGAGAAAATGAAGTATTTGTTTCTTAATATGTGAGAGTGAACGATTTTAGTCATATTTTTTATTGTTGAATTTATGAACAACCCAATCAAAATTAGTGATGCTTTTTTGGTTCTTTAACTATTCTCAGTTAGGTAAATCGGTTCAAATTTATTTTGTAAGCGATATCATACATTAGATAGATTAATTTATAATAATCTTGAACTTTAGAAGATACTAAAACATGTTTTTTTATGCAATAACTTCTATGTTATTTATCCACAAGATATCGATGATTTAAATGAATACTTATCAAATTGATGATTTCAACTTTATTTATACTAAGTACACAGTACCTAATAGCTTAGTTGAAAAGAATCGAAGTGGTGAATATGTTACAGATTTGTATTTGTGATGAACTTACAGTATATTACATTATTATTTATTATATGAATTAATTTTTACAGCCATCATCGATTCCATACCGCAATATAACAACACACGGAAGTTTACCACGGCATTTCAATTCAAATATGAATAACCAGCGTCAAAATAGTCCCGATGACAACGCAAACCTGGTGACGAACGGCTGCAGTTCGCAAAGAAGAGCTGTGAACTTCGGTAAACCACGACCACTTGTCCAGACAATACGCGGGTTTTCCGTTCCCAATTTAGGTTAAGAGCGAGGCCCCAATGCCAGAGTTTTGTTCTAGGCTTGCTAAAAATGTTAATATTTGCATCTTGGCCTGACTTTTCAATTTTTCTTCTTTTTCATTTATAGAGGGATGGCTGTTAAAGATATGTCAATATGAAATATTTTGCTTATATTTCTTCATTTCTTAAATAATTGAATATAAAGAACAATTTTAGTAACTTTTTATGCAAAGCAAAGTTTTACACTAATGTACTTTCTATTTCTAAAGTTAAGGTACTACAATATTATTAATTTTTATAGTCGCAAGTTATTGAAAAAGTTTGCATGAAAATTAGATCATCAGTGGTAACTGAATATACGAAAATAACACCTAATTTGTTATATGGCACATATTGGTGATATGCTGCGAAGATACTGATGATAGTAAAATTGATGCAAAGTTTGAAAATTTAATGATATCTTTAGCCATTCTTGTTTAGTTGTGCCCATTTTAAACCAACTTGTTTTAAAATACAGATCAAAACCCTATCCAAAATTAAACTCATTACTTCAATCTACATTCATACATAAATTTATTGAATGCGACACTTGCTAACTTTTATAAAAAGACCTTGCCACACAATTTAATTTTTCAACTATCTAATTAATGCATGCAAATAACATTTCCTTTGTACTTATTTCAATATTTCTCCTGCATTTCTTTGCTATCCAGCATGGCACAAATTATTATAGCCGAATTATTAAAATTTTAGCTCATACTGAATATCCATTTTTCAGCTGAAGCAGATCAAATCATTGCCCAAGACCTAGATTTACAAGAAAACAATAAGAACTCTAATAACCAGCCAAAATCTCCGCAATCGATTTTACCATCCCCATTAGCAACCAGGCATAACAAAGGATTATTGGCTATTTTTGGGAAAATGAAACGCTCATCAAGTGGAACCATAGACGGTTCACCAGATAATGAGGATAAGGGTACCTTTTCGAGAGGTGGCATGAGGGCCACAGCTGGCGGCCGACTTGGATGGTCTGAAAATAATGAGGAAAGGTAAATTATGTAACCTTTTTATTCAAAGTATAAATTACCAATACATTTGTAATTGATAATGTACGCCATATATATTATAATATATAGTATTATGCTTGAAATGAAATTAATGATCCTAATAATAGTCAATAAATAAATTAATAAATGATACATTAATTTTACTTTCAAAGACCATGCTATAACATACCTTTCAAAGAATGGGAAAGAGAACGAGTATTATCTTGGATGCGGAGTGATTTAGGGATCGATTTTATAGAAAATGAGGCAGCTAAACAAATTATTACAAATGGATCCAAACTTCTTGATGCTACACCCAGTAAGCTAATCATATAAATTAAAATATTTAATAAATTTAGTAAATGATAATAATGCTTAATAGCTAAAATTTATTTTTATTTGTAGCTGATTTAGAAAAAGCATTTACAATAAAAAGTCATCTTCATCGCAAGAAAATAGTTTTAGCTTTGAGTGATTTGCGAGGTACGAGTGATGATGAACATTTGAAGAATGCTGGAAAATGGAATACTTCTACAGTAACTATTTTAGTTTTATTGATGTTAAGTAATATATATTCCCATAATGTTTATAAATATATTTAGGTTTTACGGTGGTTGGACGACGCAGGATTAACTCAGTATAAGGATATATTTATGCAAGCTCAAATCGATGGTCGACTTTTGCATCGTCTCAATATGGATGACATAGCAGCGCTTCACATTTCCAATCTGCTGCATGTTACTAGTTTACGAAGAGGAATACAGGTGAATATTACACTTTATTTTATTAAAGGACAAGAAATATTTTAATTAAATTTTAATTAACTGATAAATTTTCATAGTCAATAGTTAAACTTCATATATAAATAATACCTTTTGAAACTTTTATAAAAATAATCTATTTCAACCATGATTAACTATATTATTAACTTTCTGAATAAAAATTAAATATTAGAGGACTATAATAAGTGGTTTAACTGTAAAGATGAATTAAAGTTTGGATTAATCATACATGATTTTAGAAAATAACTCCGTATACATATTACGCAGGGGTTCCTTCTATATTTATTCAAAATAATTTATAGCTCGAGACTTAGATTACTTGTAAGTAAACGTTCTGTGTAGTATTGAAGTTTGAACATAATTATTTCGTATTATTACGTTAGTACGTATTAAATTCAAGTTTATAAAATTATTAGCTAATGAAATGCAACGTTCTAGAATAATAAATTTATTTAAATCTGACAAAAAGTTTATTTCTTAATATCGACAATCGTTTTATGATTGCAGGTTTTACGTGAGCATGCATGGAATATGGATACCATGATAAAGCATTCCAAAGAGAGCGATCCGGTGCCTATTACATCCGATCATATCGCTCGATGGAGTGTGCACCGTATTATGGAATGGTTGCAACATATTGATTTGTCTGAATATGCTACTAATCTCAAAAATACAGGTATTTATTTTTTTCCTATTTTATATTACATTAAAAACAAACTAAAACTAGTGAGGTGGGTGGCATCGTGCCTTAAGGCAAATTGCTGGAACTTCCCGGACCGTAACGAAATGCTCGAGGATTACTGAATGTTTTCAAATAGATTATTATAAATATTGTAACATTGTCTAATATTTATAAATATTATATAAACTGAATTGCAGAGTTGAAATTATTTGCAAAGTATATTAGAACTATAGTCAGAATTAAAAATAAATATATTCGATATACAAAAATCTAAAAAAATAAAAAAAAAAAAAAAATGGGACAATTTTTTTTTCCAAAATCGATTATTTTGTTAAGACAAGCAGAAAGTTCTTTGAATCATTTAAATCGGATGCTTAGTTCTCTCAAAAACTGCCATTTTTTACATATTTAGCTCCGTATCTTCAAAATGGCTGGGCCTGCCTTTGCCAAAAACTAATAAACACTTCTCCCAATCATTACTAATTGAATGTTTTTTAGATCATTCAAATCGGATACTCCGTATCTCCGAAACGGCTAGACCTGCCTTTGCCAAAAACTAATCAGCTCTTTTCCCTATCAATAGGAATCGGATGTTTTTTGAACCATTCAAATCGGTTGATCCGTGCGCCCTAAAACGTGACTGGAAATTTGTATCCACATACATACACACACACACACACACATCCATCCATTTTTTCTTAGGTATGCCAAAACGTTCAGAAACCTTCAAAACGTCGAGAAATGTAAAAATTTTCAATTCCGATTTTCGGCCCATTACAATAACTTACCCTACGGGAAGTTAAAAAATACTAATATTGAGCGAAAAGGAGTAAAAATTAAGAAATAAATGTTTTGTGTGAAAAGTTTGCATATAAAATGTTTTAAATTTTTCTGACAATGAGTATGAGGTATAAAGTCTATACATGGCAATTTAAATCGTGTAAGTTAAATCGTAGTAATAAACTCATAAATGAACAAAAAAAAATTAATTTGACATTGATTTTTACATAAAGATTTATATTGTATACACCTATTTTAGGAATATCATTATACTCTCTTAATATAATATTGTTTACATTAATGAAACAAAGTTTAATAAATATGGTACAATTTCTTCAGATTATATAAAAACTAGGTGAAAATTTGCCTTAAGGCAAGTTGCAAAAACTTCCCGTTATGTATATAGACTTAATAATAAGAATTGAAATTTAGAATAGAGGCGATTGAGTTTTACCATTTTCACAGGGTCCATTATTCCAAACTTTGAAGAATTTTTATAATCAAACCACTTTATTGTTAATATTTTGGCCTATAATATTTTAGAATAAACATTAAGATCATGAACTTTATCATTATACAAAATTTTGCAAAAATCGCTAAAAAAAAGTTCAACAATTAATTACGAAGATACGGCCTACCCCATCTTTACCAATAACTAATCAGTTCGACTCCCAAATGATATCTTGCTAACAGTTTTTGAACTTTCAAAATTGGTTCAGTTTTTTTGGCTGAAACATGAACGAAATTTTTTGCATTATTCTGCTAATTTTATGAAAACGGCGCGGCTGGTCACAAATTTTTTGAAATATTTGAATGCACGGTGCACGTTTTTTGAGAAATAATCGACAAAAGGTTAAATTAAGACCTATATATACACACATGAACTTTTTGCAAAAGTCGAACTATTCGGAATGACTTGAAACGCCGAGAAAACATAAAATTAGCGAATAGGATTTTCTGGAGAACTTCTTCTTTGGGAACATAATAATTATACGCACTTATAATCAAAAACACACACCCTTCAACAAAAACATCTAATAAGCTTTCAATTTGAATCTGATACGTACTTCGAGTATATAATTTTATAGGAGCAGTTCTCAGAATTTCGTAAATAAAATATTCTTTATAAATGTTTGAATTATAATATTCATATAACTTCATATAATTGATAATTTGAATTTAAATATTCAAAGTAGCAGTTTTAGCTTTTTCCGTTTTATCTATGGATAGCATTGTTATTATTTAAACCTTACCTCCGAAACTTTTTCTAATTGCAAAGTATACCAAATAACTTGGCAAGAGCAATAATATAGTCAAAGTATACATTAATAGTACTATTTTTTTCTAATTCTAAATTATTTTTGGTTAGGGTTTGGTTAAATTTTGTGGGTGATTCAGTATATTTTTATTCTTATAAACATGTGCTCAGTATCTTTTATAAACATCTTTCTTAACATTTTAAAGCAATAGAATTGCTTCGGCATCCTACTCACTTGGCTTATTAGATTTACATGAAATAAATGGATATTTGAGACTTGCTAGTTATGATTCCAGAATTTATACGAACAAGCATTTGATTTTATTTTTATTTTTTACTTTAATTAAGGTGTACACGGAGCTATGCTGGTGCACGAACCTCGATTTTCAAGCGACTTGCTAGCTGATTTATTGAGTATTCCTGCTAACAAAACTTTATTAAGAAGGCATTTGGCCACGCATTTCAAGGAATTACTTGGTCGAGATATTATGCAAGGCAAACGTGAGGCCGAGTCTACTCTTGGCTTTGTTCCACTCACCCTAACAGCTAAAGTGAAGGTTTGTAAATGATAATAATAAATAAAATGTACATATTGTAAACTAAAATATTATTCTTGAAGGTTCCCAAGAAATCACAGTTCTCTTTAAAACGCCATAAAAGTCCCACGTTAGATGATCTTGGAGAATTAGTATGTCCAATGAATGAAAAAGTGCCAGGTGAACGATCTACTCATATGCCTGTGAGTTTGTACTAACAATACTAAAAGCACTAACTGCAACATGTTTTTTTCCATTAAAAGCATTTTTACCTATACTAATTATTTAATATAATAGACTAATATATGAATGATAATCGTCTACTTGAATTATCAACAAATTCTTAAAATGATTTTATTATTGTTTTCATATTGAAAATAATCTTAATCTTAAAATATAATTTACTACTATTGTCAATAAAATACTTTCAGATGAAGAAAAACAAAGCCGGACTGGATGCATCTGAATCATTAGCAGGAATCATTAATGAAAAATAATTTTTTAGTATTTTTTTGTTCAACTGACTAACTATTTGAATAATCAAATTGTATAGCTTTAAGTATTTTTAAACATTTTATATTTCAGAATTCGAACGATACACACCTCTAGCCTTGCCATAATGGTGCCTTGATTGAAAATATACATATATTTATTCAAATATCACTAATTAAATTTTTATTCACCTATTAATAGGTAAAATAGTACCTATTAATAGCATAGGTTCTTATATAAAAGTATACGGCAAATTATTTTGTTGGAATTGCAATAAATATTTAATATTTTCTGATGTAAATTTTTGTAGATTTTTTAACTATAGATATCCATAGAGAAGTACGATACATTCAGCATAGCATAAATGAAAATAAATATTTTACTTGTATTTAAGGTTTAAAGCATATTGTTTAATATTAAAATATTTTGAATGCTAATTATTGTTACTATGACAGCTTGATGTATACTATTTTTACAAATATATTTAGGATAGTATTTAGGATTATTAATAATAACAAATAAGATATAAATTATTTTATGATTATGTACTGATGTTTATAATTATAGTATAAATTTATATATGACCAATAAAAATTATGATATATCATTAATTATTTATTTTGATTTATATTTCACGAAATATCTTTTGTATATTTTATCATACACATTTCAACAGGTCCAAATTAGAAATTTTCTATTTAAAGATACTGCAATTGAAATCTCAAGCCCTATAAGTTTAAGCAATTGGGAGAGAATTAATGGAAACGCACTATTTAATAAAATAACAGCTCATCTGCATCTCTAGAGATAATCTTCAGAATATATATTTAATAATATAATATATATATTTAAACATTCTTTTCTTAGAGTTTTATATATTTTATTTTATAAAATTCTACAATATTATGATATTTGTGTAAGTATTACAATTATTTACATATTTTATGCTGTTTATAATATTTTATATATATTTTACTTTATAAAATTCTACAATATTATATGATATTTGTGTAAGTATTACAATTATTTACATAATATGCTGTTTAGAATATTTTATATTGTGTTAAAATATGTACTTAGTATGAAAAATTGTGAAGATATTATATTATACTGTTTTGAAAGGGGTTATATAATTTTATTATTACTTAAATGCATTATTTAATATATGTATAGCTTTTTATAGTAATAATTATTAAACCACTGTATCTGGATGTTTTGCTTTTTTCAGTAACTATTTCAATATATATTTATGATTTTAAAAAGTTTTATGAATTTATTTAGTTTTTCTTCATTATTATTAAACAGACGTTTTTCTTTGTAATGCATTCATTATCAACATATTAATGTTTAAGGATTATTTTTTCCCACCACAAATATTTCAATATTTAATAAATTTGATAAAGAATACGTTTGTTTTAACTATTTTTGTGGAATGAAAGAAATTGATAACAAATAATCGTGCGATTGCTTAAGTCGCCCGTCTATGAGTATTAATTTGACTTATTTGAAGTTTTGAATCTTTAGATTGTTTAAATAAATTAAGTCGTTAATAATCGATAAAATTATATAATTTATAGAATTTTTTATTTCGATCATGAACGTTCGCGCATAAACCTACGAAAATTTACACTAAAATAATAATGCAATGTAATATAATGTATTGTAAAGTAAATCTTAACTTATTATTTGATATATAGATTACGATACTGACTATGGGGCGCGTGTAATATTAGTCAAATTGAGAAAAAAATGTATAAAGTAAACAATACAAAGAATGAGATATATGATAACATTTTGCGCAATTTTGAATTAAATTTAAGAAAATGAACAGAATACTTGATAATATAATAATAATTATGAATAGTTTGAATATGTTTGATTTATTGGAAATCTATTTTTATTGTTTGAAATATCTTTTATTAATAATTGAACAATTACTAATCCTTCCCGTTTGTTTAACTAACTTTTAAAAAATATAGTTATTGGAAATATTTATAAGAAATTTATTTGTAAATTGTTCAGGGGCAAAACAGTAAAAAATTAGCACGGTTTGGAATATTTTATTACATTAAAAAGAGTTAAAATATGTGTTTACAAGGATGTATTATCTGTCTTTACTTCATATTTCAATGTTGTGTAAATGACACCCTATGACATCTACTAAAGAAGTAGTCCACGCGATCGCAGCGCCGACTACACAGCAACAAAGGCACTACTGTCGTATAACGTCCAACCACAGTTGAGTACGATATCACGTGGGCACTACCAACCAATCCACATCGTATAACATTTTAACAAACAGGCAGACATTTTATGACAAGCGTAGAAAAACTTTACATCAACAGCCGCCATTTTGACTTTCAGCATTCAGTAGAAATTTCGCATTCGTTCTTTCAATAATTGTGACTTGTGTATAGATTTCCATCAAATATTTGTGCAGATTGTGATTTATAAATACATATGTTATAAAAATTAGGTGTTATATGTACAAAAATGTATCATTAGTGAGGTTTTTTTTCGTGAATTGTTTGCTTTCATTGTGCACAGTACCGACGAAAGATGGTGAGAGGTTTTGTAAGCTTGTCGATAGGTTTCTCGTAATGGCTAATGATTAAGTTGGATTTTTTAATATGTTATTTGGGCGACATGATACGCAAAAAACTGTTGTACAAGTAGTTTTACTTAAAAACCAGCGTCATGTATCACTAAAAAATGTGCAACGAACTGAAAATATAATAAATAGTGATAGTGCATTCGGCGGGTAGTAGGTTCGATTCGCGGCGGTAAAGCTTGGTAAACATAGGACCATGGCCGATCATCTTATAGACGAGCCCCCAAATAAGCGGGTAAAGCTGAGGGACCACTTTCAGGGTCCTTCAGACAATACGGGTGAGATATTTATGATATATTTGCTCAATTTAATTTTAAGATTTGCATGTGTATCATATATGTGGAAAGGAGTTCTAGACATCAGTTTGACATGTGGGTAAACGAACGCGTATTTTACCGATATGTTTATTTTTTATAAACCCGCAAATCTATCGAAATTTATCTTATTTACTTTATAAATGCCATAAAATATGATTTTTGAAAAATATTGTGCTAAAAAAGACTTCATTTAATAAAAATAAATTATGACAGATATGTTGCCAATCTGTATTAACGCGGTATTAAGATTGAAAAAAATCGAATTGAATTATTTAATATTATAAACAGTTCTTGATTAATCTCTACTTGCATGTCAGCATGAAAACGCTCTGCATGTCCGCGCTTTTTTATTTATAATTTTAAATAAATTTTTATATCACACATTTATTAATTATACATGGTGATATGAGGTAAATTAAAATTTTGTGAAACTCCTCCATGTGTATAGAAAATATTGTATATTGTTTACAATAGCTGTATTAATAATATAAGCTAACAATTGGTGTATGGGTGCAGTTCCGATGTCTATGATGCACCAATCTTACAACTTTGGATTGAGCAATGCTGTGGGTAACGGAGGTTCACAAGGAGGCCCTATGCAAAATCAACAATGGAACAACCAGCAACAAGTTATGCAACATATGCAACAGAAGAGAAGTAAACAAATTAACCATATATATTTATTAATACAACACCAAACAATATACATATGCAACCCAAAATATTTATGACATATAATTAAATAAATTTTGCATGATAAAAAAAAGTGCTTTTACATTTATTATTGTATGGTGTAAATATTTGATTTGCATTTGTAAACATATATGTATATATATATATATATATATATATATATATATATATATATATAATAATAAAATAATTTTGCATTATTGATATGCTTCAGTATATGAAAATTATTTGAAATTAAATGTTTTTTTAGCTTTCTGATTGCTATTTGTTACTTTACTGAAAAAATGTTTCAGATTTTATAAATTTTTGGAAGATATTTGTCAGCAATGTTATGCATTAAATGTAACCTATAATTTTAAAACTATGGTAAATGTAAATATTAGAATTAATTAAATATTAAATTAATTGCATGATGATATGATTAACAATTTTTATATTTTATCTTGAAACATATTGTTTATTATTAATATATATATAACATATTTTAGTGATGAAGAATGTAAAATTATTTGTATATTAATGTATTTATATACTGTACTTTCAGATGTTATTTCTCAAATGGATATGTTTGATCTGGAAAAAGATTTGCCTGATGAGCTAATTTCAAGTGGTTCTTGGGGAGACCAAATTGGCGGAGGCAGTAAGCCTCCAGCGCAAGGGCCAGGCCCTGGTGCATCTATCAATGGAGAAGACAATATTCAACGAATTAATCAATCCAATCATCAACTGCAGCAAGTGTGTATTGATCATTAAATATTTCAATCCAACAGCTTAAACGATTTACTTACTATTAACAATTAATTGCAGAATACAAAAGGATTAGGAAACCAGATGGCACTTACAGGTTTGTTGACCAGTAAGAGTCCAAATCTTCAATCTCCAGTAACACAAGGAACTAAAGACGGCATGGGCATGGGGTTACAAAATCAAATTATTAATAGCAACATGCCCAACAATGTTTGTATGTCAAATTCAATGGCAAATTCTATGCCCATGTCAATGTCTAATAGTAATAATCAGCCTATGAGTTCAATGCAAGGTAAACAAATTAATAACTTATATTTATTACAATTAGATAAAAAAAACTCACCTAATCACAAAAGTTCTATTCATATTTATTACTTGTTCTAAACAGTTTGTTAAGACTATTTTGTTAATTCACAGCTAATTTTTTTTTGCTTTAAAGATTTACTTGATAGAACTTGCTTCTCTCACAATTTTATTCTTTATTTTTCATATGATTATTTAAATAATTATATAAAAAATTTACATTTTCTATTACCTATTTTAGGATTAAATAGTGCAACATCAGTAGGGGGAATGATAATGACGAACAGCTCTATGAATACAGGTGGGCATGCAACTATGGGCGGAGGTGGACTAGTGGTCAATAGTGTGAATAAGCAACCACTTTCAGCTTCTCCAATGATGGGAGGCCAACCAGGGATGCATCACACTCAACATGGTTTATCACAGGTAATGAAAATTTTTTATGTGTGAATTAAGCTTTTAGATAAATGGTATATTTTTATATTTCTAATGTATTTATGACTTTTATGGTATTGGCCTATGACGTAACTTGAAAAATTTGTTATATTTATACAAAATATTTTTATTCAAATATATAACTTTGTGAGAATGATTTTAAGCATATGTTTATGGATTATGTGTGTGTAAGCAAGTAATAATTAACATTTATATTTGCGAGGACACAATGTTCATTATTTTAATGTTGAAATATTTTTGTACAAAATAAATGTGAATGATTATTTTATCATTAAATGAATTTCAATAATATATGTCTGCACTAATATTAAAATATAAACAATAGTGGTTTTAACTAGGTTAGCATAATGTTTACAAGCAGGCTGTCCGAAGCATATTTCGCATTCAAAATCATTGAATTCTACTTCAACATGCAAAGTTTCAATAAAACTATTCAAATTTTTTTTTCAACAGTTCATTAATAGAAGAAACTGTGCGGTCAAAAATCTGAATCTGAAATCGATTGAGGATTTTTTTTTTGCAAAAACATTCATGAAACAATTTTTATTTCATTAACAAAGCTAACAATTTGACAGGTCATAATGTAATTCATGCAAGAGCACGATCGACTCTAAATATTATAGAGATTTAAAGAAAAGTTATTGATTTGAGAACAACAAACTTCTGCTCTAGGAAACTGATAAAACTTATATTGGGTTGAGTTGTGAATGGCTTGAAGAAGGGATATTTACTTACTTTGTGACTCTTCTTACCATTGGTATATTTTTTTACATTAGAATTGAATGACTTATATTTATTTTTCATTTGCAAAAAAATCTTCAGTTGGAAAGGTAAAGCAATCATATTTCGGTTGCAATTCAATGAGTATGTGGGTATCAGTGTACTATATATATATATATATTTTTTTTTTTTGATAATTATATTTATATTATACTATGATGCAAGTTATAGCATTTAAGCAGAAATTTCTATTGTATATATATTACAAAAACATCATAAATGAGTTATTTCAACTCTCAGGGAATGCAGAATGGACCAATGATTGCTCGTGCTACAATGCAGCCAGGAGGTTTAATGGGGCCAAGAGTGGTGGGTCATCATATAGGAGGGCCGCGTATGCAGGCACCAAATATGCCTATGGGCCAAATGGGAAACATGCAAGGTCCACCTTATGGATACAGTGGAAACAGCCCAGTGAATGTTAATGCAATGAAACCCCAACTACCAGGTAATTAATTTAATATGTTAAAAAAATATAATAATGACAAACATTTTTTATAATACTGTAGTAATCCCTGCAAATACAATTTGCCATCATTAAAATATGTTGATAATTTTTGTAGTTTTAATATAATTTTTTTTAACATAATGATTTCACATTTTATGGATATAATTTGAATTCCAATTATTTTGAAAGTTTCATTGTGTTATAATATTATCCTAAATAATAGTTTATAACTGAATTTTTGGTCACTTTTATTTCTGAAATCAGTTGCGGTTGGCATTGTAGCACCACAGCAAAGAGGACCTAACATGGCCACATTACAAAACCGTTTTGTTGCCACTAACACAGCTGTGAATGTACCAGGAGCTGGACAGCAAGTAGGAAATGCTGGTGTTCCAGGTTCTATTCAACCAGGAGTTGTTGGCAATACTGCAACTACTAGTGAAGGAGGTATGGCAGGCCAAACACAACCTCCTGCACCCTCTCCAGCTCAGCCGCAATCTGGTGCTCCTAGTGGGTCTCAACCTGGACCACAAACAGCAACACAACAAATGAACCCATCTCCTGCAACTGGCTTAGGTATATAATTTTTTTTATCAATTTGCTTAAGAAACTTCATTTGAAAAATGCTAATTTGATTTAATAAACACTTTGTTAATAAAATTCATTTTTTTTATCTTTTGGTTTTTTTTAAAATATATATATATATATATATATATATATATATTTATTTATTTATTTATTTAATGGGATGTGTAAAAGTTTTAATTAAGATTTATGGTGTTTCAAGAATTTTTTTATGAAAATATTGCTTTAATGTTACAACAATTAATATGTAATATAAATTTTCAGCGGATCCCGAAAAGCGCAAATTGATTCAACAGCAATTGGTTTTACTTTTGCATGCACACAAATGTCAACGGAGAGAATCTATGGCAAATGGTGAAACTGGTCAGTGTAGTTTGCCTCATTGTAAAACAATGAAGGGTGTTTTAAATCATATGACTACATGCCAAGCTGGAAAAAGCTGTGGTGTTGCTCATTGCTCAAGTTCACGACAAATTATTAGTCACTGGAAACATTGCACAAGATCTGACTGTCCAGTTTGTTTGCCATTGAAACAGGCAGATAAAAATAGAAATAATAACACTAATGGTGAGTAGCATTATTATTTTAATAGACTATCTAAACTAGAAATTTTATTAATTATTTTATGTTTATAATTGCAGCTGCCACTAATCCTATACCGAATAGTCAAACTCCAAATCCTTCTCCTTCAGACATGAGGAGAGCATATGATGCTCTTGGAATAACACCTCCTGGTCAACCTGGTGGTGCTATATTACCAAATAGTTGCAATATGGCAGGTCAAGGACCTAGACCAGTTCGACTTGTTGCTCCTGTAGTTTTGGGTTCTACCAACCAGTCTAATATGACTCAAGTTCGTGTATTGGGTCCTAACCAGAATCAAATAGGCACTAATCAAAACCAAGTGCTTGCACCAAATGTTAGTTTACCTTTGAGTTCGGATCCTTCCTCAAATCCTATTAGTCAATCAGGAGTTCCGGTACCGTCAGTTTCTCAAACATCAACAAGTTTACAACAGTCTGTTAATATGCAGTTATTTGGAGGATCTGATCAGCAAGCTAATTCAGTTTTAGGAGGTGGTGTCTTGGGAGGCAATAATCTGTCTTTACCAAGTGGTTTGCAAGCTGGGCAAGTGACAGCTGCTCCTGTGCCTGGAACCAAAGAATGGCATCAGTCTGTAACGCCTGATTTAAGGAATCACTTAGTTCATAAACTGGTACAAGCAATATTTCCGACTCCGGATCCCCAAACTATGCTTGATAAACGTATGCATAATTTAGTGGCATATGCACGGAAGGTAGAAGGTGATATGTATGAAGCAGCTAATTCTCGATCAGAATATTATCACTTATTAGCTGAGAAAATTTATAAGATACAAAAAGAGCTAGAAGAGAAACGCCTTAAGAGGAAAGAACAGCAGCAAATGCAACAGCAACAGCAGCAACAAGTGGGTGTTGTTGGACAAGCAATGAGAGCGACAGGCCCACAAATTCTATCTCCAAATCTAGTTCGTGCTCCTGGACAACCTAACATGCCAGGTGCTGTAATACCAAATCAGCCAAATTTGCCTGGCCACAATCTTCCTGTTCAACAACAAAATATTACAGGAAATACTTCACAAGGTATTCCAACTCACTCCCCTGGCATGAATATAAATTTACCAATTAGGGCACCCTTTTCTGGACAGCATAATATGGTGGTTGGACAACCCGGCCAAAGTCCCAACAGCAATAATATGACTCAACCAAATATGGTTGTACCAAATTCAGGCTTGTCACCTTTTGGACAGACTATTGCACCAAGTCCTAATATGACTCCTCCTACAGCTACAACTCCAAATGTGCCTGGAAACAATCAATTTTCAAATTCGAATGGACCAAGTATTCCGACAACATCTCCGGCTCCTAATATGCAATATCCTGATGTTATGAAAGCTCGCTTGGCTGCTGCTCAAGCCTCAGCTTCAGTTAATACATCTGCAAATCAGGCAACTGTGCCTTCTCAAGGACCCTTTGGGAAACACTCAGCAAACAATATGCAATTTAATAACATGCAACAGAATAATCGAGTAGGTGGTCCAATGCCACCAACTCCAACATCAGAAAATCAACTTTCCCAAGTTCCTGTGCCGAGTCCAAGTCCTAATATGGTACCTTCAAATACATCAGTGCCTAGTACAATGCCTGGAACACCAAATATGGCATCCACATTGCCACCCCACCCAGATCAAACACCTCCACCTAGCCTTACATCTCCAGTTTCGAATAGTAACGTGACCCTGGGAAAAAGAATTGGGGCCGATAGATCTTCATTGAATTCCAGAAGTTCACAAATGGCTGCACTTGTGGCTGCTGCTAATGATCAAGAAGAGGAAACATCTCCTTCTCCAACAAAGCAAAGTGGTAAATTGGAAATGAAGTATGAGAGTGCTGAAATTAAAAGAGAAGAGGGAGAATCAAATCACATGACAAAGGGGGACAACTCCAGCAATGGTGTTAAAACAGAAATTAAAACTGAACCTATGGAAGATGGAGAGGTTAGAAAATAAACTTAGTTTTTGAAATCCTTCTGCTAAATGACATCATATTTACATAAAATTTAAATACTTCCAGATCACAGTTAAAGAAGAGATTAAAGAGGAACCTGGAACACCTAGATCACAAAGTGATATAATGGATATTAAGCCTATGGTTCCTGAACCCATTCAATCAAGTGTTCAAGATAAGAAACGGAAATGCTGTAAGTTGATTTATACTATTCTATATATTTTTACAATATAGGCAAAAGTATGTACTGAATTTTAATTATAATTATGATTTCAGTATTTAAACCTGAAGAACTTCGCCAAGCATTAATGCCAACCTTAGAAAAATTATATAGGCAAGATCCAGAATCTTTGCCATTTAGAGAACCAGTGGATCCAATTCTTTTAGGAATACCTGATTACTTCAATATAATAAAAAAACCTATGGATTTATCATCTATTAAAAGAAAGTTGGACACAGGACAATACAGTGATCCATGGGAATATGTAGATGATGTATGGCTTATGTTTGATAACGCCTGGCTTTATAATAAGAAGACTACAAGGATACACAGACACTGTACAAAAGTAAGTAAAAATATTGATTATATGCAAAATTGCTTTAACCAATGGTAACAAAGTTAATATTTCTACTTCTCAATGGGAAACCGAAACTTCTCAAACCAGAAAATCCAATTTGCTAATTTTGTTTTCTTGAATGCCGATTTCTATAATATATATTTTTAGTTTGTTCAAATTATATACATATTTAACATGATACATATAAATTTTACATAAAAGAAAAATCTTCAAAAACATTACATAATTTTTAAATAAAAATGAAACAACTAAAACCTACAGATCACTGTCACCATCATTTTGCGCGGGTGGTTTGAAAAATTTGTCTAAAGTTGTTTGTTCTGTCTTCTTGTCTATTTCTTCCTTTAGTGATTTATAACAGCTAATGGCTGAGTTAATTCCTCGAGAGACATTAGCGCTACGTTCGACGTCAGGATCGTTTTCAAGGAGGATGTTTATTCCTTGTTCAAAATATGAAAAAGCGCTTGTTATGATTTTTTGTTAGCTGTTTGGATACAACAGGTTCTGTATCTTCATCAATTGCCGGCTCTACTTGCAACTGAAGGAGTTTCTCATATGTAAGGGGTTCCCTATCAGCTGCAAGTAGATCCAGCACATCAGATTCGTTTAAATCTTCAAAACCGAGATTGCGCAATATATCGACATAGAGATATTGCTTTAGATTTGCGGAAAAGTGCAAAATTTTTCGTCAAAACTTTTACAAAAAAAATCCTCTAACGATTTTGAAAATAAAAACCCTTTGAAAAATATCAGTTTTGAATCATACTGATTAATTTTTGGTAAAGATTGGCTGGACCGTTTCTTACTAGTTAATTATTGAAAACATTTGGGCGGTTTTGATAAAACTTTGTATGACAAAAGATTTCGTGGTGTATAAACTAATATACATAATATTACGACTATTATGTTTGGAATATGTCTCACTTAGAATCAACGCCGTGTATATTTCGTTCAGTTGTGCACTTTCACTGATTCCTTCACTGTTTAGTTAAAACAATTACAGATTTTACATAATTGCGCATGATATCAATTGGAAATTGAATTGATTAGTTTTTAGTAAAAACTTTTTTTTTTCAAATGAACAGTTGAAAATTTTATTGTAGCAATATGTAAGCTTCCTAAGCCATTCTGAAAAGATTAACAACAAAATTAAAAGGTGTATGTGTTTGTATGTATGACTTTTCGCCGTTTTTCTTTAAAACGGCTGTATCGATTTCAAAAGTTTAAAAGCCATTCCGTGAAACTTGAAAAGAACTAGCGCTGATTAATTTTGCGAGACGATCGGTCGACCTTTTACTTCCAAACTGCAAAGTGTAAAAAGTGCAAGTTTTTCCCTTTTGTTTGGCGACGTTTTCTTTCATTGAACAATTGATAGCATTCAAAATATTTTTTGGATATAACGATATAGTATCTTTGTCAAATTGTATGAAATCGAGTAATCTGCAATACTTCCTAACGTCATATGATCCTGTAGAAACTCGTTGTACTTATAAGGTTGTACTTTAAGCAAATATATGGTTAAAATCATTTTAAATCAGCAATCAGTTTGTTAAAATACTGATACACGAACTTCCCGATATGTGTAAATAATCAACTTAATCAATAAAATATAAATTAATTTATGAGTGATTAAAAGTATTCCGAGTGTATTTATTACACACTATTGAAAACGAACGAACACTCTATCGTTATACTAAGTAATTCGTCCAATTTTAATTTTAACAAATGTCAAAAAAATACTACTAATTTTCTCAAACTTCGAATTTTTAAAATTGAATTAAAAAATTGTATTACTTGTGGTAAGGCCGTAGTAATATTTCAGTAAGTTCTATAAGACCATGATATATATCGCCAAAAAAAGTTCCATAAAAATCGGCTTAAATATTTTTCTAATTACAAAGGAACGGCTTGGCAGATCGTCGCAAAAACTGACGAACGATAGTCCTCATTGAAATACATAAAATGGCTTTTAAACGTCGATGAAAGGTCTAATTTTGACAAATGCCAAAAAACGATTCTAATTTTTGCACACTTTAAAGAATTTTTTAAATTCAAATTAATTTAGTATGATCTATAGGACTATGGTATCTACCGTCAAAAAAAATCATAAAAATCGTCGAGAAAAAATTTCTTTAACACTTTATTACAAGAAAACGGCCCGGCCGACCTTTACCAAAAACTAGTCAGCACGATTCCCAACCAATACCTTTCGAACAGTTTTTGTATTCTCAAAATCGATTCAGAATTGCAGGCTAAAACGTGGACGAAAAAAATTCGCTTTTCTACGATTTACGAAGAAACGGCTTGGCTGATAGTCGCGCAAAATTGATAAACGCTAACCTTCATCGAGATACATTGAATGGCTTTGAAATTTTTGAAATCGGTCCAGCCGTATTTGAGAAAACGTCGATTTACGGCATAAAATCTGTTCACATACACATACAAACATCAATACTTTTTCCAAATTTGGTCTCATTCGATTCAGAATGGCTTAAAACGTCGAGAAAACACAAAATTCGCGAATCGGATTTTTTGATGAAAAAATAAACTTCTCCTGCGGGAAGTTAATAATGCGATAAACTCAAGTAAAATAGATGGCGGCGTGGTCAAATTCAAGTCAGGTCTACAAGACATTTTAAGCTGCAGGTCTAAAAATTTGGATTTCATTGTCAATATGCGAATTCATTTTGAAAATCGCATTTGAATATATGCTAATCTGGGTTTAATGTTGCCTAAATCCAATTTGTTGGTAATCCTGTTGGTGTTAACTTCTATGTAAAAATTGCTATTGACATCAAAGCAAAGTGCCACTTATACCTACTTATATATGTTTTTTTAATTTTAGCTATCAGAAGTCTTTGAGCAGGAAATCGATCCTGTCATGCAAGCATTGGGTTACTGTTGTGGACGTAAATACACTTTTAACCCCCAAGTACTTTGCTGTTATGGTAAACAATTGTGTACAATACCGAGGGATGCAAAATATTTCAGTTACCAGAACAGGTTTGTACATTGAGTTACATTTTAATGTAAATAATCTCTATGTAATAAATAATAAATATTTTTATCTTTTTCTTCAAGGTATACGTTTTGCCAAAAATGCTTTAATGATATACCAGGTGATACAGTAACTTTGGGTGATGATCCACTGCAACCTCAAACGTAAGAATATTATTTTTTATGATAAACTAATAAGATAACTAATATTATTTATTATCATTTATTTACAGTGTGATCAAAAAAGATCAGTTTAAAGAAATGAAGAATGATCATTTAGAATTAGAACCTTTTGTTGTATGTGGTGATTGTGGTAGAAAGCAACACCAAATATGTGTTCTACACTTAGAGCAAATTTGGACAAGTGGTTTTGTGTGTGATAATTGTTTGAAAAAGAAAGGTGCTAAACGGAAAGAAAATAAATTTAATGCTAAGAGATTGCCAGTATCAAAATTAGGCATATATATTGAAACAAGGGTAAATAATTATTTGAAAAAGAAAGAAGCAGGTGCTGGTGAAGTTCACATACGAGTTGTAGCTAGCTCAGACAAAGTTGTTGAAGTCAAACCAGGCATGAGAAGCAGGTATATAATTTTAAGCAATCTATTTTATTACAAATTGACATTTTAATATATTTACCATTTGAATTGTGCATTTTAGGTTTGTTGAGAATGGAGAATTGCGAGGTGAATTTCCATATCGTGCAAAGGCCTTATTTGCTTTTGAAGAGGTAGATGGAACTGATGTATGTTTTTTTGGAATGCATGTTCAAGAGTATGGATCTGAGTGTCCTGCACCTAACACAAGGAGAGTTTATATTGCATACTTGGATTCTGTACATTTTTTTCAGCCTAGGCAATACAGAACGGCTGTTTATCATGAAATTTTATTAGGTAAGGCATTTTGGCAAAGAATTTATTTTCAATTTTTTAAGATGAGGTTTCAAGTTTTTTTTTTTTCTTTTTTAGGTTATATGGACTATGCAAAACAATTAGGTTATACAATGGCTCATATATGGGCCTGTCCCCCGTCAGAAGGTGATGACTATATTTTTCACTGCCATCCAGTTGAACAAAAAATTCCTAAGCCAAAGCGATTACAAGAGTGGTATAAGAAAATGCTTGATAAAGGCATTATAGAAAGAATTATATTAGATTATAAGGATATCTTAAAACAAGCAATGGAAGACAAATTATGCAGTGCAGCGGATTTACCTTATTTTGAAGGAGATTTCTGGCCTAATGTATTAGAAGAAAGTATAAAGGAATTAGACCAGGAAGAAGAAGAAAAGCGAAAACAGGCAGAAGCTGCAGAAGCTGCTGCTAATGCTGTAAGTTTATCAACATAAGTTAGAATATTGTTTTGAAATTCCTTGTTTTATCAGCAAACGAATATTAATCCTTAAAAAATTTTCAGATATTTTCGCATTCGGATGATAATGAGATTGGCCCAGATGGGAAGAAGAAAGGCCAAAAGAAAGCTAAAAAATCAAACAAATCCAAATCTAGCCAGCGAAAAAATAGTAAGAAATCTAATGAACAGCAAACTGGTAATGATTTAAGTGCAAAAATTTTTGCTACCATGGAGAAACATAAAGAAGTCTTTTTTGTCATCCGACTTCACAGTGTTCAGTCCGCTGCAAGTTTGGCTGTAAGATTTACATCTCTTTGTTGATAAACAAGCCTTATAATAATATAACCTAATAATCCATTACTAATTTACAGGCTATTCAAGATCCTGATCCTTTGCTTAACTGTGACCTTATGGATGGTAGAGATGCATTCTTAACTATGGCACGTGACCGGCATTATGAATTCAGTTCTTTAAGAAGAGCTCAATTTTCCACTTTGTGCATGCTTTGGGAATTGCATAATCAAGGTCAAGATAAGTTTGTTTATACTTGCAATGCTTGTAAGTCCCATGTGGAAACTCGTTGGCATTGCTCTATATGTGATGTAAGTATTATAAACTTTTTCTTTCTGTTTTTTTTATAAGGATTTTGATCTATTTATCTGTATTTTTTTATAAGGATTTTGATCTGTGTACCAAATGCTACAAGAAAGAGGACCATCCACATAAAATGGACAAACTCGGCTTGGACATTGACGACGGTTCAACCCCTGCTGACCAGAAACAGACAAATCCTCAAGATGCTAGAAAATTATCAATACAGCGTTGCATACAGTCATTGGTACATGCTTGCCAATGTAGGGATGCTAATTGTCGTCCACCTTCTTGCCATAAGATGAAACGTGTTGTACAACACACTAAAAATTGTAAGAGGAAGACAAATGGTGGATGTCCAATTTGTAAGCAATTAATTGCTTTATGCTGTTATCATGCTAAGCATTGTCAAGAAACTAAATGTCCAGTACCTTTCTGTTCAAGTATAAAACATAAACTTAAACAACAGCAATTACAGCAAAGGTTTGTTTGATTATTTTTTATATTTATACTATATTCTTAATATTACTATTAATAAATAATTTATAATCAGTCTTATAAAAATATAATTCGATGCATTTAACTACATTAAAGTTATTCGATTGTAATAAGAATGTGGTAACTAGTACAACTCTGTATGACTGTATGACTTTTTTCAATATTTTATTTTAAATTTACTATGTTTTTTTATTTTTTTCTATTATGGTTGGTTACTCTTATAAACATGACCTAAATTAAAATCTTAATATTTATTTTTTATATTTCAGATTACAGCAAGCACAATTGCTTCGTAGACGTATGGCTGCAATGAATACCAGAACTGTAACATCAGGCACAATAAGTGACAGTCCTGTGGGAAGTGGGACGGGTATGTCAGGCATGTCTATGAGTGGTGCAGGTGCAATGTCACCTGATGTACAAAGCCCAGCATCATCAGCACAACAATCTCAGCAACCTGGGTTAACTGGAGCTGGTCCTGCGTCTCATGGAGGAATAGGAATGAAAGCAGGCACACAGACACCACCAGCCAGTGTATTGCAAGTGGTTAAGCAAGTAAGTATTAGGATAATAAATATTATAAAGATAGATATCATAATACAAATTAATACTAATTAAATTTTCAATCTATGAATTTTCTACAATTTTCATTACTTTTAACCTCGGTTAAGGACATATGTATCGGCCAGCATGTTCTTGATATGTTTTTCTGAGCTGTTAATTTACATACAGCAATCTATTTGTTGGTTTCTTGAAGAGGTATACTTCATTTAGCCAACTTTGTTAATTTGGTACAGCCTCATTTTAAAGTTTTTTTTTAAGAAAACAGTATTTAATGGAATTAAAAAATGGTGGTGTGTGACATAAAATACCAATAAAATATTTCAATGCACTTTAATAATTTGTTCACACATTCTTGTAAAAAATATTTTTAATATATTTTATAATAACAACAATACTTTATTTTTACCTGCTAACACAAAGCTTATATATAGTATTAACCCCTTAACTTACAATTTAGATTCGAAAATGTCGGCCCAAAGTTGTTCAAGCTGGCGCGGTGTTGTGACCATTTTCCCTCATAGTGTACGGTTTATCACAAAAATAAGATTAATTTTGTGTTTTATAGTTTTGTATGAATAAATATTTTAAAATACTAGCGTTCACCATACCGGGCCACGCCCGTAATGCGTAATATTTGCTTTTGGCCCGAATATCGTACGCGGGCTATGCCCGTAATATTCTTAGGTCCTTTTGGCCTAGCAATCGCATGCGGGCTCTGCTCGTCATTTTAACTTAAAGGGTTAATATATTTTGACTATTTGATTCTGTAGTTGAAGTATAATTTATCTATTTGAACTACATAATTTTGAAACAACAATTGAGTCTACTCAGTGTTTGAATTTGAAATAACACTGAGATTTTTGTACTGATTCATTGAGAGATGCATTTAGAATTAATTTATAATTCTAATATTTTACATCAGCATTTTGAAAAACTGTTCCTCAAGTTTAATATTTTATTAATAATTTTTTTCAATAAACATTTTAAAATTTTGAGATCATTGAGTGACAGTGCACTAACATATTATACATATATACATGAGATTGATCAAAATGTTTTCAATATATCGAAATGTGTGTTATATTAACTAGTTGAAAGTAGCATTTTGCCTTAAGGCAAGTTGCATGAACTTCCCAAAATGTGTAATAATTGACTTAAGGGGTTATATACAGTTAATGTTCCAAAAGAAAGCCATTTTCTAAATTTTTTTCTGTGAAAACAATTAAATCAATCCATACAAAATTTCCAGGGCCATATAGGAGACCCTCCACCTATTTGAAAACTTCTCGGGTGCTTCTCGCGCGCGACTATGCTAGTTGCGCGAAAAACTGACAAATGATAGTCCTTATCGAGTTACATTGAATGGTTTTTAAATGTTTAAAATGATTTATACATATTTTCAATAATTTATGCCTATTAATTTGTCAACAAGTTACTTTTATCAGTAAATCTGTGTTTCAAATATGTTTGCCTTGGAATTTTTCTAATGAATGTTTGAAAAAATATTCTGATTATTAATTTTTTTTATCAAGGTTCAAGAGGAAGCTGCGCGCCAGCAAGCACCTCATGGGGGTGGCGCTTATGGTAAAGGCACATCCACTGGTGGTCCTGGTTCTGTTCAGATGCAACCAATAATTGGTATACAGCAACGACTGCCAGGCCATCTTACAAATCAAGTTCAACAGAATGCAGTTGGGCCACAAGGCAATTTGGTTTCCATGGAACATTGGGTTCCACAGCGTTATCCAACACATCAACAAGTTACGACAATGGCTGGACAGAGGCCGCCTAATGCATTAATGGGTGGTGTGATGCATCAGCCTCAGGTAATATTAAAGTTGTTAAATTAGTTTAATGTTTTCTTAGACAATTGGATCAATTCATTATCTAAATTTAAAATACGTTCAGTAGATAATTAAGTTATATAATATACTTGATAATATTTGGTTTTACTTATTATATGATGCCCAAAATAAATATCTCATTGAAATATTGAATGACAAAGTAAATTGTCCCAATTATTGAAAGCTCAACGAGTTTTGTTATTCATGTAGATAAAATAGATTTATGAAATGTGTTATAAATTCGATCTATATTATTAGCAGCAGCAAGTGATTGGAATGGTGCAAAATGTGAACCAGCAACAACATTTTGTGAATCAAAACCCTGGAATGCCTGTTGGACAAATTCGGCCTGGCGGACCACAAATGACAGGAATGGGACAACAACCTGTACAACATAAACAAGCACTGCAACAACTTATGCAAACTTTGAAAAATCCTGCTTCAAATGATCAACAACAACAAATACTTAATATACTTAAAAGTAATCCTACACTCATGGCAGCTTTTATAAAACAAAGACAGGTAGGTCTTATAATTCAGATAAATATAATGAATACATTTGATATAAATTATCTAAAGTATATTCACAACTTATGAATTTATAACACATACTTCACAGTAGAATAGTTAAATGTGCTGCTCTAAACACTTTTGCACAATCTTGATAAAAAAAATATTTGTGGTCATATCTCAGTTATGAATAGAATACTTACACATTTGATTTTTGATTTAGGCGGCTCAAAACAATGGTGTAGTTGGAAATAATTCTGGTGTTCTGGCTAATCAAGTTGGTCAGCAACAACAGCAACAGCAAGTTGTTCCTCAACAAGGGATGCAGCCTGGGCAACATATGGTGGGAACTCCACAAGGTCCTAATCCACATGTTACTGGACAACCTGGTATGAATGCAGGTATGAAGCCTGGATCAAATAGAATGCAGATTCCTAACATACTACAACAACAAGGACAGCAGCAAGGTCATCAAGGAATGGTAAAAAAATTTGAATACCTTTGTAAATCATGTGAAAAATGTTATTTTCGTCAATTTTTAATATAATTGTAGTATATTTTCTTTTGCATGTCTCAATGTACTTAATATTAAACTCATATGAGCACCCACTTGCATATGATGATTTCATAATGATATTCTAAATGTTGTTTGGTCTTCATTGAATATGTCATCCAATTCAGAATAGAACATTTTTTTAAACTTATTTTTACATCTTGTTCATACAACTCTTATAGCTTTCTCAATATTTTTATTACACTTCAATGCATGACACATTTTTATAATTTTTTATTTATTCAGTTTTACCAGTTTTACAGCTATTTGCTAAAAGTTTGCTATTTTCACTTGCAGGGAGGTAATCAAATGAATGTTCAACAACAACAGTGGTTCAAGCAGCAGATGATGTTGCAACAACGACAACAGCTGCAACAACAGCAGCAGCAGCAGGGTGGAAACTTTGCTGCTCCACCATATCCACAGCAAAGGTCGCGAGGGCAACTGCCTGCACAGCTTGGAGGAGTTGGCTCTTACCAGAATGCCTTTCCAACTGAACAACAATACAATATGCAAGGAATGAAACCAGTTCCTCCACAAACTCCTTCACCACAAGGTAAGATTCTAATTTAATTGCTTTTTACTTAATTGGTAATGAATTTTACATTAGTAATTTACATTTGATATAAGAAAATGCGCAATATATTCACAAAAACTAAAGGATCCAAACAATGCACTGTGAGAAATTTTAGTACAATAACCGTATCTTCGAAATTTTTACAAAATTATTTTTTTTATCATAATATACATAGCTTATAATAATAATTTTAATTTATTTTGTGATAAACATTATTACCAAAGGGGTATTCCAGTTTAGAGGCTTGGATTTTATGTGATTATTGAAGGGACATAAAAAAGGCAAACAAAATTTTACTATTATTTTACATGCAAGTTATTATTGTTTTGAATACATAAATAATTTGAAAGTGGCATTTAGCATGAAAGGAAGTTGCATGAACTTTCCGAAATGTGTTATAATATAAATTTAGGATATTTAGGTGTAATTTTGAAATGTTTATTTCAAAAATAAAGTGTTCATATATATTCTAGTTTATGGTTCCAAATTCTAATGAATTGAAAAAATTTGATATCACAACTTTGACACAAATTTTGACTATATTTCTTTAAACTTTGATGAATTTTTAAAATTAAACTACTTGCCGTAGGGCCGCCAAATTTAAGTATGTTCTTAGGATCATGATATCTCTATCAAAATAACAAGTTTTATCGAATTTTTTTTTTATTAGTTAATTACGAAGAAACGGCTCGGCTCCGCCGATTTTCGCTCAAGAAATGGCTCGGCCGATCTTCGCTCAAAAGTGAGAAATGATAGTTCTTATCAAGTTACTTAGAATGGTTTTTAAATTTTTGAAATCGGCTCAGACGTTTTTGAGGAAACGTCGATGAATGGTCTATCTTTGACAAACGCCAAAAAAACGTTACTAATTTTTTTTAAAACTTTGACGATTTTTTTTAAATTAAACCACTTGTCGTAGGGCTGTAATATTTTAGTATTATCTATAAAACCGTGGTATCTATCGTCAAAAAAATAATAAGAAAGAAATCGATTCAGAATTGTAAGCTAAAAAGTGGCCAAAAACTTTTTCACTTTTCTGCTATTTAGAAAAAAACGGCTTGGCCGATCTTCGCGCAAAACTGACAAACGCTAGTCCTCATCGAGATAGATAGAATGGTTTTTAAATTTTTGAAATCGCTCTAGCCGTTTTTGAGAAAACGTCGATTTAAGGTCAAAAATCGGCTCACACACACACATACTTTTTCCAAATTTGATCTCATTCGATTCAGAATGGCTTGAAACGTCGAGAAAACATCAAATTAGTGAATCGATTTTTTTATGAAAGCAGAAACTTTAATGAATATATATATTATTACTCTAGAATAGTATCACATTTGTATGAAATATCAAAAACAAATTTTTATTTGCAAAACAGCGACTACCTGGTAGATTTAACAGGTAGATATATTAACGTTTTATGAGCGAAATTCAAATGCAATCATTTTATGTTCATTTTAGGCATGATGGGCCCACCAACTCACAATGCAATTCAACAACAACTAATGCAACAACAGCAAGCTGTTCGATCGCCGCCTCCAATTCGTTCTCCCCAGCCAACACCTTCTCCTAGAGCTGTACCTTCAGCTTCCCCACGGGGGCACCAACAGCAGCCTTCTCCTTCACCTCATGCCATGCTTAATCCTACACATTCACCTGCCCCATCTATTCAATCTAACCAATCAGATCTCACTGACCTACCAGGTATGACCCCTCAAGAGCAGCTTACCAAATTTGTTGATCAACTTTAGTGATTGTGAGTGCTAATTACAATTTTATCCAGACTTTATAAAATTGTTAGTATGCGAGTGAGTGGAACAAAGGTTGTACAGTGCTGTGTTATAAAAGAAACATTTTGTAAGTAATGATAATATAAATAACTTATACAAGATTAGTTAATTGAAAAACATTTTGCAACTTATATTAAATTATGAATAATGTACCAATTGTACAGATGTTGGTTTTTGCAACGATTCAAAATGATATTAATTTGATATCAAGGCCATGGTAATTTTATTAAATAATCATGATGCATAGACTATTACTTTAGATAATTAAATTATTGTATATATTATATTCTAGTTTGAAGAGCAGATTTAATAAAATATAGAATTTTATACTATTGATGACTTTCAAATACTTTTGTTTTTATTTTTACGTTCTAAATACTCTTAATAGTTGCAATTTTAAGCAATGGAATCACATGTTTTTTGGATAGTAATTATATTGTGTCCATGTAATATTGTGGGTGTGATACATATTTTTCTTGTGTTAATATTAGATAGAAAGATGGTGTTTCTCACATGAATGTGCACAAGTAAATTGTAAATATTTTGTATTTTTCCATAGATTTTTGTATTAGTTTATTATTTATATGTAGTAAGCATTAATTATTTAAATTTGTTGATTTATATGTTTAATACATGTTTAAGATTATGATTGGCTTATAAAAATTTAGTTAAAAAGTTTTACAGTAATTTGAACAGTTGTTTGACCCAGTGGAGTACTTAGAAAAATCATAGTGACTGAAATTATGAGTAACAAGTATTAAGTTATATTTTATAAACAAAATCATGATTTAGTAGCATGTATGTATCATAACTACATATGAAATAATCATATATTCAGAATATGTTATGTCATTCATATATAACATACTAGGAATGACATTTATATTTGTATTTATGTATTATATGTCATATGAAGATTTTTTATATAAATGTCTCTAGACAGGCATAATCTATATTCTAAATAATGTTTAAGAATTCATTGTATAGATATTCCTAACAAGAGATATAAAAAATATATAGAATGATTTTATATAATAGAGTTAATTTTGTTTTTCAAAGCACATTTTTAAATTATGAGAGCTACTAGTAAATGTAAATAGTTCTGGGAGTCGTGTACAATATAATTGAAAGGCAAGAGGGATGAGCTAGGCTGTGTTAAATAAAAATGTAAAACAAGTTATTTTTGAGTTTAGATTAAATAATTGATGAGTGTAATAATGTTTTGACGAGCGTGAGCAACTACCTAAAGAGGAATACAAATTTGCATTATACTTTAAAATAAATGTGTACATGGCCTTTGCTGTTTGCATTTGTATATTTGTATATATAATAACTATCTGTGCTAGTATATTTTAAGAAATCATTTGACATGAATATTTATGATTATTTGTTTTAATTAATACGAATTAAAGTAAAAGAACAAAAAAATGTAAGTATGATTAGGATATTTAATATATTATTATTGACTATAAGTAAATCTAAATACAATGCCAATAATATAGCTATTGTGAATACAAAATAAATTAGCTGTATTTAAAATATAAAAGCCTTTTTTATTTAGTTTCATTTTCTTTCAGTTTAAATTGCTTTAGGCCATTATTTGAAGAAGGTAAAATGAGAAATATAAATAAAACACAAACGCAAAACAAAATCATGATAAATGATAATATTCCTTCGCAAAGTTATTGCAAAATTACAAGTGAAATATAAATCAATAAATGAAAAAATAATAACATTGACCATCACATCTTGAAAATCAAGCACGACTTAGAGTCATGCAAAGGAATATTTTTATTGACCAAGATTTTGTTTTGTGTTTATATTTTAATAACATACGTGTTTTGTATTTACTGAGAAATAGTCAAATGGGGACTCGAAATATATGAATCGAGGAAATTCATTTTAAGAAACATTTTTAGATTAATTTCTATTTTATTATCTGGATGGATGCTGGTTAAGAAGTATTTTGTTTAATCAATATATTTATTACCATGTGAAAAAGTATATATATATATATATATATAAATATATGTAAATATATATATTTATTTGAAAATATGAATAAACTCTTTTTTGTATTAATTTATTAAATGATATTAATTTTACAAACATTTTGAGACTAACTTTTTCTCATCATCAGTGTATTATAATTTAAAATCTATAATATGGAAATTTGAAACAGCATTATGTGTTACCCGTTATTAATGATTGATTAGTAAGAACAAGTTGCAACGGATAACACATAATGCTATTTTAGATTTTAAATTATAATACACTGATGATGAGACAAACCTAGTCTCGAAACGTTTGTAAAATTAATATTTAATAAATTAGTGCAAAAGAACAGTGGGT
>NW_020537324.1:27461046-27479426 GCF_003426905.1 Ctenocephalides felis
GATGCAGATGAGCTGTTATTTTATTAAATAGTGCGTTTCATTAATTCTCCCCAATTGCTTAAACTTATAGGGCTTGAGATTTCATTGTAGTATCTTCAAATAGAAAATTTCTAATTTGGACCTGTTGAAATGTGTATGATAAAATATACAAAAGATATTTCATGAAATATAAATCAAAATAAATAATTAATGATATATCATAATTTTTATTGGTCATATATAAATTTATACTATAATTATAAACATCAGTACATAATCATAAAATAATTTATATCTTATTTGTTATTATTAATAATCCTAAATACTATCCTAAATATATTTGTAAAAATAGTATACATCAAGCTGTCATAGTAACAATAATTAGCATTCAAAATATTTTAATATTAAACAATATACTTTAAACCTTAAATACAAGTAAAATATTTATTTTCATTTATGCTATGCTGAATGAATCGTACTGCTCTATGGATATCTATAGTTAAACAATCTACAAAAATTTACATCAGAAAATATTAAATATTTATTACAATTCCAACAAAATAATTTGCCGTATACTTTTATATAAGAACCTATGCTATTAATAGGTACTATTTTACCTATTAATAGGTGAATAAAAATTTAATTAGTGATATTTGAAAAAATATATGTATATTTTCAATCAAGGCACCATTATGGCAAGGCTAGAGGTGTGTATCGTTCGAATTCTGAAAATTAAAATGTTTAAAAATACTTAAAGCTATACAATTTGATTATTCAAATAGTTAGTCAGTTGAACAAAAAAAAAGGCTAAAAACCTATTTTTTCATTAATGATTCCTGCTAATGATTCAGATGCATCCAGTCCGGCTTTGTTTTTCTTCATCTGAAAGTATTTTATTGACAATAGTAGTAAATTATATGTTAAGATTAAGATTATTTTCAATATGAGAACAAGAATAAAATCATTTTAAAAATTTGTTGATAATTCAAGTAGACGATTATCATTCATATATTAGTCTATTATATTAAATAATTAGTATAGGTAAAAATGCTTTTAATGGAAAAAAACATGTTGCAGTTAGTGCTTTTAGTATTGTTAGTACAAACTCACAGGCATATGAGTAGATCGTTCACCTGGCACTTTTTCATTCATTGGACATACTAATTCTCCAAGATCATCTAACGTGGGGCTTTTATGGCGTTTTAAAGAGAACTGTGATTTCTTGGGAACCTTCAAGAATAATATTTTAGTTTACAATATGTACATTTTATTTATTAATATCATTTACAAACCTTCACTTTAGCTGTTAGGGTGAGTGGAACAAAGCCAAGAGTAGACTCGGCCTCACGTTTGCCTTGCATAATATCTCGACCAAGTAATTCCTTGAAATGCGTGGCCAAATGCCTTCTTAATAAAGTTTTGTTAGCAGGAATACTCAATAAATCAGCTAGCAAGTCGCTTGAAAATCGAGGTTCATGCACCAGCATAGCTCCGTGTACACCTTAATTAAAGTAAAAAATAAAAATAAAATCAAATGCTTGTTCGTATAAATTCTGGAATCATAACTAGCCTCATATATCCATTTATTTCATGTAAATCTAATAAGCCAAGTGAGTAGGATGCCGAAGCAATTCTATTGCCTTAAAATGTTAAGCAAGATGTTTATAAAAGATACTGAGCACATGTTTATAAGAATAAGAATATACTGAATCACCCACAAAATTTCTGACCCTAACTAAAAATAATTTAGAATTAGAAAAAAATAGTTATATTAATGCATACTTTGACTATATTATTGCTTTTGCCAAGTTAGTTGGTATACTTTGCAATTAGAAAAAGTTTCGGAGGTAAGGTTTAAATAATAACAATGCTATACATAGATAAAACGGAATAAGCTAAAACTGCCACTTTGAATATTTAAATTGCAAATATCAATTATATGAAGTTATATGAATATTATAATTCATATATCCATAAGAATATTTTTTTTACGAAATTCTGAGAACTGCTCCTATAAAAATGTATACTCGAAGTACGTATCAGATTCAAATTGAAAACTTATAAGATGTTTTTGTTGAAGGGTGTTTTTTGATTATAAGTGCGTATAATTATTATGTTCCCAAAGAAGAAGTTCTCCAGAAAATCCTATTCGCTAATTTTATGTTTTCTCGGCGTTTTAAGTCATTCTGAATAGGTCGACTTTTGCAAAAAGTTCATGTGTGTATATATAGGCCTTAATTTAACCTTTTGTCGATTATTTCTCAAAAAACGTGCACCGTGCATTCAAATATTTCAAAAAATTTGTGACCAGCCGCGCCGTTTTCATAAAATTAGCAGAATAATGCAAAAATTTTCGTTCATGTTTCAGCCAAAAAAACTGAACCAATTTTGAAAGTTCAAAAACTGTTAGCAAGCTATCATTTGGGAGTCGAGCTGATTACTTATTGGTAAAGATGGGGTAGGCCGTATCTTCGTAATTAATTGTTGAACTTTTTTTTAGCGGTTTTTGCAAAATTTTGTATAATGATAAAGTTTATGATTTTAACGTTTATTCTAAAGTATTATAGGCCAAAATATTAACAATAAAGTGGTTTGATTATAAAAATTCTTCAAAGTTTGGAATAATGGACCCTGTTAAAATGTTAAAACTCGATCGCCTCTATTCTAAATTTCAATTCTTATTATTAAGTCTATATACATAACGGGAAGTATTTGCAACTTGCCTTAAGGCAAATTTTCACCTAGATTTTATATAATCTGAAGAAATTGTACCATATTTATTAAACTTTGTTTCATTAATGTAAACAATATTATATTAAGAGAGTATAATGATATTCCTAAAATAGGTGTATACAATATAAATCTTTATGTAAAAATCAATGTCAAATTAAATTTTTTTTGTTCATTTATGAGTTTATTACTACGATTTAACTTACACGATTTAAATTGCCATGTATAGACTTTATATCTCTTACTCATTGTCAGAAAAATTTAAAACATTTTATATGCAAACTTTTCACACAATTCATTTATTTCTTAATTTTTACTCCTTTTCGGTCAATATTAGTATTTTTTTTAGTTTGTTTTTAATATTAATATGAAATAGGAAAAAAATAGATACCTGTATTTTTGAGATTAGTAGCATATTCAGACAAATCAATATGTTGCAACCATTCCATAATACGGTGCACACTCCATCGAGCGATATGATCGGATGTAATAGGCAACCGGATCGCTCTCTTTGGAATGCTTTATCATGGTATCCATATTCCATGCATGCTCACGTAAAACCTGCAATCATAAAACCATTGTCGATATTAAAAAATAAACTTTTTGTCAGATTCGAATAAATGTATTATTCTAGAACATTGCATTTCATTAGCTAATAATTTTATAAACTTGAATTTAATACGTACTAACGTAATAATACGAAATAATAATGTACAAACTTAAATACTACACAAAACGTTTACTTACAAGTAATCTAAGTCTCGAGCTATAAATTATTTTGAATAAATATAGAAGGAACACCTGCGTAATATGTATACAGAGTTATTTTCTAAAATCATGTATGATTAATTCAAACTTTAATTTTATCTTTATAGTTAAACCACTTATTAGAGTCCTCTAATATTTCATTTTCATTTGGAAAGTTAATAATATAGTTAATCATGGTTGAAATAGATTATTTTTATAAAAGTTTCAAAAGGTATTATTTATATATGTAGTTTAACTATTGACTATGAAAATTTATTAGTTATTTAAAATTTAATTAAAATATTTCTCGTCTTTAAATAACTTTCTATAAATTGTAATTGTAATATTCCACCTGAATTCCTCTTCGCAAACTAGTAACATGCAGCAGATTGGAAATGTGAAGCGCTGCTATGTCATCCATATTGAGACGATGCAAAAGTCGACCATCGATTTGAGCTTGCATAAATATATCCTTATACTGAGTTAATCCTGCGTCGTCCAACCACCGTAAAACCTAAATATATTTATAAACATTATGGGAATATATATTACTTAACATCAATAAAACTAAAATAGTTACTGTAGAAGTATTCCATTTTCCAGCATTCTTCAAATGTTCATCATCACTCGTACCTCGCAAATCACTCAAAGCTAAAACTATTTTCTTGCGATGAAGATGACTTTTTATTGTAAATGCTTTTTCTAAATCAGCTACAAATAAAAATAAATTTTAGCTATTAAGCATTATTATCATTTACAAAATTTTAATTTATATGATTAGCTTACTGGGTGTAGCATCAAGAAGTTTGGATCCATTTGTAATAATTTGTTTAGCTGCCTCATTTTCTATAAAATCGATCCCTAAATCACTCCGCATCCAAGATAATACTCGTTCTCTTTCCCATTCTTTGAAAGGTATGTTATAGCATGGTCTTTGAAAGTAAAATTAATGTATCATTTATTAATTGATTTATTGACTATTATTAGGATCATTAATTTCATTTCAATCATAATACTATATATTATAATATATATGGCGTACATTATCAATTACAAATGTATTGGTAATTTATACTTTGAATAAAAAGGTTACATAATTAATTTCCTCATTATATTTCAGACCATCCAAGTCGGCCGCCAGTGTGGCTCTCATGCCACCTCTGAGAAGTTACCCTTTTTAATTCATTACTTTGTCTATCATATCCTTACTATTAGTTCTTTCCACTTATGTATTTCCATGTAAATTGTAATCACTACGCTGTGCGTTAATGTTGGTAGAATATGTTACCAAGTAGTCGGCTACCCTTATCTTCTTATCTGGTGAACCGCTATGGTTCCACTTGATGAACGTTTCATTTCCCAAAATAGCAATAATCCTTTGTTATGCTGGTTGCTAATGGGATGGTAAATCGATTGCGGAGATTTTGGCTGGTTATTGGAGTTCTTATTGTTTTCTTGTAAATCTAGGTCTTGGGCAATGATTTGATCTGCTTCAGCTGAAAAATGGATATTCAGTATGAGCTAAAATTTTAATAATTCGGCTATAATAATTTGTGCCATGCTGAATAGAAAAGAAATGCAGGAGAAATATTGAAATAAGTATAATCGAAATGTTATTTGCATGCATTAATTAGATAGTTGAAAAATTAAATTGTGTGGCAAGGTCTTTTTATAAAAGTTAGCAAGTGTCGCATTCAATAAATTTATGTATGAATATAGATTAAAGTAATGAGTTTTATTTTGGATAGGGTTTTGATCTGTATTTTAAAACAAGTTGGTTTCAAATGGGCACAACTGAATTTGAATGGCTGAAAATCATTAAATCTTTAAACTTTGCATCAATGATAGTGAATATCATCTATATCTTCGCAGCTATCACCGATATGTGCAATCTAACACATTAGATGCTATTATTGTATATTCAGTTACACCGATGATATAATTTTTGTAAGACTTTTTCTATAACTTGCGACTATACAAATTAATAATTTTGCAGTACTTAACACTAGAAACAGCAAGTTTATATTAGTTTATATTAGCATAAAACTATACTTTGCATAAAATCAATTATTAAAGAAATGAAGAGATATAAGCAAAATATTTCATATTGACATATCTTTAACAGCCATCCCTCTATAAATGAAAAAGAATAAAAATTGAAAAGTCAGGCCAAGATGCAAATATTAACATTTTAGCAAGCCTAGAACAAAACTCTGGCATTGGGGCCTCGCTCTTAACCTAAATTGGGAACAGAAAACCCGCGTATTGTCTGGACAAGTGGTCGTGGTTTACCGAAGTTCACTGCTCTTCTTTGCGAACTGCAGCCGTTCGTCACCAGGTTTGCGTTGTCATCGGGACTATTTTGACGCTGGTTATTCATATTTGAATTGAAATGCCGTGGTAAACTTCCGTGTGTTGTTATATTGCGGTATGGAATCGATGATGGCTGTAAAAATTAATTCATATAATAAATAATAATGTAATATACTGTAAGTTCATCACAAATACAAATCTGTAACATATTTACCACTTCGATGCTGTTCAACTTAGCTATTAGGTACTGTGTACTTAATATAATTAAAGTTGAAATCATTAATTTGATAAGTATCATTTAAAATATTTGAATCATCGATATCTTGTAGATAAATAGCATAGGAGTTATTGCATAAAAAAACATGTTTAAGTAGCTTCTAAAGTTCAAGATTATTATAAATTAATCTATCTAATGTATGATATCGCTTACAAAATAAGTTTGAACCGATTTACCTAACTGAGAATAGTTAAAGAACCAAAAAAGCATCACTAATTTTGATTGGGTTGTTCAAAAACTCAACAATAAAAAATATTGTTGAAATACTAAAATCGTTCACTCTCACATATTAAGAAACAAATCCTTCATTTTCTCTTCAACTAATCTAGATATCAATTATTTAAGTAATAAGTTCTATTTACTTGTATTGAATTTAAGTTTAAAGGAGATAAATTAGCCGGACTTCCTGAGGGCGTAGATGTTCTAGGAGCGGCAGGTGGTTTTCCTGCTTCTATATTCTGTTGATATGATTGATAATTATCTGAATTGAATGATATTTGCTGTTGTAATCGCCGTAACTCCATATTATCACGTTCTAAAGATGCCTGGTGCAGCTTCAACTCGCTCAAAGCCGATAGAAGTTCTAATTTCTGCGTTTCTAATGATGATCTGGATAACATTTCCTGAAAAAATTAAGTCGATTAAATTAAGTACAAATTATATTACTTGTATATGTATATAGTATAGTGATTACTCAGTATTTTTTTTGATTAGCTTTATTTTTATTCATCTTTAATTTTGCCTTTATAATTAATCGCTGATCTGACGATTTTTACTCTATGTTGATAACAAGGGCAAATAAAATTGTTTACCATAGGACTAGTATTGTAATTTGTCTTATATTTATTAATTGACTCAATGGAATCTATGCATTTTTCTATATCCGTCTTACAATCTTTGATGTAACTATGTAATAATTTCAAACACATACCCTTTGTAAGGATTCCTCGGCACTTTGAAGTAATTTTTGTTTATCCTGCAAGGCACGTTCAAGCCCAGCAGCTCTTTCACTTTGCATCGTTACTTGCTCCGTTAAGGAACAAACTTGAAGGCGGAGCTGCTCTTTATCTGCTTCTAATCTGCGAATTCGTTCCTCCGCAGGACCAGAACGCTTGATAAAATAGAAGTAAATCTTTTTGAATGACAACCTTTTGCAGAACTTATTAATTCAAAACAAACAATCTAGAAAATCTTGATTCGATAAACTGTACACAGTTTTACATTTTCGCATCATAAACGATACACCAGAAATTATTAAGAGAAATCATAAATTATTGTAATAAATAATATTTATTATATATATATATATATATATATATATATATATATAATAATTTCAGTTGTTGAAAGGTAGCCAGATAAAAACAAAACGTTTTTCAACCGACAGATAATAGAAGGATAAGTAAAGTTAGATTTGTAAAAAAAAAACTAAAATGGATGAAGATATCCTTGTGGACTACCTGATAACAAGGATAGTAAGGATAGGCCCAGCGTTCGCAACAGTGGATCATGGATGGAGTCCCATGATGTGAATTTCTACCACAATCTCCACAATGCGAATGGGATAAAGACTGCTGTTCCTCGCATCTCGCACAACTGACAAAGACCATTATTTAGTTTAATTTCATCACTTTTTCCACATTATGTATTTTGGGTTATTTAGAAGAAATCGCATTTTCCAAAAGAGTAACATTCTATGAATGTAAAAATCGTTATCATGCAAATTTGTTATACATAGAGGAAGTACGGACAAAATGAAGAATTATTTAATGATATAATAATCAGTCTCAAATTATCCATTTTTCCTTAGCTTTCTATTTTAGTAATCTTAGATTTATTGACTCTCAATATCATAGCTGGTTAGTTCTAAAGAAGTAGAAACTATAATATCATATTAATTAAGAAATGCAACAAGTCCATATAGACAAAATGACATATAAGGTATTAATCCTATACCTCCATGGATGGACGTACTGAGATAAATAAAACGTTTGGTCCTCTTTGGACTCAAATAATTTAAGGTTCATAATTTGGACAAATTATGAGCCTTAAAGAATACAAATGACATATCGTAACCAATCTTAATTAGACTCAGAATAGGCAAAGAGGGTTTTGCAACAAATGGAAGTCTCTTCTTCTACCGGTAAATCTCTTGGTCCTTTTTTAGAAGTAATTAAAGTACAAGTTAAAAGTCAATCACGATCGACAGTTTTCAATTTTCTTGGCCTCGAATAATCTAATTTGTAGTGCGTGCAAAACAGCGCTATGTCATTTTGCCATTAGGTAATCATAATTCCATCAAACACCTGATTATTTCAATGAACTGATCATAAGCACTAGTACTAGCACAAGTTCATTGATTCTAATAGAAATAATTACAAATAACAAAGTGCCAAAAAAGAATAAGAAAACCACCCTCAAAATAAACTTGAAAGCGAGATAAACATTTGAACTGACTACTACGACAAGACTGTGACAATGACACTCAACATCTGATAGGATTGCGATTATGTATTTCAAAGTTATACAGTCACCAATTTTTAATAAAGCCACTGTGAAATTTCGTCCATAAATGTCATTTCATCCGTATATCCCCTATTATTAATGTTTTATTAATCAAAACTTCTTAATCGAACGTATTAGTAAAATAGATTAGTTACACCAAATACAATAATTCTCGAATAAAAATATTGTTAATTAACTCAAATTAGGTTTTATATGTCGTTTGTTTCTAATGAACATTCTACTCGTATATTTGTTGTATTACTTAAAGAAACTTCTTAAAGAAACGTATTAGTATAATAGGTTAGTTACACCAAATATAATACAGTTGCGGAAACGTTACTAAAACTAGCAAATTTAAAAATAAGACCACTGTGTCATTTCGTCCATAAATGTCATTTTTCCCGTATTTCACCTATTATTAATGTTTCATCAATCAAAACTTCTCAATCGAACGTATTAGTATATTAGGTTAGTTACTCCAAATACAATGATTCTCGAATAAAAATATTGTTAATTAATTCGTCTAATAATTTAGGTTTCATAAGTCATTTGTTTCTAATAGAAATTTTACTTCTATATTTGTAGTATTGGACTATATGTGAAAAGTTAATCTTAATTAAACGTATTAGTATAATAGGTTAGTTACACCAAATGCAATAATTCTCGAATAAAAATATTGTTAATTAATTCGTCTAATAAATTTGGTTTCATAAGACGTTTATTTCAAATGTGCAATCTACTCGTATATATGTAATATTGAAAAACACCTGAAAACATCTTAAAACATCTTTCACTACATGTGAAAAGTAAAAATTACATAAAAGTTCATGTAATAAATTATTTGATGTTCCTTGAAAAGTTACACTATGCGTGATATCAATTAAAGAAACCCGAGACGTCGGTCTTTCATTAAACAAGGCAGGCTATGCAGGCAATCGCTTATCGACAGGAAACGCGCATCTCGAGATCGGTAACAGATATAAGATTAATTATAACCGAGGGGAAATAAATTGGTCTGCAGCAAGTACTGTTATATAAATTAAATTTTGTTCACTTTACTTCTTTTCGTAATTATTATCTAAGTTACTAGAAAAAAATTGCCTAAATTACACAGGTTTACAAAAAAAAATAGAAGTCTGTATTGGGTGTGCAGCGTAGGTTTTTTCAATGAACTGTTTACAGCTGAACACGAATCTAAACGAATCTAAATTGAGGGTTAAATGGCAAAAAATCGAAAAAAATTAAAAGAACGACAAAAACTCCGATCTATTCATTATTCTGCAAGATAATTAAAATCTTATAATTTTTGTCATTTTCTGGCCCTTTTTTACCATTTGATATTCACTTAACTAATCTTTTAATTTTTTTTGTAGATAACAGCAAAGGTAATCGCAAGTATGTTTGCAGATTACCCAGAGGCAATGGGGTGTAAATATGTTTGCAAATTACTGCGGAATTATACAAAAAAACTAAATATTTTATTTAATCGAAACTCGAGTTTCGATCAATAGTCAATCAAGGTAAAAAATCCAAGAAACAACATAAGTTATAAGATTTTGATTATAATGTAGAAGAATTACTAAATCGAAAATTTTGTCGATTTTTTTTTTATTTTTTTTTATTTTTTGCTATTAGACCCCGAGTTTTGACTTTAGAAGCGTATTCAGCGGTAAAAACTACATTAGTACTACTTTTTTTGTGAAGCTGTGTTATTAACACAGCAATTTTCTTAAAAATTATATAGAGCAAAATAATAATATATTAAAAAAAAAAATTTTTAGAAATGTTTATTGTTTGTTTCATTAAAAATTTAAATTTGTAAATAAACAGACAACTTTTTTGTGAAGCTGTGTTATTAACACTGCAGTTTTCTTAAAAATTATATAGAGCAAAATAATAATATATTAAAAATTTTACAACCGCATTCAAACTTTTAATATTACAAATTCGGTTGCATTTCTTTTTACCATCTATGGACCTGTGTAACTTTCAGGTCACATTCCAAATTTTTCAATATTTCATCAGATAATTATGACATTTTTTTATGAGATGGCGCATAAATCTTAATTTTATAACGTTTCCCAGATAGCCAATATCAATATTTTTTGTTAGACATTTCTTACACAGAAGTGCGAGCATTATTGGCCGATGTGATATAGGTGTGATTACGTGAAAGTCACATAATTCATTGATTCAAAAAAAAAAATGGTATAAAATTTTTTTTTTGCTTTTCATTTGCTTATAATTACTGATTTTTTGATTCCCTATTGTTTGGATATGCAACAAAAATTCGAGCTATAGAGGTTGATTTTTTTTGTCGACTTTATTGAAACCAGGGATGAGTTTTTAGCAAACATTCTTTGCCCTGACCTGCATCTAGGAGGCAAAATTCGCATTAGAGCTTCTTCGCAACAAGATTGGCCGTCGCAATGAGGAAGACTTGGAGGCGGAGGAATCGTCAATTCGTGCATTGCGGACCTGCCTCCGCACCTGCTCCACACAAATATAGTAGATATAATAATAATATCTATGGAAGTGTCAGCACTTGCTCAACTAGTAATAGTGGTTAGTAATACTCTTTTACATGGCGGTTCTCAATGTCTTTTTATCGATAAATATAAGTTTTGCTAGAGTTCAGATTTAGACATTAATAACATTTTTCCATCGTTATGTTAAGAATGAATATCAGAGAAGAGCTAAAAACTATTTTATTTATTGGGATAATTTAACGAGATTTACTATGCAATGTGTTTGGTTGTAAAGGTTGGACACAATTCAGAACAATATAATAAAAACTAATATATTGATGATTATGTGAAATAAACGGTTATATAAATCACCTACTTATTAGCATCACGCTGCCATGAAAGGCACATTAGTCCAGTCATTATAGTAAGTTCACCTCGGAATTCAAGATACCCAGCTGTAAGTCTGCAAGTCTGTAAATACTAGACCCTAAAGTTGTCTCAAAACCTATGGTATTGACACCTTACAGACTTACAGCTGGGTAACTCGAATTCCGAGATTCTTACCTAATTTAAGCTTAAATGACTGGACTAGATGTATTAAAAAATAAGAATTGATCTTAATTAACATTTTTAGATGTATGATAACACCAGTGCGTTCAAAAAATGTTTGTGGTAATTTTAATGCAAAGAAACTTCAGTTTAGCGCATTTTTAGTAATTTTTGCAACTAAGTATTAGTGGATCATAAATATTAGTTCAGTCATTTAAGCTTAAATTAGGTAAGAATCCCGAAATTCGAAATACCCATCTGTAAGTCTGTAAATACTTGTATATTGACACCTTAAACTTGTCTCAAAACCTACATATAATTAGTGTTGGAAGTATCGAGGCAAAAGATCGATATTGAGTACTTTAAAAAGTATCTAATCAAAATATCGATGCCAAAAAAATATCGTGGCGAAAGTATCGATAGTACTCAATATCGAATTTTGAGTACTTTTCATAAAAATCAAACATAAATGCAAGAAAGATCTAAAACTCATTAAATATCATATCACAATATTAGAATGAATTCTGTTGCTTGTATCTGATGTGTTAAATCAGAATCATTTTCAATATTGTAAAATTTTATTAGTAATTTTTCAATACTAATTTCAAATTCTATAATTTTTCAAAAAAAAAAAGACAAGTTATAATAGTTGACTATTTTTGATTAAAACAATATAATAGTCTAATACTATATTCAAAAAGCAATATTTTTTAAGTATTTTTAAGTACAATAATATTTTTAATATTTTTAAGTAAAATAATATTTTATAATTGTTGAATATTTTTATATGAATAATTTTAGCGAGCATGCAACTTTAAAAAGCCGTTACATGTTTACATAAAAGTGCAATATGAAGCTCTTTGGAAAGCAATAAACATTCAGTTTAATGACGGTCAAGATATATTATCTTCGACACTTGTAGAGAAACATTCCTTCGGTGCGATGGGATTTAAAGTTTAAATGGTTCCGAGAAAAAATCCATATGTTTGCATGTTGATATTCAAAAATTTCAATACATGAGTATTTTGCGTAAAAAAGAATCGAAATATAATTATTTCAAATAATAATACTTATCCATTTCAGTATATTAGTATTTTGCGTAAAAAAGAATCGAAATATAATTATTTCAAATAATAATATTCATCCATTTCAATATATTATTATTTGAAGTAATCATACTTCGATTGTTCAATATGTTTTACTTTAAAAGGCCATTTCATCTTACATAAGAGTAATAAATGAACATCTTTATTTATTAGTGTGGTCATATTCAATTTGGGTTTTTCAGCAATAAATTCTGAGACTAAAGACACCCTTCGGGATCATTTTTGACACTTCTTTGAATAGTTGTAACCACCTATAGAGACTATTGCATTGCATTTCGCAAAATGAGTGGTGTTCCTAGTTGGTCGATGAGTGGTGTTCATAGATTACGCTGTCGATTCTTTTTGAGAACTATCGACGAAATGGCAAATAGATCGAGCTAAAAAATCGATACCAAAAGTACTCACTATCGACCGCAAAGTATCGATATTTACTCAGTACTCGATATTTCGTTCTAACACTACATATGATAGGGTGTCAATACTATATGTAGGTTTTGAGACAACTTTAGGGAGTCGATATACAAGTATTTACAGACTTACAGCTGAATATCTCGAATTCCGAGATGAACTTACTATAATGACTAGACTATAACATAAAAAATAAATCAGCATTGCAATTTCGTATAGTGGATCACCTGGCATCCATACTATTTTTAGCATAAAACTATATAAATATGTTAAATTAATGATATCACTACAGCCAAACGTCTTTCGTACACATAATATTGATATTTCAAATTAGAGATAAGTTGAAGTCGTTATTTACAATTGTAAAATAATAATACACCATCGTAGACATCCGCATTTAAAGCTTCATTAAGAAGCCATTGTTACTTAATCAAACAAACGATAAGAGGCACCTGCTTTCTCTAGAATTTGTCGAGTCGCTCCAATTGTCGCACCGCAGAGTGTGCGTCGAACGCGATTTTTGGTCGCGCAAAGCCCTGCTCGCTGGACGTCTTCGGTCTAAACTTCCACAACTGCGCGCAGTAGGTTCCTGGTTATGTTTTACCTGCTGCAAAGCATTCGAAGGCGAAGAACTGCCTGCTTTACGTAGATTTTGATGAGATTGAGTATTTGATTTGTGACTAGTTGAGTTTGGAGGAGGACTCGTCTCCGGTTGGGAGCAGATCCATGTGAAATCAGCATCGCTACATGTAGATGTGTCTGCGATGATTAGGAGCAGGGTCAGTAAACCATTTCATAGTATACGTTAAGAATATGCCAACTTTTTCGGAAAACGTATTCACCATCCTTGGTCCAGTCATTTAAGCTTAAATTAGGTAAGAATCTCGGAAGTCGATATACACAGCCGTAAGTCTGTAAATACTTATATATTGACACCCTAAATTTGTCTCAAAACCTACATCTAGTACGGTGTCAATACCATATGTAGGGTTTGAGACAACTTTAGGGTGTCAATATATAAGTATTTACAGACTTACAGCTGGGTATCTCGAATTCCGAGGTAAACTTACTATAGTGACTGGACTATCTGAAACCCAGAGTCTGGGTCCTAAATTTTTATTTTTATTTATAGAGCCAAAATGATTTATGATGAAGTTAACAAGCTTCATAAATTATACCGTTTTATAAACTGTCGTGAATTTGGAACTATACTTAAATCATCCGACGCTGTGACTGGAATATAGCTCAGTCAGTAGCATGCCCGCCAGGGATACTCGGTTCAAGTCACCAGTTCAACTTACAGAATAAACATTTGATTTATTGGATTGAAATTAAGTAGATTTTAGTAAAGAAAATTAAATAGTATTGGATTTATGAATGAAGAAAATTGTATAGTACAGGATATATAAAGATAGCATATGATATAATAAAGCTAGTAAATGTATAATAAATATAGTCAGTGCTGGATTTACAGTAAGGACAGCGCAGAAAATTTTCTGAGGCAGCAAAATTTGGAAAGTAAGAAAAAAATGTTCAGGAACCTTGAATACGCAACGCAAAGATATACAAAAAATTATTTTCGATTTTGTTGCGATTACTACATTTTTAATTTTAACTTTAAATAACATATCCTACAGGAATTTAAGAAGTTCGTCGAATGTGTTTATGAAGAAAGTCCTTAGTAAAAATTTATAATTATATTTGTTAGAACAAATATTTATTTATTTATTGTTTAAATATATAGCCCACAGATTTTTTCCAAGAAAGACTTAAAAATACAATAAAGTCCTATTAATATTAATATAAATATTTGGTTACATTATTATAGTATGTAATACGTAATATTTTTGCAATCATATAGTTATTTTAATTTTAGAAAATGAGACATAAAACTATTTAAGTGATGGGGCGACAGTTTTGTCAGTGCCCCAGGGTACCAAATCCGGTACTGGACATATAATATGATATAATAAAGACAGTTTAAAATTGTAGGTGTGGCTAAATGCTCTAAGTAGGCGAGGCTGGTAAAAATAAATTTAAAAAAAATCCGACCCTATTTTAAATATAAATAAAATATGAATTAAATACTGAAGCGGAAAGTAAAAGTGATAAGTTATGTAATGTTAACAATAGCGTTTATCTTTTTTCATAACATAATTATGAAGCGCAAGTATTTTTCAATCCCACACGTAACACCTTTAGCAGTAAGTATTATTATAGATAAGAATGTTTGTGTCATAAGATAACAATTTAGACAAGGACCTAATTTCACGCTAATTATTAAAAATTAGATTTTTTAGGTCGCATAGAAATGAAATAAAATAATTAAATAATTAAAGAAGCCAACGATAATATAATTTTCTAACTACATAGTACCGCAAATAGGATCAAAGCAATTTGTAAGTCAACAATACACAACAGTATCACCAGTGTTCACGCATTAATTAAGAGTTTTATTGGAACTAGCAATATATTATCACTTGTTCTCATTTATTTTAGCGATGACAATATTAATTTCTGTGCCCATTCGGTTTGAAAAATGATATTGTAACAATTCCCACAGAAATCTTCCATCTTTACGTAAAAAGCTCATTCTATGTAAAAACATAAAGCAGACAAAAGTCTCAAAGTCGAAATTTAAAATTATACCTCTTGCAATAAATAAAATTCGCTAAAATCGAAGATTAAATAACGTGTTTATTAATAATCAAACACTTTGATAAAAATAAGAGCACACTTAATCATATGCATTATTTAAGTGCGGTCTGGGCGTGTGTAAAATAAGTTGAAAGATTTTATCTGAATTGCAGCTTGAAAACTGACGAAGTGTATTTACACAATGATTTCATGGTATCTCGATAACATTTTTATTACTTAAAAGTCGGACACGAACCAAAAATAAAGAGGATGTTAAATACCATATGGCTTATATATGGACATTCCCCATTCGCATATGACTTAAATAAAGAGATCTACAATACGATATCTTTTTTAACATTATTGCAAAATTCCATAATCTCCTTTATATCATTATATATAAATACGGCGAATATGACCGTATTGATAAACTGATTGCATTCAGAGAGTCGATCTATAAAGATTAGAGACATGGACTCTAGACAAGACAGACGAAAATCATATATGTGCTGGAGAAATGAAGAGATAACAATATAGACCAATATGAAAACATTACGAACCTATAAAAGTACTAACAAAATGTTCTGCAAAAATTGAGGTAAGAAAGAACTCTACTGAACACGATTGTGATTGGTAAAAGCGTGTTTTCTGCATAAGGTCATCAAAGTAAAATAGTGAAACAAAAGTGAAAGGATGATCGGAAAGAAAACAACCGCACATACACGACTACTTACATGAGAAGAAAAAATTAAAAAAAATAAAGTCGACTAGGAACACATGGAAGAAGTTTGTAAGTGAACAGATTTATAATAAATTCAGATATACTGAATTCTAAAAGTGGGCAATATAAAATTCAACAGCATACTTCTTTTAGGCATAAATATATAATAATGTTAGCATAAAATATGTAGAGATACAGTTATCTTGTATAAGAACAGTAAATATAGTTAGAAATTAACGATATGATATAGAATCATGTTTTAAATTGCAAACGTGGTAATGCAAGTATCGAATACTTCAATACTGAAGAAAACAATTACTTTGAGTTGAGCTCCAGACAATTGTTCGGTTCAACAATGGCAAAAAATTAAAGAGTTCAAGTGATAATTTATTGTGCAAAATTTTACTATGCAGACCTCAGAATCATGTAGAGCAGTTAAAAGTCGTAGTTATAGAGTTAAGAATGCAATAAAATGGTGAAGGAATCTAGATGCTATAATGCGTACTGATATATGTAATGGTCGTATGGTGTGCGCTTAGCGCTATTTCCAGCCGCCGCGCCCTGAGCAGCGTCTCTGGCCAGCTGCAAATGTACGCAACAAGCTCTCCAGCCTGGTGCGAATGCCGCACATGCGGCTTGACCCATCACATTCGATCAAAATCGCTAACCCAGGAATTGGTTATAAATAAATAAATGACTTTTTTATAGCTTTCCGTAGGATAAATTATAGTAATAGCCTAAAAATTGAAAATAAAAATTTTTGCATATCTTTACGTTTCAGAGGTTTCTGAACATTTTGGCATACCTTAAAAAATGGATGTATATATGTGTGTGCGTACGCGTATTTTGTGTGGATACAATTTCGGTATCAACGAATAATTTAAAAAGTATTCTATTTCTATTGATAAGGAGACGCGCTGATCAGTTTTGACAAAAGTCGGTCCAGCCGTTTAGGAGATAAGGAGCAAAGAGTGCAGAAAATAGAAATAAAGTTTTGATAAAACAGACCATCCGATTTGAATAATTTAAAAAACATTCAATTTGTAATGATGGGAAAAAGTGCTGATTAGTTTTTCGGAGATACGTGTTAAATGTGCAAAAAATGGTAGTTTTTGAGTGTATCACCATCCGATTTGAATGATTTAAAAAACATTTTTCTTGCAAAGAAACGATTGGTTTGTTAATTTTTTTTTTTAAGTATCGAAAATATGATCAAGATTTTAATTTTAATTCTAGCTACAATTCTAAAGCTCATTCATATACTTATGTAAATATTAATAATTTATGTAATTCCTCTTGATTAGGTTTTGTGTAATTACTTTCATGTAACCATATATAAACGTCGTCACAAATTTATAAACTCTTATACTTTGTCTATAAAAATCGAATGATGAAAATTACAGTATTTATAATAATCTACTTGAAAGCATTTACGTTTCCTCGAATATTTTATTACTGTTCCTTATTTTTACTACAATTTTTACTTCAATTCCTTATTTATATTTAATACGATAATTGAACATTTAAAATTTTAATTAGTGACGCATGGCATCGTGCCTTAATGCAAATTTCAGGAATTTCAAAACAATGTGAATTTCAAAACATAGTTATTTTTTTTAAAAATCATTATCTTCACAAACAATAATTTTTTTTAACTGAAATAAGCAGAGAAATAAATAATTTTTTTTATTCGAAAAGTAAATAAAGAACACTTTTTTGTTTTGTAAAAAATACAATGAATATTTAAATAACTTCTTTTAAACCATTTTCATCATACAATTCCATAAATAGCAATAATCTTAAAAATAGGTATATCTGAAAATTTATTGTAACAAGCTTGACACGAATTAAAAATTTAATTCTTAAATCAGTGTGTATTTTTTTTAATTATCTTTTCTGTTACATATATCGCCAGGTGTCTCTATGATATTTTCAAATAA
>NW_020537324.1:27480426-27498394 GCF_003426905.1 Ctenocephalides felis
TAGATTTCTTACTATTTTTTCGCTGGCTAGATTTGGATTTGTTTGATTTTTTAGCTTTCTTTTGGCCTTTCTTCTTCCCATCTGGGCCAATCTCATTATCATCCGAATGCGAAAATATCTGAAAATTTGTTATGGATTAATATTCATTTGCTGATAAAACAAAGATTTTAAAACAATATTCTAACTTATGTTAAGAAACTTACAGCATTAGCAGCAGCTTCTGCAGCTTCTGCCTGTTTTCGCTTTTCTTCTTCTTCCTGGTCTAATTCTTTTATACTTTCTTCTAATACATTAGGCCAGAAATCTCCTTCAAAATAAGGTAAATCCGCTGCACTGCATAATTTGTCTTCCATTGCTTGTTTTAAGATATCCTTATAATCTAATATAATTCTTTCTATAATGCCTTTATCAAGCATTTTCTTATACCACTCTTGTAATCGCTTTGGCTTAGGAATTTTTTGTTCAACTGGATGGCAGTGAAAAATATAGTCATCACCTTCTGACGGGGGACAGGCCCATATATGAGCCATTGTATAACCTAATTGTTTTGCATAGTCCATATAACCTAAAAAAGAAAAAAAAACTTGAAACTTCATCTTAAAAAATTGAATATAAATTCTTTGCCAAAATGCCTTACCTAATAAAATTTCATGATAAACAGCCGTTCTGTATTGCCTAGGCTGAAAAAAATGTACAGAATCCAAGTATGCAATATAAACTCTCCTTGTGTTAGGTGCAGGACATTCAGATCCATACTCTTGAACATGCATTCCAAAAAAACATACATCAGTTCCATCTACCTCTTCAAAAGCAAATAAGGCCTTTGCACGATATGGAAATTCACCTCGCAATTCTCCATTCTCAACAAACCTAAAATGCACAATTCAAATGGTAAATATATTAAAATGTCAATTTGTAACAAAATAGATTGCTTAAAATTATATACCTGCTTCTCATGCCTGGTTTGACTTCAACAACTTTGTCTGAGCTAGCTACAACTCGTATGTGAACTTCACCAGCACCTGCTTCTTTCTTTTTCAAATAATTATTTACCCTTGTTTCAATATATATGCCTAATTTTGATACTGGCAATCTCTTAGCATTAAATTTATTTTCTTTCCGTTTAGCACCTTTCTTTTTCAAACAATTATCACACACAAAACCACTTGTCCAAATTTGCTCTAAGTGTAGAACACATATTTGGTGTTGCTTTCTACCACAATCACCACATACAACAAAAGGTTCTAATTCTAAATGATCATTCTTCATTTCTTTAAACTGATCTTTTTTGATCACACTGTAAATAAATGATAATAAATAATATTAGTTATCTTATTAGTTTATCATAAAAAATAATATTCTTACGTTTGAGGTTGCAGTGGATCATCACCCAAAGTTACTGTATCACCTGGTATATCATTAAAGCATTTTTGGCAAAACGTATACCTTGAAGAAAAAGATAAAAATATTTATTATTTAATACATAGAGATTATTTACATTAAAATGTAACTCAATGTACAAACCTGTTCTGGTAACTGAAATATTTTGCATCCCTCGGTATTGTACACAATTGTTTACCATAACAGCAAAGTACTTGGGGGTTAAAAGTGTATTTACGTCCACAACAGTAACCCAATGCTTGCATGACAGGATCGATTTCCTGCTCAAAGACTTCTGATAGCTGAAATTAAAAAAACATATATACGTAGGTATAAGTGGCACTTTGCTTTGATGTCAATAGCAATTTTTACTAAACATAGAAGTTAACACCAACAGGATTACCAACAAATTGGATTTAGGCAACATTAAACCCAGATTGGCATATATTCAAATGCGATTTTCAAAATGAATTCGCATATTGACAATAAAATCCAAATTTGTAGACCTGCAGCTTAAAATGTCTAGTAGACCTGACTTGAATTTGACCACGCCGCCATGTATTTTACTTGAGTTTATCGCATTATTAACTTCCCGAAGGAGAAGTTTATTTTTTCATCAAAAAATTCGATTCGCTAATTTTGTGTTTTCTCGACGTTTTAAGCCATTCTGAATCGAATGAGACCAAATTTGGAAAAAGTATTGTTGTTTGTATGTGTATGTGAATAGATTTTATGCCGTAAATCGACGTTTTCTCAAATACGGCTGGACCGATTTCAAAAATTTCAAAGCCATTCAATGTATCTCGATGAGGGTTAGCGTTTATCAATTTTGCGCGACGATCAGCCAAGCCGTTTCTTCGTAAATCGTAGAAAAGTGAATTTTTTTCGTCCACGTTTTAGCCTGCAATTCTGAATCGATTTTGAAAATTCAAAAACTGTTCGAAAGGTATTGGTTGGGAAACGTGCTGATTAGTTTTTGGTAAAGGTTACTGAAATATTACGGCTTTACCATAAGCAATACAATTTTTTAATTCAATTTTAAAAATTCGAAGTTTGAGAAAATTAGTAGTATTTTTTTTGACATTTGTTAAAAATTAAAATTGGACGAATTACTTAGTATAACGATAGAGTGTTCGTTCGTTTTCAATAGTGTGTAATAAATACACTCGAAATACTTTTAATCACTCATAAATTAATTTATATTTTATTGATTAAGTTGATTATTTACACATATCGGGAAGTTCGTGTAACTTGCCTCAAGGCAAAATACCAATACCAACTAGTCTTTCTTTGCCTCCATAAAAGCATATAAAACTATCTATCCAGTTTTAAAATATCGGTTTATTTTAACAAACTGATTGCTGATTTAAAATGATTTTAATCATATATTTGCTTAAAGCACAACCTTATAAGTACAACGAGTTGCTATAGGATCATATGATGTTAGAAAGTATTGCAAATTGTTTGATTTCATACAATTTGACAAAGATACTATATCGTTATATCCAAAAAATATTTTGAATGCTATCAATTGTTCAATGAAAGGAAACATCGCCAAACAAAAGGGAAAAAAACATGTACTTTTTTTTACACTTATCTGCAGTTTGGAAGTTAAAGCTCGACCGATCGTCTCGCAAAATTAATCAGCGCTAGTTCTTTTGAAGTTTCACGGAATGGCTTTTAAACTTTTGAAATCGATACAGCCGTTTTAAAGAAAAACGGCGAAAAGTCATACATACGAACACATACACCTTTTAATTTTGTTGTCAATCTTTTTAGAATGGCTTAGGAAGCTTACATATTGCTACAATAAAATTTTCAACTGTTCATTTGAAAAAAAAAATGCTTTTACTAAAAACTAATCAATTCAATTTCCAATTGATATCATGCGCAATTATGTAAAATCTGTAATTGTTTTAACTAAACAGTGAAGGAATCGGTGAAAGTGCACAACTGAACGAAATATACCCGGCGTTGATTCTAAGTGAGACATATTCCAAACATAATAGTCGTAATATTATGTATATTAGTTTATACACCACGAAATATATTGTCATACAAAGTTTTATCAAAACCGCCCAAATGTTTTCAATAATTAACTAGTAAGTCCAGCCAATCTTAACCAAAAATTAATCAGTATGATTCAAAACTGATATTTTTCAAAGGGTTTTTATTTTCAAAATCGTTAGAGGATTTTCTTTGTAAAAGTTTTGACGAAAAATTTTGCACTTTTCCGCAAATCTAAAGGAACGGCTAAGCCAATCGTTTTGAATGCACTCAGCGTCAATCCTTGTGGAGTGGTGTCCAAACGGTTTAACAAATTTTGGCTTACAAACTTTCACACATATACATAAAAGCACACATATATATACAAGTATTAGATGATAGAGTTTCGGATTTGTAAATATTTGCTTGTTCTACACACAATATATATATATATATATATATATATATATATATATATATATATATATATAGGGTGGTCCTTAAAAAGGTCATTTTCGAATTTCCTTGCTCCCAGGGGCTCAAATGGTTCCAAATAGATAAAAAACAATTCTCTGAAAGTTTTAGCTCTTAATATTAACGTTTAGATAGAGCGCAATTCAATCAAAGTTTTGTATGGAAATAGAATGGAAAATTTTTCAAAAATTTTAAAAATGTTTTTTAAATGTAATTTAGCGTACAAATAAATGAATAAAACTTATTTATTTGTCGCTAAGTAATACCTAAAAGATTTTTTTTTAATTTTCAAAATTTTTTCCATGCTCTTTTCATACAAACTTTGATTGAATTGCGCTCTATCTAAACGTTAATATTAAGAGCTAAAACTTTCAGAGAATTGTTTTTTATCAATTTGGAACCATTTGAGCCCCTGGGAGCAAGGAAATTCGAAAATGACCATTTTAAGGACCACCCTAATATATATATATATATATATATATATATATATATATACATACAGAATATATATAACAAATGTATTCTGAGTAGATAATAGATATTAATTCGGAAATATGAACAAACAACACTCTTTTTTGAAATACTGATATTTCAAACAACGTGTAAAGGATAACACATAATGCTAATATAGGTTTCCATATTTTAAATTTTAAATTATAACACACTGATGATGAGACAAACCTAGTCTCTAATTATTATTTAATTAAATAGTGCAAAAAAGAGTGTTGTTTGTTCATATTTCCAAATTAATATATATATATATATATATATATATATATATATATATACCCAAGCCTCGCTATACGGCCGCTCTTTATACGGCCTTTCGCTATAACGGCCCTCTTTAATTAAGGTACGTTTTCGATATACGGCCTAAAATGTTTTGCTATAACGGCTTTTTTTCTCTATGTCGATATATTGCGCAATCTCGGTTTTGAAGATTTAAACGAATCTGATGTGCTGGATCTACTTGCAGCTGATAGGGAACCCCTTTCATATGAGGAACTCCTTCAGTTGCAAGTAGAACCGGCAATTGATGAAGATACAGAACCTGTTGTATCCAAACAGCTAACATCAAAAATCATAACGAGCGCTTTTTCATATTTTGAACAAGGAATAAACATCCTCCTTGAAAACGATCCTGACGTCGAACGTAGCGCTAATGTGTCTCGAGGAATTAACTCAGCCATTAGCTGTTATAAATCACTAAAGGAAGAAATAGACAAGAAGCAGGACAAACAACTTTAGACAAAATTTTCAAACCACCTGCGCAAAATAATGGTGACAGTGATCTGTAGGTTTTAATTGTTTCATTTTTATTTAAAAATTATGTAATGTTTTTGAAGTTTTTTCTTTTATGTAAAATTTATGTTCATGTTAAATATGTATATAATTTAAACAAAATAAAAAAATATATTATATATATATATATATATATATACTAGCTGACCCGACAGACGTTGTCCTGTACCCATGCTTAAAAACTCAATTTTTTTAAAAACCTATACTGGTATTTACCGTTTAGTTAAAAATAATCATCCATGTTTTTACATTACAATCTATACCGAAATGTATGTACAATTTCTACACTTAAATTTCAATTATACAGTAAAAACCAAATCAGCTACATCACAACATATAACGTATATCAAACTGACAAACATCATAAATAAATAAGTAAATAAATAAATAAATAAAATAGGTTCATTGTCTGTTCTTGTGACTTGGAGTTTCATCTAACAATTTATATGATTCTTTTTAGATTAATATCGAACTTATTGCTCAAACCTAACCGTACTTTGCATTTGAACAATTCACACAAATTCCATACTCCAGACTAAACCGTAGAAGAAACGAAAACATTCTATTTGGATATAAGATGCAGAATAAAATTACGAATAAAATGATATATAAATCGTTAAGTGTGTTCATATAATTTTCTCGAGATTTTCTAGTTTTCCTTGAATTTTACTACTGCAACTCGCCTGTAGGCCACACCGTTAGGAATTCGAAGTTGCAAAATATGGGAAAAGATCTAAGAATTTTGAGACCTTTCTAACGATATATAATACTTTGTTTTCTTTAGAGAAATTTAGAATAGTGTGAACTGTGAACTATTCAATAACAATATTCATACAAATTGCTCTCTACAATCCAAACCGTAAAAGATACGAAAAAACTTTGTTCGGACGAAAGATGCAGATTAAAATTACGAATAAAATGATATATGAAACGTTAAGTGATTCTACGTTTAAGTTAGAAAATGTTTGTATGAGAAAAAGAAAAGGGTTATTTTTAGGGTTTTCCCGGCAATTATTCGATTTTTTCTCGCCGTAAGAACCATCCTTGGACTTCAACGAACATTTTAAAAAAAGAATTGGTCAAATTGGTCCAGGCGTTGCTGAGTTATGCGCTTACCAACACATTTTGCGATCCATTTTTATATATAAGATTATAGAAATCGGCATTCAAGAAAACAAAATTAGCAAATTGGATTTTCTGGTTTGAGAAGTTTCGGTTTCCCATTGAGAAGTAGAAATATTAACTTTGTTATCATTGGTTAAAGCAATTTTGCATATAATCAATATTTTTACTTACTTTTGTACAGTGTCTGTGTATCCTTGTAGTCTTCTTATTATAAAGCCAGGCGTTATCAAACATAAGCCATACATCATCTACATATTCCCATGGATCACTGTATTGTCCTGTGTCCAACTTTCTTTTAATAGATGATAAATCCATAGGTTTTTTTATTATATTGAAGTAATCAGGTATTCCTAAAAGAATTGGATCCACTGGTTCTCTAAATGGCAAAGATTCTGGATCTTGCCTATATAATTTTTCTAAGGTTGGCATTAATGCTTGGCGAAGTTCTTCAGGTTTAAATACTGAAATCATAATTATAATTAAAATTCAGTACATACTTTTACCTATATTGTAAAAATATATATAATAGTATAAATCAACTTACAGCATTTCCGTTTCTTATCTTGAACACTTGATTGAATGGGTTCAGGAACCATAGGCTTAATATCCATTATATCACTTTGTGATCTAGGTGTTCCAGGTTCCTCTTTAATCTCTTCTTTAACTGTGATCTGGAAGTATTTAAATTTTATGAAAATATGATGTCATTTAGCAGAAGGATTTCAAAAACTAAATTTATTTTCTAACCTCTCCATCTTCCATAGGTTCAGTTTTAATTTCTGTTTTAACACCATTGCTGGAGTTGTCCCCCTTTGTCATGTGATTTGATTCTCCCTCTTCTCTTTTAATTTCAGCACTCTCATACTTCATTTCCAATTTACCACTTTGCTTTGTTGGAGAAGGAGACGTTTCCTCTTCTTGATCATTAGCAGCAGCCACAAGTGCAGCCATTTGTGAACTTCTGGAATTCAATGAAGATCTATCGGCCCCAATTCTTTTTCCCAGGGTCACGTTACTATTCGAAACTGGAGATGTAAGGCTAGGTGGAGGTGTTTGATCTGGGTGGGGTGGCAATGTGGATGCCATATTTGGTGTTCCAGGCATTGTACTAGGCACTGATGTATTTGAAGGTACCATATTAGGACTTGGACTCGGCACAGGAACTTGGGAAAGTTGATTTTCTGATGTTGGAGTTGGTGGCATTGGACCACCTACTCGATTATTCTGTTGCATGTTATTAAATTGCATATTGTTTGCTGAGTGTTTCCCAAAGGGTCCTTGAGAAGGCACAGTTGCCTGATTTGCAGATGTATTAACTGAAGCTGAGGCTTGTGCAGCAGCCAAGCGAGCTTTCATAACATCAGGATATTGCATATTAGGAGCCGGAGATGTTGTCGGAATACTTGGTCCATTCGAATTTGAAAATTGATTGTTTCCAGGCACATTTGGAGTTGTAGCTGTAGGAGGAGTCATATTAGGACTTGGTGCAATAGTCTGTCCAAAAGGTGATAAGCCTGAATTTGGTACAACCATATTTGGTTGAGTCATATTATTGCTGTTGGGACTTTGGCCGGGTTGTCCAACCACCATATTATGCTGTCCAGAAAAGGGTGCCCTAATTGGTAAATTTATATTCATGCCAGGGGAGTGAGTTGGAATACCTTGTGAAGTATTCCCTGTAATATTTTGTTGTTGAACAGGAAGATTGTGGCCAGGCAAATTTGGCTGATTTGGTATTACAGCACCTGGCATGTTAGGTTGTCCAGGAGCACGAACTAGATTTGGAGATAGAATTTGTGGGCCCGTCGCTCTCATTGCTTGTCCAACAACACCCACTTGTTGCTGCTGTTGCTGTTGCATTTGCTGCTGTTCTTTCCTCTTAAGGCGTTTCTCTTCTAGCTCTTTTTGGATCTTATAAATTTTCTCAGCTAATAAGTGATAATATTCTGATCGAGAATTAGCTGCTTCATACATATCACCTTCTACCTTCCGTGCATATGCCACTAAATTATGCATGCGTTTATCAAGCATAGTTTGGGGATCCGGAGTCGGAAATATTGCTTGTACCAGTTTATGAACTAAGTGATTCCTTAAATCAGGCGTTACAGACTGATGCCATTCTTTGGTTCCAGGCACAGGAGCAGCTGTCACTTGCCCAGCTTGCAAACCACTTGGTAAAGACAGATTATTGCCTCCCAAGACACCACCTCCTAAAACTGAATTAGCTTGCTGATCAGATCCTCCAAATAACTGCATATTAACAGACTGTTGTAAACTTGTTGATGTTTGAGAAACTGACGGTACCGGAACTCCTGATTGACTAATAGGATTTGAGGAAGGATCCGAACTCAAAGGTAAACTAACATTTGGTGCAAGCACTTGGTTTTGATTAGTGCCTATTTGATTCTGGTTAGGACCCAATACACGAACTTGAGTCATATTAGACTGGTTGGTAGAACCCAAAACTACAGGAGCAACAAGTCGAACTGGTCTAGGTCCTTGACCTGCCATATTGCAACTATTTGGTAATATAGCACCACCAGGTTGACCAGGAGGTGTTATTCCAAGAGCATCATATGCTCTCCTCATGTCTGAAGGAGAAGGATTTGGAGTTTGACTATTCGGTATAGGATTAGTGGCAGCTGCAATTATAAACATAAAATAATTAATAAAATTTCTAGTTTAGATAGTCTATTAAAATAATAATGCTACTCACCATTACTGTTATTATTTCTATTTTTATCTGCCTGTTTCAATGGCAAACAAACTGGACAGTCAGATCTTGTGCAATGTTTCCAGTGACTAATAATTTGTCGTGAACTTGAGCAATGAGCAACACCACAGCTTTTTCCAGCTTGGCATGTAGTCATATGATTTAAAACACCCTTCATTGTTTTACAATGAGGCAAACTACACTGACCAGTTTCACCATTTGCCATAGATTCCCTCCGTTGACATTTGTGTGCATGCAAAAGTAAAACCAATTGCTGTTGAATCAATTTGCGCTTTTCGGGATCCGCTAAAAATTTATATTACATATTAATTGTTGTAACATAAAAACAATATTTTCATAAAAAAAATTCTTGAAACACCATAAATCTAAATTAAAACTTTTACACATTCCATTAAATAAATAAATAATATATATATATATATATATATATATATATTTAAAAAAAACAAAAGATAAAAATCAAATTAGCATTTTTCAAATAAAGTTTCTTAAGCAAATTGATAAAAAAATTATATACCTAAGCCAGTCGCAGGAGATGGGTTCATTTGTTGTGTTGCTGTTTGTGGTCCAGGTTGAGACCCACTAGGAGCACCAGATTGCGGCTGAGCTGGAGAGGGTGCAGGAGGTTGTGTTTGGCCTGCCATACCTCCTTCACTAGTAGTAGCAGTATTGCCAACAACTCCTGGTTGAATAGAACCTGGAACACCAGCATTTCCTACTTGCTGTCCAGCTCCTGGTACATTCACAGCTGTGTTAGTGGCAACAAAACGGTTTTGTAATGTGGCCATGTTAGGTCCTCTTTGCTGTGGTGCTACAATGCCAACCGCAACTGATTTTAGAAATAAAAGTGACCAAAAATTCAGTTATAAACTATTATTTAGGATAATATTTTAACACAATGAAACTTTCAAAATAATTGAAATTCAAATTATATCCATAAAATGTGAAATCATTAGGTTAAAAAAAAATTATATTAAAACTACAAAAATTATCAACATATTTTAAAGGTGGCAAATTGTATTTGCAGGGATTACTACAGTATTATAAAAAATGTTTGTCATTATTATATTTTTTTAACATATTAAATTAATTACCTGGTAGTTGGGGTTTCATTGCATTAACATTCACTGGGCTGTTTCCACTGTATCCATAAGGTGGACCTTGCATGTTTCCCATTTGGCCCATAGGCATATTTGGTGCCTGCATACGCGGCCCTCCTATATGATGACCCACCACTCTTGGCCCCATTAAACCTCCTGGCTGCATTGTAGCACGAGCAATCATTGGTCCATTCTGCATTCCCTGAGAGTTGAAATAACTCATTTATGATATGTTTTTGTAATATATATATACAATAGAAATTTCTGCTTAAATGCTATAACTTGCATCATAGTATAATATAAATATAATTATCAAATAATAAAAATTATGGTACACTGATACCCACTAACTCATTGAATTGCAACTGAAATATGATTGCTTTACCTTTCCAACTGAAGATTTTTTTGCAAATGAAAAATAAATGTAAGTATTTAAATTCTAATGTAATAAAATATACCAATGGTAAGAAGAGTCACAAAGTAAGTAAATATCTCTTCTTCAAGCCATTCACAACTCAACTCAATATAAGTTTTATCAGTTTCCCAAAGAAGAAGTTTGTTGTTCTCAAATCAATAACTTTTCTTTAAATCTCTATAATATCTAAAGTTGTTGCCAAATTGTTAGCTTCGTTAATGAAATAAAAATTGTTTCATGAATGTTTGTGCAAAAAAAAAAATCCTCAATCGATTTTGAACATTCACAGTTTTTGGTAAAGATTCAGTTTTTTGACCGCACAGTTGAAAAAAAATTTGAATAGTTTTATTGAAACTTTGCATGTTGAAGTAGAATTCAATAATTTTGAATGCAAAATATGCTTCGGACAGCCTGCTTGTAAACATTATGCTAACCCAGTTAAAACCACTATTGTTTATATTTTAATATTAGTGCAGACAAATATTATTGAAATTCATTTAATGATAAAATAATCATTTGCATTTATTTTGTACAAAAATATTTCAACATTAAAATAATGAACATTGTGTCCTCGCAAATATAAATGTTAATTATTACTTGCTTACACACACATAATCCATAAACACATGCTTAAAATCATTCTCACAAAGTTATATATTTGAATAAAAATATTTTGTATAAATATAACAAATTTTTCAAGTTATGTCATAGGCCAATACCATAAAAGTCATAAATACATTAGAAATATAAAAATATACCATTTATCTAAAAGCTTAATTCACACGTAAAAAAAATTCATTACCTGTGATAAACCATGTTGAGTGTGATGCATCCCTGGTTGGCCTCCCATCATTGGAGAAGCTGAAAGTGGTTGCTTATTCACACTATTGACCACTAGTCCACCTCCGCCCATAGTTGCATGCCCACCTGTATTCATAGAGCTGTTCGTCATTATCATACCCCCTACTGATGTTGCACTATTTAATCCTAAAATAGGTAATAGAAAATGTAATTTTTTTTATATAATAAATAATAAAATTGTGAGAGAAGCAAGTTCTATCAAGTAAATCTTTAAAGCAAAAAAAAATATTAGCTGTGAATTAACAAAATAGTCTTAACAAACTGTTTAGAACAAGTAATAAATATGAATATAACTTTTGTGATTAGGTGAGTTTTTTTTATCTCATTGTAATAAATATAAGATATTAATTTGTGTACCTTGCATTGAACTCATAGGCTGATTATTACTATTAGACATTGACATGGGCATAGAATTTGCCATTGAATTTGACATACAAACATTGTTGGGCATGTTGCTATTAATAATTTGATTTTGTAACCCCATGCCCATGCCGTCTTTAGTTCCTTGTGTTACTGGAGATTGAAGATTTGGACTCTTACTGGTCAACAAACCTGTAAGTGCCATTTGGTTTCCTAATCCTTTTGTATTCTGCAATTAATTGTTAATAGTAAGTAAATCGTTTAAGCTGTTGGATTGAAATATTTAATGATCAATACACACTTGCTGCAGTTGATGATTGGATTGATTAATTCGTTGAATATTGTCTTCTCCATTGATAGATGCACCAGGGCCTGGCCCTTGCGCTGGAGGCTTACTGCCTCCGCCAATTTGGTCTCCCCAAGAACCACTTGAAATTAGCTCATCAGGCAAATCTTTTTCCAGATCAAACATATCCATTTGAGAAATAACATCTGAAAGTACAGTATATAAATACATTAATATACAAATAATTTTACATTCTTCATCACTAAAATATGTTTTATATATTAATAATAAACAATATGTTTCAAGATAAAATATAAAAATTGTTAATCATATCATCATGCAATTAATTTAATATTTAATTAATTCTAATATTTACATTTACCATAGTTTTAAAATTATAGGTTACATTTAATGCATAACATTGCTGACAAATATCTTCCAAAAATTTATAAAATCTGAAACATTTTTCAGTAAAGTAACAAATAGCAATCAGAAAGCTAAAAAAACATTTAATTTCAAATAATTTTCATATACTGAAGCATATCAATAATGCAAAAATTATTATTATATATATATATATATATATATATATATATATTATATTTATATATATATGTTTACAAATGCAAATCAAATATTTACACCATACAATAATAAATGTAAAAGCACTTTTTTATCATGCAAAATTTATTTAATTATATGTCATAAATATTTTGGGTTGCATATGTATATTGTTTGGTGTTGTATTAATAAATATATATGGTTAATTTGTTTACTTCTCTTCTGTTGCATATGTTGCATAACTTGTTGCTGGTTGTTCCATTGTTGATTTTGCATAGGGCCTCCTTGTGAACCTCCGTTACCCACAGCATTGCTCAATCCAAAGTTGTAAGATTGGTGCATCATAGACATCGGAACTGCACCCATACACCAATTGTTAGCTTATATTATTAATACAGCTATTGTAAACAATATACAATATTTTCTATACACATGGAGGAGTTTCACAAAATTTTAATTTACCTCATATCACCATGTATAATTAATAAATGTGTGATATAAAAATTTATTTAAAATTATAAATAAAAAAGCGCGGACATGCAGAGCGTTTTCATGCTGACATGCAAGTAGAGATTAATCAAGAACTGTTTATAATATTAAATAATTCAATTCGATTTTTTTCAATCTTAATACCGCGTTAATACAGATTGGCAACATATCTGTCATAATTTATTTTTATTAAATGAAGTCTTTTTTAGCACAATATTTTTCAAAAATCATATTTTATGGCATTTATAAAGTAAATAAGATAAATTTCGATAGATTTACGGGTTTATAAAAATAAACATATCGGTAAAATACGCGTTCGTTTACCCACATGTCAAACTGATGTCTAGAACTCCTTTCCACATATATGATACACATGCAAATCTTAAAATTAAATTGAGCAAATATATCATAAATATCTCACCCGTATTGTCTGAAGGACCCTGAAAGTGGTCCCTCAGCTTTACCCGCTTATTTGGGGGCTCGTCTATAAGATGATCGGCCATGGTCCTATGTTTACCAAGCTTTACCGCCGCGAATCGAACCTACTACCCGCCGAATGCACTATCACTATTTATTATATTTTCAGTTCGTTGCACATTTTTTAGTGATACATGACGCTGGTTTTTAAGTAAAACTACTTGTACAACAGTTTTTTGCGTATCATGTCGCCCAAATAACATATTAAAAAATCCAACTTAATCATTAGCCATTACGAGAAACCTATCGACAAGCTTACAAAACCTCTCACCATCTTTCGTCGGTACTGTGCACAATGAAAGCAAACAATTCACGAAAAAAAACCTCACTAATGATACATTTTTGTACATATAACACCTAATTTTTATAACATATGTATTTATAAATCACAATCTGCACAAATATTTGATGGAAATCTATACACAAGTCACAATTATTGAAAGAACGAATGCGAAATTTCTACTGAATGCTGAAAGTCCAAAATGGCGGCTGTTGATGTAAAGTTTTTCTACGCTTGTCATAAAATGTCTGCCTGTTTGTTAAAATGTTATACGATGTGGATTGGTTGGTAGTGCCCACGTGATATCGTACTCAACTGTGGTTGGACGTTATACGACAGTAGTGCCTTTGTTGCTGTGTAGTCGGCGCTGCGATCGCGTGGACTACTTCGTAGATGTCATAGGGTGTCATTTACACAACATTGAATATGAAGTAAAGACAGATAATACATCCTTGTAAAACATATTTAACTCTTTTAATGTAATAAAATATTCCAACCGTGCTAATTTTTTACTGTTTGCCTCTGAACAATTTACAAATAAATTTCTTATAAATATTTCCAATAACTATTTTTTTTAAAAGTTAGTTAAACGCAGTTAAACGGGAAGGATTAGTAATGTTCAATTATTAAAAAAGATATTTCAAACAATAAAATAGATTACCATAAATCAAACATATTCAAACTATTCTAATTATTATTATATTATCAAGTATTCTGTTCATTTTCTTAAATTTAATTCAAAATTGCGCAAAATGTTATCATATATCTCATTCTTTGTATTGTTTACTTTATACATTTTTTCTTAATTTGATAATATTACACGCGCCCCATAGTCAGTATCGTAATCTTATATCAAATAATAAGTTAAGATTTACTTTACAATACATTATATTACATTGCATTATTATTTTAGTGTAAATTTTCGTAGGTTTATGCGCGAACGTTCATGATCGAAATAAAAAAATTCTATAAATTATATAATTTTATCGATTATTAACGACTAATTAATTTATTAAACAATCTAAAAAGATTCAAAACTTCAAATAAGTCAAATTAATACTCATAGACGGGCGACTTAAGCAATCGCACGATTATTTTGTTATCAATTGTTTTCTTTCATCCACAAAAATAGTTAAAACAAACGTATTCTTTATCAATTTATTAAATATTGAATATTGTGGTGGGAAAAAATAATCCTAAAACATTAATATGTTGATAATGAATGCGTTACAAGAAAAACGTCTGTTTAATAATAATAAAAAAAAAACTAAATAAATTCATAAAACTTTTTAAAATCATAAAATATATTGAAATAGTTACTGAAAAAAGCAAAACATCCAGATACAGTAGTTTAATAATTATTACTATAAAAAGCTATACATATATTATAATAATGCATTTAAGTAATAATAAAATTATATAACCCCTTTCAAAACAGTACAATATAATATCTTCACAATTTCATACTAAGTACATATTTTAACACAATATAAAATATTCTAAACAGCATATTATGTAAATAATTGTAATACTTACACAAATATCATATAATATTGTAGAATTTATAAAGTAAATATATATAAAATATTATAAACAGCATAAAATATGTAAATAATTGTAATACTTACACAAATATCATAATATTGTAGAATTTTATAAAATAAAATATATAAAACTCTAAGAAAAGAATATATATATAATTATATTATTAAATATATATTCTGAAGATTATCTCTAGAGATGCAGATGAGCTGTTATTTTATTAAATAGTGCGTTTCAATTAATTCTCTCCCAATTGCTTAAACTTATAGGGCTTGAGATTTCAATTGTAGTATCTTTAAATAGAAAATTTCTAATTTGGACCTGTTGAAATGTAATGTGATGATATAAAATTACAAAAGATATTTCGGAATATAATCAAAAAATAATTAATGATATATCATAATTTTTATTGGTCATATATAAATTATACTATAATTATAAACATCAGTACATAATCATAAAATAATTATATCTTATTTGTTATTATTAATAATCCTAAATACTATCCTAAATATATTGTAAAAATAGTATACATCAAGCTGTCATAGTAACAATAATTAGCATTCAAAATATTTAATATTAAACAATATGCTTTAAACCTTAAATACAAGTAAAATATTTATTTTCATTTATGCTATGCTGAATGTATCGTACTGCTCTATGGATATCTATAGTTAAAAAATCTACAAAAATTTACATCAGAAAATATTAAATATTTATTACAATTCCAACAAAATAATTTGCCGTATACTTTTATATAAGAACCTATGCTATAATAGGTACTATTTTACCTATTAATAGGTGAATAAAAATTTAATTAGTGATATTTGAAAAAATATATGTATATTTTCAAAAGGCACCATTATGGCAAGGCTAGAGGTGTGTATCGTTCGAATTCTGAAATATAAAATGTTTAAAAATACTTAAAGCTATACAATTTGATTATTCAAATAGTTAGTCAGTTGAACAAAAAAAAGGCTAAAACATTATTTTTCATTAATGATTCCTGCTAATGATTCAGATGCATCCAGTCCGGCTTTGTTTTTCTTCATCTGAAAGTATTTTATTGACAATAGTAGTAAATTATATGTTAAGATTAAGATTATTTTCAATATGAGAACAAGAATAAAATCATTTTAAAAATTTGTTGATAATTCAAGTAGACGATTATCATTCATATATTAGTCTATTATATTAAATAATTAGTATAGGTAAAAATGCTTTTAATGGAAAAAAACATGTTGCAGTTAGTGCTTTTAGTATTGTTAGTACAAACTCACAGGCATATGAGTAGATCGTTCACCTGGCACTTTTTCATTCATTGGACATACTAATTCTCCAAGATCATCTAACGTGGGGCTTTTATGGCGTTTTAAAGAGAACTGTGATTTCTTGGGAACCTTCAAGAATAATATTTTAGTTTACAATATGTACATTTTATTTATTAATATCATTTACAAACCTTCACTTTAGCTGTTAGGGTGAGTGGAACAAAGCCAAGAGTAGACTCGGCCTCACGTTTGCCTTGCATAATATCTCGACCAAGTAATTCCTTGAAATGCGTGGCCAAATGCCTTCTTAATAAAGTTTTGTTAGCAGGAATACTCAATAAATCAGCTAGCAAGTCGCTTGAAAATCGAGGTTCGTGCACCAGCATAGCTCCGTGTACACCTTAATTAAAGTAAAAAAAAAATAAAATCAAATGCTTGTTCGTATAAATTCTGGAATCATAACTAGCAAGCCTCATATATCCATTTATTTCATGTAAATCTAATAAGCCAAGTGAGTAGGATGCCGAAGCAATTCTATTGCCTTAAAATGTTAAGAAAGATGTTTATAAAAGATACTGAGCACATGTTTATAAGAATAAGAATATACTGAATCACCCACAAAATTTCTGACCCTAACCAAAAATAATAGAATTAGAAAAAATAGTTATATTAATGCATACTTTGACTATATTATTGCTTTGCCAAGTTATTTGGTATACTTTGCAATTAGAAAAAGTTTCGGAGGTAAGTTTAAATAATAACAATGCTATACATAGATAAAACGGAAAAGCTAAAACTGAAACTGCACTTTGAATATTTAAATTCAAAATATCAATTATATGAAATATAAATATTATAATCAAACTATCCATAAAGAATATTTTATTACGAAATTCTGAGAACTGCTCCTAAAAATGTATACTCGAAGTACGTATCAGATTCAAATTGAAAGCTTATAAGATGTTTTTGTTGAAGGGTGTTTTTTGATTATAAGTGCGTATAATTATTATGTCCCAAAGAAGAAGTTCTCCAGAAAATCCTATTCGCTAATTTTATGTTTTCTCGGCGTTTCAAGTCATTCCGAATAGTTCGACTTTTGCAAAAAGTTCATGTGTGTATATATAGGTCTTAATTTAACCTTTTGTCGATTATTTCTCAAAAAACGTGCACCGTGCATTCAAATATTTCAAAAAAATTTGTGACCAGCCGCGCCGTTTTCATAAAATTAGCAGAATAATGCAAAAATTTCGTTCATGTTCAGCCAAAAAAACTGAACCAATTTTGAAAGTTCAAAAACTGTTAGCAAGATATCATTTGGGAGTCGA
>NW_020537324.1:27499394-27525591 GCF_003426905.1 Ctenocephalides felis
ATGCATCAGCCTCAGGTAATATTAAAGTTGTAAATTATTAGTTTTGTTTTCTTAGACAATTGGATCAATTCATTATCTAAATTTAAAATACGTTCAGTAGATAATTAAGTTATATAATATACTTGATAATATTTGGTTTTTACTTATTATATGATGCCCAAAATAAATATCTCATTGAAATATTAAATGACAAAGTAAATTGTCCCAATTATTGAAAGCCTCCCGAGTTTGTTATTCATGTAGATAAAATAGATTTATGAAATGTGTTATAAATTCGATCTATATTATTAGCAGCAGCAAGTTATTGGAATGGTGCAAAATGTGAACCAGCAACAACATTTGTGAATCAAACCCTGGAATGTCCTGTTGGACAAATTCGGCCTGGCGGACCACAAATGACAGGAATGGGACAACAACCTGTACAACATAAACAAGCACTGCAACAACTTATGCAAACTTTGAAAAATCCTGCTTCAAATGATCAACAACAACAAATACTTAATTACTTAAAAGTATCCTACACTCATGGCAGCTTTTATAAAACAAAGACAGGTAGGTCTTATAATTCAGATAATATAATGAATAATTTGATATAATTATAACACATACTTCACAGTAGAATAGTTAAATGTGCTGCTCAAACACTTTTGCACAATCTTGATAAAAAAAAATTTTGTGGTCATATCTCAGTTATGAATAGAATACTTACACAATTGATTTTTATTTTAGGCGGCTCAAAACAATGGGGTAGTTGGAAATAACTCTGGTGTTCTGGCTAATCAAGTTGGTCAGCAACAACAGCAACAGCAAGTTGTCTCTCAACAAGGGATGCAGCCTGGGCAACATATGGTGGGAACTCCACAAGGTCCTAATCCACATGTTACTGACAACCTGGTATGAATGCAGGTATGAAGCCTGGATCAAATAGAATGCAGATTCCTAACATACTACAACAACAAGGACAGCAGCAAGGTCATCAAGGAATGGTAAGAAAATTTTGAATACCTTTGTAAACAATGTGAAAAATGTTATTTTTGTCTATTTTTAGTATAATTGTAGTATATTTTGTTTCGCATGTCTCAATGCACTTAAAATTAAACTCATATGAGCACCCACTTGCAGATGATGATTACGTAATGGTATTGCAGTATTCTAAATGTTGTTTGGTCTTCATTGAATATGTCATCCAATTCAGAATAGAACATTTTTTTAAACTTATTTTTACATCTTATTCATTCAACTCTTATAGCTTTCTCAATATTTTTATTACACTTCAATGAATGCATGACACATTTTTATAATTTTTTATTTATTCAGTTTTACCAAATGCTATTTGCTAAAAGTTTGCTATTTTCACTTGCAGGGAGGTAATCAAATGAATGTTCAACAACAACAGTGGTTCAAGCAACAGATGATGTTGCAACAACGACAACAGCTGCAACAACAGCAGCAGCAGCAGGGCGGAACTTTGCTGCTCCACCATATCCACAGCAAAGGTCGCGAGGGCAACTGCCTGCACAGCTTGGAGGAGTTGGCTCTTACCAGAATGCTTTTCCAACTGAACAACAATACAATATGCAAGGGAATGAAACCAGTTCCTCCACAAACTCCTTCACCACAAGGTAAGATTCTAATTTAATTGCTTTTTACTTAATTAGTAATGAATTTTACATTTAATATAAGGAAATGCACATATATTCACAAAAACTAAAGGATCCAAACAAAGCACTGTGAGAAATTTGGTACAATAACCATATCTTCGAAATTTTTACAAATTATTTTTTTTTCATAATATACATAGCTTATAATAATAATTTTAATTTATTTTGTGATAAACATTATTACCAAAGGAGTCTTCCAGTTTAGAGTCTTGGATTTTATGTGATTATTGAAGGGACTAAAAAAGGCAAACAAAATTTTACTATAATTTTACATACAAGTTATTAATGTTTTGAATACATAAATAATTCAACTATTTGAAAGTGACATTTTGCCTGAAAGAAGTTGAATGAACTTTCCGAAATGTGTTATAATTGACTTAATCAACCGAAATATAAATTTAAGATATTTAGGTGAAACTTTGAACTGTTTATTTCAAAAATATAGTATTCATATATATTGTAATTATGGTTCCAAATTCTAATGAATTGAAAAAATTGATATCACAAAAGCTACTTTTGACACAAATTTTGACTATTTTTTTAAACTTTGATGAATTTCAAAAATTAAACTACTTACTATAGGGCTCAAAAGTGAGAAATGATAGTGTTATCAAGTTACTTAAAATGGTTTTTTAAGTTTTAACTTCCCGAAGGAGAAGTTTATGTTTTCATAAAAGATCCGAATTGCTAATTTTATGTTTTCTCGACGTTTCAAGCCATTCTGAATCGAATGAGACCGAATTTGGAAAAGGTATGTGTGTGTGTGTGTGTGTGTGCGTGTATGTGAACAGATTTTTTTGTCGTAAATCGACATTTTCTCGAAAACGGCTGGACCGATTTTAAAAATTTAAAAGCCACTCGATGGTAAATCGATGAGGACTATTGTTTGTCAATTTTGTGCGACGATCGGCCAAGCCGTTTCTTTATAAATCGCAGAAAAGTGAAAAAATTTTCGTCTACGTTTTAGCCCGCAATTCTGAATCGATTTTGAAAATTCAAAATCGCAATTTCAACCGAAAGATATTGGTTGGGAATGGCGCTGATTAGTTTTTGGTAGAGATCGGCCGGGCCGTTTCTTGTAATAAAGTTAAAAAAAAAAAATCGACGATTTTTATGATTATTTTTTTGACGGTAGATACCATAGCCTTCTAGATCATACTAAAATATTACGGCCCTACGACAACTGGTTTAGCTTTAAAAATTCGTCAAAGTTTGCAAAATTTGGTATGGTCTTTTTGGCATTTGTCAAAATTAGAACTTTCATCCACGTTTGCTCAGAAACGCCTGAACCGATTTCAGATATTTAGAAAGCATTTGATGTATCGCGATGAGGATTATCGTTTCTCAGTTTTGTGTGACGATCGGCCGAGCCGTTTCTTTGTAATTTGGAAAAAGTGTTAAACCTTTCGTCCACATTTAAGCTCAAACTGCTGAATCGAGTTTAGAAAATTAAAAACAGTTCGAAAGATATTAGTTGGGAATGATACTGATTAGTTTTAGGTGAAAATCTACCGAGCCGTTTTCTTGTAATTAACTGTTGAAAAAAAAATTAGGCCGATTTTTATGGAACTTTTTTTGCGATATTATATATCATGGTCTTATAGAAGTAGTTTAATTTTAAAAATTCATCAAGGTTTGAGAATAGGAGTTTTTTTTTGACGTTTGTTAAAAATAAAATTAGACTATTTACTTGGTATAAATGATAGAGTACTTGGTCTTGAACATAATAAACCATTAAAGTCCTGGAAACTGGCTCAATTATAAAAATTGTTGATTTTTGAAAATTTGCTTTTAGAAAATACTCCGAGTCAAGTGTTCGTTCGTTTTTCAATTATGTGTAATAATCCACTCGGAATACTTTTAATGACTCATAAATTAATTTATTTTTTTAATTAGTCGATTATTTAAATATATCGGGAAGTTCATGTAACTTGCCTCAAGGCTAAATACCAACCAACTAGTTTTGAAATCGGCTCAGACGTTTTTGAGGAAACGTCGATAAATGGTCTATCTTTGACAAACGCCAAAAAAACGTTACTAATTTTTTTTAAACTTTAACGAATTTTTTAAGTTAAAGGACTTGTCGTAGGGCTGTAATATTTTAGTATTATCTATAAGACCGTGGTATCTATCGTCAAAAAAATCATAAGAAATTGTGCCATTGAATCTTTCAAAACTTATCAGTTGATTCCCAACTAATATCATTCGAACGTTTTTTGAATTTTCAAAACCGATTTAGGATTGTGAGCTAAAAGTGGCCAAAAACTTTTTCACTTTTCTGCTATTTACAAAGAAACAGCTTGGCCGATCTTTGCGCAAAACAGACAAACGCTAGTTCTCATCGAGATACATTGAATGGTTTTTAAATTTTTGAAATTGGTCCAGCCGTTTTTGAGAAAACGTCTTGAAACGTCGAGAAAACATCAATTTTTTTATGAAAGCATAAACTTCTAGAATATATATATATATATATATATATTATATATATATATATATATATATATATTATTACTCTAGAATAGTATCACATTTGTATGAAATATCAAAAACAAATTTTTTTTTGCAAAACAGCGACTACCTGGTAGATTTAACAGGTAGATATATTAACGTTTTATGAACGAAATTTAAATGCAATGGTTTTTATGTTCATTTTAGGCATGATGGGCCCACCAACTCACAATGCAATTCAACAACAACTAATGCAACAACAGCAAGCTGTTCGATCGCCGCCTCCAATTCGTTCTCCCCAGCCAACACCTTCTCCTAGAGCTGTACCTTCAGCTTCCCCACGGGGGGCACCAACAGCAGCCTTCTCCTTCACCTCATGCCATGCTTAATCCTACACATTCACCTGCCCCATCTATTCAATCTAACCAATCAGATCTCACTGACCTACCAGGTATGACCCCTCAAGAGCAGCTTACCAAATTTGTTGATCAACTTTAGTGATGTGAGTGCTAATTACAATTTTATCCCGACTTTATAAATTGTTAGTATGCGAGTGAGTGGAACAAAGGTTGTACAGTGCTGTGTTATAAAAGAAACATTTTGTAAGTATGATAATATAAATAACTTATACAAGATTAGTTAATTGAAAAACATTTTGCAACTTATATTAAATTATGAATAATGTACCAATTGTACAGATGTTGGTTTTTGCAATGATTCAAAATGATATTAATTTGATATCAAGGCCATGGTAATTTTATTAAATAATCATGATGCATAGACTATTACTTTAGATAATTAAATTATTGTATATATTATATTCTAGTTTGAAGAGCAGATTTAATAAAATATAGAATTTTATACTATTGATGACTTTCAAATACTTTTGTTTTTATTTTTACGTTCTAAATACTCTTAATAGTTGCAATTTTAAGCAATGGAATCACATGTTTTTTGGATAGTAATTATATTGTGTCCATGTAATATTGTGGGTGTGATACATATTTTTCTTGTGTTAATATTAGATAGAAAGATGGTGTTTCTCACATGAATGTGCACAAGTAAATTGTAAATATTTTGTATTTTTCCATAGATTTTTGTATTAGTTTATTATTTATATGTAGTAAGCATTAATTATTTAAATTTGTTGATTTATATGTTTAATACATGTTTAAGATTATGATTGGCTTATAAAAATTTAGTTAAAAAGTTTTATAGTAATTTGAACAGTTGTTTGACCCAGTGGAGTACTTAGAAAAATCATAGTGACTGAAATTATGAGTAACAAGTATTAAGTTAATATTTTATAAACAAAATCATGATTTAGTAGCATGTATGTATCATAACTACATATGAAATAATCATATATTCAGAATATGTTATGTCATTCATATATAACATACTAGGAATGACATTTATATTTGTATTTATGTATTATATTCATATATGAAGATTTTTTATATAAATGTCTCTAGACAGGCATAATCTATATTCTAAAATAATGTTTAAGAATTCATTGTATAGATATTCCTAACAAGAGATATAAAAAATATATAGAATGATTTTATATAATAGAGTTAATTTTGTTTTTCAAAGCACATTTTTAAATTATGAGAGCTACTAGTAAATGTAAATAGTTCTGGGAGTCGTGTACAATATAATTGAAAGGCAAGAGGGATGAGCTAGGCTGTGTTAAATAAAAATGTAAAACAAGTTATTTTTGAGTTTAGATTAAATAATTGATGAGTGTAATAATGTTTTGACGAGCGTGAGCAACTACCTAAAGAGGAATACAAATTTGCATTATACTTTAAAATAAATGTGTACATGGCCTTCGCTGTTTGCATTTGTATATTTGTATATATAATAACTATCTGTGCTAGTATATTTTAAGAAATCATTTGACATGAATATTTATGATTATTTGTTTTAATTAATACGAATTAAAGTAAAAGAACAAAAAAATGTAAGTATGATTAGGATATTTAATATATTATTATTGACTATAAGTAAATCTAAATACAATGCCAATAATATAGCTATTGTGAATACAAAATAAATTAGCTGTATTTAAAATATAAAAGCCTTTTTTATTTAGTTTCATTTTCTTTCAGTTTAAATTGCTTTAGGCCATTATTTGAAGAAGGTAAAATGAGAAATATATTTAAAACACAAACGCAAAACAAAATCATGATAAATGATAATATTCCTTCGCAAAGTTATTGCAAAATTACAAGTGAAATATAAATCAATAAATGAAAAAATAATAACATTGACCATCACATCTTGAAAATCAAGCACGACTTAGAGTCATGCAAAGGAATATTTTTATTGACCATGATTTTGTTTTGTGTTTATATTTTAATAACATACGTGTTTTGTATTTACTAAGAAATAGTCAAATGGGGACTCGAAATATATGAATCAAGGATGAATATAAAATATTCATGGGGACTCGAAATTCATTTTAAGAAACATTTTTAGATTAATTTCTATTTTATTATCTGGATGGATGCTGGTTAAGAAGTATTTTGTTTAATCAATATATTTATTACCATGTGAAAAAGTATATATATAATATATATATATATATATATATATATAATATTATTAATTTTAAAATATGAACAAACAGCAATATTTTTTTGTATTAATTTATTAAATAATATTAATTTTACAAACATTTCGAGACTAACTTTTTCTCATCATCAGTGTATTATAATTTAAAATCTACAATATGGAAATCTAAAATAGCATTATATGTTATCCGTTACAACTTGTTCTTCTTAATGATTGATTAGTAAGAACAAGTTGCAACGGATAACACATAATGCTATTTTAGATTTTAAATTATAATACACTAATGATGAGACAAACCTAGTCTCAAAACGTTTGTAAAATTAATATTATTTAATAAATTAGTGCACAAAATAGTGGTGTTTGTTCATATTTCTAAATTAATATTTGTTATATATGTATATATATATATTTATTTATTTATTTATTTATACATAAACTTTTTTTAAAATCAGTATGTTTGCTACGGCTATCAATGATATAATATATTATATATTAAATGAATTTTTCGCTTAAAAACTGGTTATGAATCAATACGGTATATTATATATTTCATATTAATTATGCATATATTAAATTTGAAATGTGATATATTTAATAAAAAATATATTAATTATATTATGTAATATAACTACATGAAAATCGCATTCAGTTGTGGAATGAACTAAGAAGTAATGAAATTAAAAAAGAATGTGCATATATTAAATTTGAAATGTGATATATTCAATAAAAAATATATTAATTATATTATGTAATATAACTACATGAAAATCGCATTCAGTTGTGGAATGAACTAAGAAGTAATGAAATTAAAATAAGAATTGGAAATAATAAGTTTAGCAAGTAAAATTATCAAGAAAGAGTAGTAAAAATATTATTTCAACGAAGCCGTAAAGATTTTAAACATGACATAATAAAAATAATATTTATCATAATCAAAAATAATATTTATAGGAAGCTATGCAGACGTCAAATTTCACATTACAGAGGTATTGCCCTCTATGCTAAAAAGCGCGAACTACAAAATTAGAAGAGTGATCTCCCAAAGAAGTGCTCCGCCAGCTCCTTTCCGTTACTACTCACTGATCATTCAGTTTGAAACAATCAATGGTTGAGCACTGGCTGAACCGTTTTAGTTATTCGATTAGTGTTTTATAATAATTTTTATATGCAGGCATTTAGACATCTAAAGCAATTTATAAATTTTAAAATTTATATTTTTATATTGAATAATATTTGTGTTTTTTGTGAGTGTTGATAAAATCTGTCACGATGGTGCTAGGAAAAAATCATTATGCAGCTTCGGTGAGTTTAGAAATTTAGTTATTAGAACTTGAAATTTAGTTACTTTAAAAATATATATTAAAAAATATATATTATTTAATTATATATTTAAAAATATATATATTTTTAAAGTTATTGCCATTTTTGGGTAGCGACCATTCATTTCTTGCTTGACAGGAGTAATAAACTTAATACAACATGGTTGCAGTTACTGGTTATTTGTCATTTGTAATATTATTTATGATGCTATTGAAAATTATAAGTTACATGTAATTAGTATTAAATATAATAGAATAGATTTAATGCAGTATTCAGATAACATAATTTCATTTAACGTCAATTTTATATTCCTGTTCAATTTTCGATACTGTCATAATTTTTGTGCAATGCTAAGGTTTTATATGTATGCTACTTTCGAATGATTAAGTGTTTTTACATTTTACGCAAAAATCTGTTGGTTGTCTAAAAAATGTTATTGCAATAATATTAGTCACCTGAATGAAATGTGAAAGTGTTTGGTACTTTTGCAGTTAAGTTGAAACGTCAGCAAACGCGCGCACTTGTACCTACTCGCAAGCTTCCCCCCTTTCGAGCAAATTTTTTTAAGACATCTCTTCTGGTTTTCTTCGGGCATTTCGAAAGCGGGTCAGATACAGCAGCATATCGTATTCACCGCGACTCTGCTATAACGCGAAAGTCTGCACAATAGCACTCCAAGCAGAGATTCTAAAACTGTTAAATTTCTAAAATCTTTTCAATTATTTCTGATTCTTATACCTATCATTTTAAATATGTGTACATATATGGGATTAGTGGTATGAGATTGTTGGAATAAAGTCAATGAAAATTCTATGAATTTTAATAACAGTTTCTTTATCTTACTTTAATATCCCAAAAAATTATAAGTTTTGGACCAACTTTTTTTGATATAAATTTATCTCGACTATATTTTGTTTTCCTGCTGGAAACTTGATATTTATTTTTCAGGAAAACAAGAACATATTACATATCAAATTATAAGCTATTGAATTATTACGTTATGTATAAACATCCTTCACATATACATTAGATTTGTTTATCTTCATCGAAACATATTCTTGAGATTTTTCAGCTTATTTTGTACGTTTTGATACTATATGCGTGCCATCATTTAGCAATTTTATACCAGAAAGACCGCATAAAAATACACCTTATTTTGTATTAAAACAATGAACATAAACTTTGAAATACAATTTTAAATACTAGTGGTGGACGGCATCGTGCCTTAAGGCAAATTGCTGGAACTTCCCGTACCGTAACGAAATGTTCGAGGAATATTAAATGTTTTCAAATAGATTATTATAAATACTGTAACATTGTCTGATATTTATAATAATTACTTATATAAACTGAATTGCAAAGTTAAAAATATTTGTTTAAAGTATATAGAACTATAGTAGGAATTAAAATTGAAACTGAATTATTTTTGATATACAAAAAGAAATATGAATTTTTTTTTTTTTTAAAAAATTGAAACAAATTTTTTTTCCAAAAGCAATTATTTTGTTAAAACAGGCAGAAAGTTCTTGAATCATTCAAATCGGACGCTTAGTTCTCTCAGAAACTGCCACTCGCACATTTAGCTCTGTATCTTTAGATGGATGAACCTGCCTTTGCCAAAAACTAATCACCTCTTCTCCCAATCATTACAATCGAATGTTTTTTAAATCATTCAAATCGGATACTCCGTTTTTTCAAAAACTCGATTTCTATTTTCTGCACTCTTTTCTCTGTATCTCTGAAACGGCTGGACTGCCTTTGCCAAAAACTAATTAGCACATCTCCCTATGCAAAAAAAAATTGCAAAATTTTCATTTTCGATTTCGATTTTCGAAGTTAATAAACAAAATTATAAAATTATGTAGTTTGTCACATCACTTCCCAAACTAAAATCAGTTTTTTGTTACATTTAGTATCAAATATAATATGACTTTTATAATAAAATTTTGTCTTGACTATTATTCATTAAATAACAATATTTATTTTTTTATAAACACATTTTTTGCTTCTTCACCTTTTCTGTAATAAGTACAGTATTTGCGGAAGATATTTAATTAAATTTATATTTATATGTTTGTTTTGTTATTTTAGTGCAAGATAAGTAATTAATATGCAACCATATGCCTTTATTTTAATATAATATTTATATATTATATAGTAATAAATATGCCTCATACGCATATGTTTGACTTCTAAAATGCTAAAAATTTTTAAACCCTTATAGCGCAATTTGCAAAAATAATGATTTTTTTAAATATTAATTATGAATTATTAACCCCAAAATTTTAGTATTACATTATTAAAATATAATACTCTTTTACTCTGCTTATAGGCAATGAAAATATTAACGTTAGTCCAATAATACAAAATTTTGTGTGCAAGTTTAAATAAATTTTCGTGAAAAAAATTGTTTTTCTCCTTAATTTATTTTAGCGCAAATCTATCTAAAACGTGGCGGCTACAAAGTAAAAATAATATTTCCATCAAATTTGAGATACAAATTACGTTAAATTATTATATTTATTTCCAATCTTATTGATTCCAGTATCCATCTATTTTCATATTGGAATTGCAATATGTTGAGAATCTTTGTACGAGTATTATATATATTTGTTGACGATTGGGTTGATTTTACCTTGAGGAAGAGAAACAGAAGTCTGTAAAACCCAATATTCTTAGTCATGGTAATGATGGACACATTTCGATGGTCTCAATACACTGGTACTTGAAGTTTATTTAAATTCTTAATGAATCTGATGCAAATCTTATATAATATATTGGACATCTTGGTCAGTAAAGTAATGGCATTTGAGAGGTTTCGAAGGTATTACGTGTATTTATTTTTTTACATATTTTTTTTAAAAAAAATCGAAACATTTTAAAAAAAAATACAAAAATTTAACAATTTTTTCTCGCAACTGAAAATACATGAGGTTGGGAAGGAGGGGTAATTTTGAATATAACCACGTATTGGAAGCGGGAGGGGGAGTTAAAAAATCCTTGAAAATCGATCACGTGATTAATGGACGCTTTTCACTTGGCATCATATTTAAGGCTTATAATATCAAACTGAAAATTTGTTATCACTGCTGCTTGATTTTAAGCTGGTCAAAGTGGGCTTCGAACCCAGAATCAGTGGTTTCTGATCAACGTTCTTACTTCAAGAATTAGCCGTCAGTTTTGCTTACATGATTCCTTCATATTATTTAACATTTAGGGCAGTGGTTTTCCAACATTTTTTTGCACCTTGCCCCACCGCTTTAATGAAAACTTTGTTGGGCCTCCTTCAATTTTTGAAGAATTTAATTTTATAAATACTCAACTGATATTTCAGAATACAAATTATATGCAATATTATGTTAACATGTGATAAAAACTAATTAATTTTATTTATTTTTTAATATTATTGCAAATATTTTGGGTTATTAAAATTGAAAAAATAGTATTTTCGAACAGATGTACGCTCCCCTTAGAACAGCCTGGCGCCCCCTAGGAGGCGCGCCCCACAAGTTTGAAAACCGCTGATTTATGGTGTTGTCAGTTTTAGTATTTGTTCAAAAATAATTCAGCACACTTAAGTATTGATTTTTGTAGTATCGAATTAATTATTATATCTTATTATTTTATTATAAAATAGATTATTATTATAAGCTTGACCTGAAATGAAGTCTTACTGCAAAAAATCAAAATCAAATTATCGAATGACTAAGAGATTTCACTAACACGCTACGTGTGAGTGCTCATGTCAGTTTATTAATATGCTTTTATCAATTTTATGTTTTGCAATTAAATTCTTATGTACAATTTCCATCGACATATTTACGAGAAATCAAGTAAACATTGACGTCATATAGAATTTTACTGATACCTGCAGAAAGCATACAGTAGGAGAAAATCCTTTGCAACTCGTTTATTAAAATTTTACTTAGATTCATTTAATCAATATTTTTCGCGATATTGGATTACTGTCGACGTTTTTTTTTTATTTCATTAATTGTAACAATCAGAGTCAAGAATGATTCTATGAGTTCTAGAGCTGATATAAGAAGGAAACTATAATTAAAATAATATATAAAGTTTAAATAAAAAATAATAATTACAACTCATAACATAATTAAAACTAAAGGTAAAATTATAATATAACTAAATAATCCGCGAAACTGTTCCAAAGGAATTTTTCCCTTCGACCTTCTAGTAGACGGAGTTATAAGTAGATGTGCTGTAGATGATTTTGGATGGTTTTCTAGCTTGGAGTGATGGATTGAACGTCTGCTGTTAATTACATCCTTAATAAAAGGAATATTGAGGTCGTCATGGATGACTTTATTACTTACGTACCAAGGTACGTCGGTGATCTGCCTTAAGATTTTGGATTGCATCCGTTGCATTAAACAATGTGGACATGCTGCGCAACCCCAAAGCTCTATACCGTAGGTCCAGATGGGCTTTATTACAGATTATATATCAATAACTTGTTGTCAAGCAATAGGATTGATTTGCGCCTCATTAGCCGATTCAGGTCTGCAATCTTCCGTTTGATTTGTTTTTATTTTAGCAATAATGCGGGTATTCATATAGTTTTCGATCCAAATATATTCCCGATATTTACATTTTCAGCTGGGGAATTTCTGGCAAGTAAGTAACTTCAGGACAACGGAATTTTGAATACAGTTAATGGTTTTTGCTAGAAAATCCGACTGCTGATTTTTCGACGTTTCAAGTCACTGTTCAAAATGGAAAACGTTTGTGTGTGTTTGAGCCGAAATTTAATCTTATGTCAACTACTTCTTAAAACTGCTCCACCGATTTCAAAAATTCAAAATTGGTTTTCAAAAATGCCACTTACACAAGTTTAAACATCTTGTTGTGTGAATCTAATTTGTTAAGCGCTAAGGTGCTCTGTTAATGCTCTGCTAGTTCGTAAAATCACGTGCCTTAACATGATAATATCTTAATAGTTCATAATTATTACAAGCACCTAATTAATCCACAATTATAATTAACAATTATTCGCAAATTAAAAAAATTATATCAAACGAGTTTAAAAGAAATCGTTTACCGTTATTTTATATCTCTAAATCAAACAGTCGGTGCTTCGAGTCAATATTTATCCATTTCATTTTGTCTAATACAAATACATTACATTAGTCATAATATTTGCCACTTTCTCCACTTATAACTGGTGACCCCAATTTCAGATTACATCATTTTTTGTAAATGAGTAAATTATACCTAAATTGCAAATAAATTAATATAAATTGTTCAAATATTTTCCTTTTTTGACCCTTCCTAGAAGCGCTAATTACTAATTAGTACGACTTATGCCATTCATTGAAAACAAATGACGTTGTTTTATGATTATTAGTTTCATATTAAAATGGAACTATTATATATGGTTGCTGGTTGTTGTATTTGAATTAACCAAAAATTAACAATTTTGAAAATTTAATTTTAATTTTTAATGTGTAATAATAAATTCGGATATAATTATGAAAGCTGATGACTTCAATACAATAGATTAATAAGTGTATAGAGATGTATGTTGCTAAAACTGCTATTTTGGGAGCTAGAAGAGTCTTTGGCATATAGGAATTAATCATTATCACACTTAAGAAATTTTATAATATGCTCTATTTTGTGTTCCTAATAATTTTGAGAATTATCATATTACTTACCCTGTTAAATGGTTTCTACAAGTATTTTGTAGTTTCAATATATTTATTGAGTTTGCTAAAGATAAATTTAAAATTCTACAGCTCGATTAGCATAGTTAAAATCTGGATCTGGTTTCCAAGAAATTTTATTTATCGACTGAACAAAAATATAACTTCTACCAAATTTGTTATAAAAGAAATTATGTGTAAGTTTATAACTTCGCGTAGGGTAAGTTATAGTAATCGCAAAAAATCTAAAATACAAATTATCTATCTTTACTTTCAGAGTTTTCTGAACCTTTTGGCATACCTTAGAAAACATGAATGTGTGTGTGTGTGTTCGGATACAAATTTTTGTATCGACGATTTTGGAAACACGGTTCAACGCATTTTAAATAATTCAAAAAACATTTGATTCCTATTGATAAGGTGACATGCTGATCAGTTTTTGGCAGAGACAGGCCTAGCCGTTTCGAAGATACAGGGCAAAAGGTGCCAAAACGGTAACATAGTGTTTAAGAGAAGGGAGTGCCCGATTTTAATAATTCAGAGAACATTTTACTTGTATGACAAGATGAACGACTGATGAATTTTTGGGAAGGCAAGTCTGGCGGTTTCGGAGATCTAGTGAAAAATTAGAAAAAAATGCTATTTGTCGGTCAAAAATGATCATTAGACATATGCACATCAAATTATCAAATATTTTATGAAGATTTTAAAAATACGTATAAATTTTGTTCACATTTCTATTGCTCCGTAACATCCTTTGTCCATTAGACTGCGACGCGGCGCTTACACGCTTCGATATTTCATTTCTCTATGCAGCTAAAGCAGCGCGATTGCTTTAAAAAAAATAAAATTACCAAAATATTTCAAATATAAAAAATAATTGATTTTTCAAAATCTAATTTTTTTTAAGTTTAAATTTGTTTGAACATTTTTTAAAAAAATAATTTTGGGATGATCAGTTCTTTATACTTTTAACAGCAATCAGACTAAACGAGTCCTATGAGCTGTTGTGCTGAAAGCTTTTAAGTGGTTATTCTATTTATATGTGATGAATTTTTTTTATTACAATTTCTATAATACTGGTTTATAATAATTTCTATAATTCTTTATTAATACAGCAATGCCAAGTAAGGAAAACAGTCGCTCTATATCTATATTTGCAAATACAATCCGATGTCACTACTGCTTGACATAAGTTTGTCCAAGGCGGGTATCGAGTTTGGAATCTTTGGTTCTAAATCCATAGTCAACTGCAAAAATAAAGAATTTTATTCTATATATTGAATAAATTGTGAGTTACCGATACAAGTTACGATTTAGAATCAATTTTTTATGATAAATTCAAAGATACTGGAAAAAGCATAATATTTATTTTGAAAGTCATATTTTAGAAATATGTACAACTAGAATACTCATGCATTTCAATCGTGACCTTTCCCGGTTAAGGTTATTCAGATATGTTATAAAAGGTGCCATAGGCGTAGTTCTCTTCGGGTGTTGAACTGATTAAACTTGCTTGAAATCGTTTTAGCTACCGTTAGACATGCAAAGATAAATACCTACAATGATAAAAATGTATTACGTTTTTAATAAAATTTTGCATATCATGCTGTTACTATAATAACATATTCTAAAAATAATATCTGCTATTTGGTAAGGCAGAGAGATGTTTACTTTCTAGCTTGCGAAATTAGGCATTCGGAGGCGGGGTGACCTTACTCGTAATACTGCACATTTTGGAGGAATTAATTACAAATTATATATAATTGCACAATATACCATTTTTTTAAATTGATATTATTTTTTTGTGTTCTACAATTAAAATCCTCTCTTTACAATTGTGAGCTGCACGATATTTCTACCGTAACAATAATTTAACATGTTTAATTTTCTTGAAGTAATTTTTTAATAACTATAGCACTTTTTAGATCACTATTAATGTGGTATAAATATTGAATAGCATAAATAGTGATTAGTTAGTCATTCCTTATTTTATTAGTACTCTTAGTTATGTGAATCGAACAATCACAATCGGAAACTGTTTATAGTAACAATATACGTTATATTATCGATTTTTTAAGATAGATAGTAAATATAAACTCTAAACTAGTGGGGTGTATGGCATCGTGCCTTAAGGCAAATTGCTGGAACTTCCCGTACCGTAACGAAATGTTCGAGGAATATTAAATGTTTTCAAATAGACTATATAAATAAATACTGTAACATTGTTCTAATTTTATCAGAATTATATAAACTGAATTGCAAAGTTGAAATTATTTGTTTAGAGTATATTAGAACTTTAGTGAGAATTGAAATTAATCTGAATTATTTTCGATACACAAAAACAATTTTTTTGAAAAAAATTGAAAAAATAAATCTTGAAACAATTTTTTTTTTTCAAAATCAATTATTTTGTTAAAACAAGCAGAAAGTTCTTTGAATCATCTCAAAAACTGCCATTTTTTGCACATTTAGCTCTGTATCTTCGAAATGGCTTGGACCTGCCTTTGCCAAAAACTATTAGTCATTTCTCCCAATCATTAAAAAATTGAATGTTTTTTTAGATCATTCAAATCGGATACTCCGTTCTCTCAAAAATTCGATTTCTATTTTCTACACTGTTTGCTCTTTATCTCCGTAACTGCTGGACCTGCCTTTCTCAAAAACTAATCAGCACCTCTCCTATCAATACGAATCGAATGTTTTTTGAACCATTCAAATCGTTGATCCTTTTGGGCGATTACAATAACTTACCCTACGGGAAGTTAATTATATCATGTTGAAATAAAAATATTTAGTATTTCCTTTTTATTCTCGTGTTTGTAAAGTTGTAATAAATTTTGCGATTTCCTTACCCTCGTCGTTCTACTTCCACATTACCACTATACCCCCCTTTTTTCCATGTGGTTTCCTTTACGAACTTCTGCTTCCATGCTTCTTAATCATGCGCTTCGGCTTTCAGTTCCCTGTATTTTTCTTCTGGCGTAAATCGTCAATCGTCTGCATTCTTTCCAATCTTTTCATTCCCTCTATTTTACTCTCGACAACCTCGTGCAAGAGGCACCCCTTTTTTCAGAAGGGGTCTGATCCAGTTTCCTTTTCTTTTCAAGATCGTGCTCAGTAGAGTCCTTTCTTCGCCCACTATTCTCTGGACTTCTTCATTTGTTATCTTGTCAATCCACTTTATTTACTCTATTCGCCTCCAGCACCACATTTTAAAACTCTCCAGATAGTTCTTACAGGCTTTCTTAGAGTCCATGTCTCTAATCCGTACAGAGCTATGCTCGATACTGAGTCAAAACTCAGTTTGCTCGTCAGTAGCATTCTCTTCCTTGTAAAGGGCGCCTTGGCAGTATCCGTCTCTGGTCAGGATGCTTCTCGGGTATTCAAATGATCATATGATGGATTACTATATACATTAAATAATGTTTTAATGTTTCTTAAAATTCTCTATGGCTATAAAGAAGAAAGTTGTTCATTTATCACCTTCAACCCCTTTGTCACGGCAGTGTTTGCAGCAGGAATAGCAATACTGAACGGACTTACCATAACTTCCTGCAATTTTAAGTTAACGACTTTTCAATAATCAATAAAAATATATTTAAAAATTGACAAATACACTTCTAAACAAATAAAAATTAAAATAACAAATTGAAATGATCGATAAATTAACTCTGAGAGATAAAAGTTGCAGCAAGGGTCGAAACATAGAATTTATACAAAATATAAATCCAGAGTTATTAGTTTTGTTTCATGTTTGTTATTAGTATAAATTACCACTTTGTTTCATTTTCAAATAAAAAATTATTAACCAAAAATTTGTTCAAGGGGGTTGTTCGGTTTTTTATTTATTTTTTTTTTCAATTTTGAGATTTTTTGATATTATGAAAGCTAAAAACCTTAGAATTATTTAAAAAAAACACATCTCATTATCTATTTTTTGGACGAAGTTATATATATATATATATCTATATATATAATATATATATATGTATGTATGTATGATCTCTGAAACAGTTCTTTTCAGCGCTCCGCGAGCTATTGTATGCCAGCTGCTCTCTTTTTCAATATAATATCTCATGCACATGACCTTTTTAATGTGGCAACATCTTTGAACACCATGGTGTATTTAGTACATTAAATTAAAGGGGGTATTTAGTACACTATATTAAAAACTTTAAATACGTTTTTCTTAAATTGACTTTTTTCAATGCGGTGCCATAAATTAAAAAAAAACTACAAGTCGGATTGACTTGCATTTTTTTTAATTTCTTCACCACTGCAATACCCAGTCCCCCTACCTCAAACAACTTGATAACATTACGCAAAAAATTTTGTGAAGCTTCTCGCCCCAAAAAAGGCCTTTTTTGACACTATTTTTTTAATAGCTGCCAATTTTTCCTTCTTGAATTTTTCCTTTCATTCTGGTAGGGGGACTGGATTCAAACTTCTTCTCAACGTAGTTTCTTTTTTTTTTGTTTCAGGCGATGCGCAACGGATTTATCTGTGGCACCGCAAATGAGATCGATTTTGCTAGGCCGACTTTGTCGCCCCCTGGTTAAAAAATGACAACAAAAAAATGAAAAAAGAAAATTTCGTAATATTCTATGATTTTGTAATTTTTGTTTAAAAAAAACTGTATGTCTCTATGATAAATACATTTCGAGAAAAACAAAAACAAATATCTTGCATTTTTTGTAAAAAAAAGAACGACCCCTTAAGCTTGTTGTTGTTAAAGAATAACATTTGGAAGTGTTGGTTTCCGATTACTTATGAATGTTCGGTACACAAAGCTCTATAGTATTTATATCCTTATACCGATGTCTGATTAAAATAATCAATTTGAATTATTGGAAGTGAGTGAAGACTTTTTCTTTTTTTACATAAAGGTATGTACAGATTTCTGTTTGAGGTATGCATCGCATCAGCAACAAGAAATATATTAACGTGGTGGTGATCACATTGCTCGTTTTTGCGAAAGGCGAATGTTGGAGTAAAGTTGTCGACCTTGATGACTGGTCCACATTCTAAGCTAGTTGCTGACTATTCAACTTGTAATAAAGTACATTTAACAGTCCAATCATCATAATAATATTATGTATGGAAATTTACAATATTTCCTGATTTTTGGAATGTCTTTGCAATGAGTTTGATTTCTTGGGTTGAAGACGAGGAATTATTGCAGCAAGACCAGGCTTTTTCAAGAACTATAGATCAGGACTTATTTGTCGAGTGTAGGGCGGTACCGAATATACTCTTATTTTTTATTGATGTTAAAAATTTAAAATATAAAATACTTACCTATTTCAAATTTAAACTATTGCTGTTTCTTTTATTTTATATTATTTTTGAACAGCGATCAGAACCTAATAGTCCTATAAGCTGTTGTGTTGATTTGACTCAAAACTAGTCATACATCTCTGTATGATATATTATTATTACAATTTCTATAATAGAGCGAGTATTTTTATTGGTGCAGAAATGCCGGTTTAAGGCTATTTTCACTTGGAATTATATTGCTATCTATATTTCCAAGTGAAAATCGTTGGCACTGCTGCCTGACAACAGGCTGCCCGAAGTGGGTATCGAACGCGGGACCCCTGAATCAAGTATTGCTGGTAAACTATATAAATAGCCTGCATAAATCAATTACTTTTGTTATCCCAAATATTGTTTTGCTAAGATATCAGTTGTTTCAAAGCTGCCAATAGTCAATTTTTAATTATTCTAGTCTATACAAGTGATATATTTGAAACATTATTGTGGGGTCTCTTAATATAATCCACTTGTTCTCATTTTTCAGTAGAAAAAATGGTACATATTAATACAAATATAATATTCGGTGCACTTTGTGATAGAAATTCTAAAGAGGCGCAAACAGTTAACCTCGGCCAAGCTTGATATCAGGCAGCATGTTATTAAAATCCATTTGAGGTTATAGATTTCAAATATAATCTCAAGTGAAAATCGTCTTTCGTGGACATAGCTGCAATATCACAATTTGTAATGCAACCGTGTGGTTGCTTTCTTCTAATTGCGAAGAGAAAATAATTCGAGCTATATCCCAGATAGTTAATAACAAAATTTAATTAAGACATAATTTATTACATTAATAAAAAGGTGAACCACTGGGTTTCCTTTTAAAATTCTATTTTATTTGCCAAATTAATTACTCAATAAAATTCTATATAGACAGATTGTAATTTATAGAAAAAAATCTCAAATAGTTGAGCAATCCGTTGATTCTAACTGCGTTTTACCTAGAAATAATCAACATTCAAAACTGCTCATAGTTCTGATTTTTTGCGATTTTCGAAACCCCAAAATGAATTTCTAAGGGTCAAAATTTTTTTCACTTTTTACTTAACATTTTTTATATTGATTAATCAACTAGTTTAGTACCCGAACTACATTGTTGTTTTAACTGTACATAATTTGGTTAATTTGTCAATTTCTACATAATTTGGTTAATTTTTATTTAAGAACTGTAGAATGAGCAATCAAGATCAACATCAATTTTATAGTTCACAAATAAAGTAACTTTTATAGTTTGTTTATTTTAACTATTGCTCACATTATAACTCATTAATATGAAGGTGCTTCTGCTTATAACATTAAATTATTATCAATATACACGTATATTTTATTGTTGTTTTGAAAAATTCATTATTTCTGCAAGAATGGAGAAAGGCGGAAACATATGATTGTTGGATTTTTGCCCTTGATGGTGGCATGTCATTTCAGTTGTACATGTCTAGTCCAATACTTGTTTTAACAAAATAAGTTATTCAATTCTTTATTACATACTCGGAGACTTATGTTTCTTTTATTTTAATTGGATCTTTATATTAATAAAATATTTTAAACATTTTTACGCTATTGTCTTTGTAATTTCTTGTATGGATCAAAAGACTTAATTGTATACGTGTTTTTTAATTAATTGTTGAAACAATGCAAATGAGTGAAGCTTACATAATATATGTAAATGTTGGAAAAAATCCACTATAAAGCTAATTTATTGTTTCAAATGCGGTCCCATGAAATGATTATTATATTATGATCTCAAATCAAAATTATAGTGTTAAAGGTTCAGCTAGCATGATACTGCTAAATTAGTTTTTCGACTTAATGAAGACATAAGCATAATGAGAAACCATATTATTATCTTAAACTTTAAAAAATTTAATAATAATACAAACCGTAGTAATAAATACTTTTTGTGTTTTCCAATTAAAGGATGTAAGTACTTTAGTTATTGTAGTACTTGTGCGGCTATTGGTTTCATATAACAATTTTTCTCTTTTTTAAAGTTTATCATAAATGACAAACTTTGTTAGATGCAAGAGTGCTTAATTATAGATAGTAATATTTGACTATTTTTTTTGAATCTTTAATGCTAAGCATATATCATCATTAGAAATTTTATTATGATAAAAAAATTATTCATTTATTAAAACGATTAAAATAGTTTCACCATATTTTGCTTGAATTTAAATCTCATACTTTTTTTCAAAAAAATAACGAATTTAGAATAGATTCGTGTATCTCATAGAAAAAACGTTAATATGACATTATTTAAAACATGTAGTTGAAGATTTACTTATTAATGCAGAAACAATTTTACAAAGTACTAATACCAATACTAATAATAACAGGTGTTCATGAGACTAAATCCACTAATAGTGCATTATAGTAAGTTCACCTTGGAATTCGAGATACACAACTGTAAGTCTGTAAATACTTGTATTTTGGCATCCTAAAAGTTGTCTTAAAACCTACATATGGTAGGGTGTACGCAATATATATAGGTTTTGAGACAACTTTAGGGTGCCAAATACAAGTATTTACAGATTTACAGCTGAGTATCTCGATTACGAGATTCTTACCTAATTTAGCTTAAATGACTGGACTATGAGTATATAAACAATTTAAAATTTTATATAGATCATTATATAGCTGAAACACTGTGAAACAACCGTGGGATAACAAATATTATTTTCTCTCTTGTTTTCAACATATTTAATATATATACATTAAAGCTGGTCGATTTGTATGAGTCAAAAAAAAGTCGCTTAGTCACATGATTTTTGGATTCTAGGGTTCAAAGTATGATACTTTGCTGAGACCATACCTCTAAAATGAATTTTTGGGCTAAATTTTGAAAAATAAGGGCTAAATTTTGAAAAACACCATTGTGACCCATTAGAGTGGGTCCAAATGTTTGATTGACTCTTCACTTACTGGAATACCAATCCACCCATACCCGTGGTTTATCACCCGGGACCCCTCTGAGGGGTTTTGAAAACTTAACCCATATCTTTGGGTCAATGCACGGGACATCAGAATTAATTTTAGATGTAAATATAGCTTCGTTTGAAAAGCAGACTGCTACTAAAGTCATGGTAAACCGAAATGACTTACAAATTGTAAGTAAATGCATGACAAAATAGTTAACAAAGCTTTCTAATGTAATTTTTTTATTTGAAGTTAAGCCAACATTATTGTTTATTATATTCACAAGAAAATGAATATGCACATTGAAAGATGTAATTAAGGATCCAATTACTATTTATAAAATGTGTGAAAAGTTTAGTGTCTGCACATAAATAATTGGCATCTTCAATAAATTGTTCACGATCGTAAATTCACAAGATCGTTTGCATCTACCTTTAAATGTAGGCACACGATTGTTCAGGTGAGAATGCCTTCTTATTTTTTCATGTTTATAGAAATCAGAATTTAACATCACAATTCCAATACAACTCGACGACCATGAACAACAAATCAAAAGTTGCTATTCTGTAATAACAGTAGGTACGCAGTATTTATTATACATGCAAAATAATTTATACCATATGTAATGTCTTAGACTGCAATCTTTATTTCTGACGGCACACGCCGGCGGAGAACATTTATCTGCAGCAAACAACGATCATTGCCAGAACATAAAACACATTTTAAGAATTAAACGTTTGTGAAAGGAAAATGAGTGTTTATTGCTTTATTTGTTAACCTGACATTATAGCGACAGAAGCTTTTCATATTTAGAATCGGATTTAAAATGCTATTAAGGACTCACAAGCATGTTATAGAAATTCTAGTATTAAGTTCATACCAGAACTAGTGGTGCATGGCATGGTGCCTTAAGGCAAATTGCAGGAACTTTCCGTACCGAAAACTAAATTATTAAAGAAAACTTTGTAAAAATTAGATTTTTGAGAAATTTTGAATTTTTTGAAAAAAAAAATCACTTTTTTGATAAATTTGATTGTTTTGTTTGGATTTATGGAAATTTTGAAAATTTTTTTTCAAGCAATCGCGCTGCATACTTGATTTGGGTCGAAATATCAAAGCGCGAGAGCGCCGCGTAGACGATATCGTATTTATATATGTACTTATTATTATAATCTGTATAAATATCTGATAATGCGATGTACATATGTCTAATGATCATTTTGACCGCCAAATGGCATTTATTTTTTTTTTTACTAGATCTCCGAAACCGCTAGAACTGCCTTTATGGAAATTTGATCAGTTCTTCATCTTGTTAATACAAGTAAAATGTTTTTTGAATTATTTAAATCGGACGCTCCGTTCTCTTAAAAACTGAGTTACCGTTTTTTTACCAATACGAATCTAAGGTTTTTTGAATTATTCAAATCGCTTTATTCGTGTTCCCGAAATCGTCAACGAAATTTGTATTCGAACACACACACATACACGCGCACACACATATATACCATATTTTCTAAGGTATGCCAAAATGTTCAGAAGGTTTTGAAACGTAAAGATATATAATAAATTTCATTTTGAATTTTTTTGCGATTACTATAACTTGCCCTACCGGAAGTTAAAAAAGGGTCCTTAGTATTTGAAATATTTAACTTCCTGTAGGGCAAGTTTTATAGTATCGCAAAAAAATCGAAAATGAAAATTTTTATATATCTTTACGTTTCAGAGGTTTCTGAATATTTGGCATACCTTAGAAAAAATGGATGTATGTATGTGTGTGTGTGTATGTGTGTGTGTGTGTGCGTGTGTGTATGTATGTGCGGACACAAATTTTGGTCGACGATTTCGGGAACAGCGATCAACCGATTTGAATAATTCAAAAAACATTCGATTTGTATTGATAAGGAGACGTGCTGATTAGTTTTTGGCGAAGGCAGGTCTAGCCGTTCCGAAGATACGGGCAAAAAGTGCCGAAAACGGTAACTCAGTTTTTAAAGAGAACGGAGCGTCCGATTTTGATAATTCAAAAAAACATTTTACTTGTATTGACAAGGTGAAGGACCGATCAAATTTCATAAAGGCAGGTCTAGCGGTTTTGGAGATCTAATGAAAAAAGTAAAAAAAAATGCCATTTGGCGGTCATAAATCATCATTAGACATATGCACATCAAATTATCAGATATTTTTTAAAGATTTTAACAATAAGTATAAATTTGGTTTCATTCCTATGGGTTCCGTACCAATGTTTACGCGTTAGACGGCGACGCGGCGCTTACGCGCTTTGATATTTCGTTTTTATGCAGTTAAAGCAGTACGATTACTTTGAAAAAAAAGGTTAGATCTTGCAAAATATGTCAAATAAAGAAAACATTTTTTTTTTCAAAAAAAAATTAAAAAAAAAATTTTTAAAAAAAAAATTTTTTTTTTCAAAAAAAAGTAATTTTTTGTCCAATTTATAGTTTCTCACAAATCTTATTTTTTCGAAGTAAAATTTTTTCAAAAATGTTAATCGTTTTAAAAAATAATAATTTTTTGTACGGGAAGATCCAGCAATTTGCCTTAAGGCGCGTTTGCCTTAATTACCTTAAGACAGAATTCCACTTACAGCTAGTTATTATTTTCCAACACTTTGGAAGCTTATTATCTGGTTACATTGAATTGTTAGTCCAGTGTAAGAAAGTTTGCCATTTTCTAAGAAGAGATGAATCAACATTTCGACAATTAAGTCTTGAGCACATAATTTAAACAATTTCCTAATAACGTTTAATATTCCTATAATTTCAATACAATTAACACAAATGGATCTCTATTCCATGGTACGCCCATGTTGTAAGAGCCCACAAATCAATGATTTTCTTTCCATCCCTTGTTTATTATTACCATTACTATTTCGACGCCATTATTCACGTTTTTGTTGCACTTTTATGCATTTACCTTTTCAAATTTTTCCTTCATGCTTCCGAGTTCAGTTTTTATGCTTTCAATTCCTTGTATTTTCTCTGTAAGTTATAAATCATCAGCATTATTCTTCTTCCTAGAAAAAGTACTGCATTGAAACGCCAGATCCAATTTCTTTGATGCAAGGCCATAAACTTTTAATCCATCAAATAATTTAAGAATAAAATCTGTCTCTAAAAAATTTGCAGGTCCTTTCAGTCCTTCTATTTTACCCTCGTCGTCGTCGTGCTGTAGGAACTCTTTTTGCCATATGGATCCGATCCCGTTTCCTTTTCATGAAAACGCTCGATAGTGCTTTTTCTTCGGTTACTCTTTTCAGCACTTTCTCATTTAACTTTCCATATTGAAAAAATTGAAAATGAAAATTTGTATATTACGCTTCAGAGCTTTCTGAATATTTTAAAAGTATAAAAAATTCCAAAATATTTGAAAGTATAAAAAAAATCAAATTTTCAAAAAGATCATTTTATTTCAAAAATTTTAAAAATCTCAAAAATCAAAAATTTTTCAGATTTTCTAAAAGAAAGTTGAATCTTTTTCAAAATTTTAATTACTGGTACGGGAAGTTCCAGCAATTTGCCTAAGGCACTATGCTAATTATCTTACCTATCCGCTTTATCCTTCTCATTCGCCTCCTGCACCACATTTCACAACTATCCATAAAGTTTTCGTCGGCCTTTATCAGAGTTCATGTCTCTGATCCATACAGAGCTCCAGACATAACCTTATTATCCCCAATTTTAAAATATTAATTTTGTATATAAACATTTTTAATATCTAACTATTTCTTAATATTGCAATGCAATTAAATAATAATTTTCCTCGCTAATTATTATTAATTAGTATTGATAAATAGGTGCAAGATTGTTCGCTAATTATAGTTAAATACAAATGACCTCATCATAGTTCTGGCTTATATAATAGAAATCATTGATGTTATTTGATGATTCTAAGAATCCATCCAACATGTTTCAATATTTCAAACGTCTAATCACAATCATATATCAAACGTTCAATTACAACCATGATTGAATTCGATTATCATCTACACGATTACCAAAAAATATTCAAATGGAAATATTAATCTTTATACACAAGAGATCTTACAATGAAATCCAATTTGCAAATCAATGTAATGAAATCCAATCATTGCAAATCAATTTGCTAGTTCAATATTAACTAAATAGTACATGCTAAAAAGTTTAGTTAACCAGTACTAAAATTTGAAATGATTATACTATTCCCAATATTTTTTAGCAGTTGAAGATCAGCTTTTCTAAACATTTGCTTTTTTGAAAAGCACTACTCTCGTCCACAATTTATAAAATCTTAAAT
>NW_020537324.1:27526591-27548234 GCF_003426905.1 Ctenocephalides felis
TAAGTTATTGTAATGGGCCGAAAATCGGAATTGAAAATTTTTACATTTCTCGACGTTTTGAAGGTTTCTGAACGTTTTGGCATACCTCAGAAAAAATGATGTGTGTGTGTGTGTGTGTGTGTGTGTGTGTGTGTGTATGTATGTGTGGATACAAATTTCCAGTCACGTTTTAGGGCGCACGGATCAACCGATTTGAATGGTTCAAAAAACATTCGATTCCTATTGATAGGGAAAAGAGCTGATTAGTTTTTGGCAAAGGCAGGTCCAGCCGTTTCGGAGATACGGAGCAAAGAGTGCAGAAAATAGAAATCGAATTTTTGAGCGAACGGAGTATCCGATTTGAATGATCTAAAAAACATTCAATTAGTAATGATTGTGAGAAGTGTTTATTAGTTTTTGGCAAAGGCAGGCCCAGCCATTTCGAAGATACGGAGCTAAATATGTAAAAAATGGCAGTTTTTGAGAGAACTAAGCGTCCGATTTAAATGATTCAAAGAACGTTCTGCTTGTCTTAACAAAATAATTGATTCTGAAAAAAAAAATTTGTTCCAATTTTTTTTTTTTTTTTTTTTTTTTTTAGTATTTTGTATATCGAAAATATTTCAGATTTTATTTTTAATTCTGACTATACAATTTGGTTTATATAATTGTTATAAATATTACACAATGTTACAATATTTATAATAATCTATTTGAAAACATTCAGTATTCCTCGAACATTTCGTTACGGTGCGGGAAGTTCCAGCAATTTGCCTTAAGGCACGATGCCATAATTGCCTCAAGACAGAATTCCACTTACAGCTAGTTTATGATGCTATTGATATTACAAAATTATTAGTTACATGTAATTAGTATTATATATAATAGAATAGAATTTAATTCTTTATTCAGATAACATAATTTTATCTAACGTCAATTTTATATTCCTGTTCAATTTTCGATACTGTCATAATTTTTGGGCAATGTTAAGGTTTTATATGTATGCTACTTTTGGAATGATTAGCACGCAAAAATCTGTTGGTTGTCTAAAAAATGTTATTGCAATAAAATTAGTCACCTGAATGAAATGTGAAAGTGTTTGGTACTTTTGCAGTTAAGTTGAAACGTCAGCAAACGCGCGCACTTGTACCTACTGGCAAGATTCCCCCCTTTCGAGCAAATTTTTTTAAGACATCTCTTCTGGTTTTCTTCGGGCATTTCGAAAGCGGGTCAGATACAGCAGCATATCGTATTCAACCGCGACTCTGCTATAACGCGAAAGTCTGCACAATAGCACTCCAAGCAGAGATTCTAAAACTGTTGATTTTCTGAAATCTTTTCAATTTTTTCTGATTCTTATACATATTATTTTAAATATGAGTACATATATGGGACTTTGAGAGCCAATGAAAATTCTATAAATTTTAATAACTGTTAATTAATTTCACTTTAATATCCCAAAAAAATATATTAAGTTTTGAACCGAACTTTTTTATATGAATTTAGCTCGACTTTATTTTGTTTTCCTGCTGGAAACTTGAGATTTATTTTTCAGGAAAACAAAAACATATTATATATCAAATTATAAATTATTGAATTATTTTTATGTTATTTATATATTAGTTATGTATAAACTCCTTCACATATACATTAGATTTGTTTGTCTTCGTCGAAACATATTCTTGAGATTTTTCAGCTTATTTTGTACGTTTTGATACTATATGCGTCCCATCTTTCTGCAATTTTATACCAGAACCGCATAAAAATACACATTATTTTGTATTAAAACAATGAACACAAACTTTGAAATATAATTTTAAATACTAGTGGTGTACGGCATCGTGCCTTAAGCCAAATTGCTGGAACTTTCCGCACCGTAACGAAATGTTCGAGGAATATTAAATGTTTTCAAATAGATTATTATAAATATTATAGTATTTATAATAAATATTACAGTATTTATAATAATCTATTTGAAAACGTTTAATATTCCGAACATTTCGTTACGGTACGGGAAGTTCCAGCAATTTGCCTTAAGGCACGATGCCATACACTAATATTTATCAGAATTATATAAACTGAATTGCAAAGTTGAAATTATTCGTTTAAAGTATATTAGAACTTTAGTCAGATTTAAAATTGAAATCTGAATTATTTTCGATATACAAAAAAAAATTGTAACAATTTTTTTCCCCAAAAGCAATTATTTTGTTAAAACAAGCAGAAAGTTCTTAGAATTATTCAAATCGGACGCTTAGTTCTCTCAGAAACTGCCATTTTTTGCACATTTAGCTGTGCAAATTGCTTGTATAAGCTCTGTATCTTAGAGATCTTTCACCTCTTCTCCCAATCATTACAAATTGAATGTTTTTTAGATCATTCAAATCGGATACTCCGTTCTTTCAAAAACTCGATCTGTTTTCTGCACTCTTTTCTCTGTATCTCTGAAACGGCTTGACCTGTCTTTTCGAAAAACTAATCAACACATCTCCCTATCAATAGGAATCGAATGTTTTTTGAACCATTCAAATCGGTTGATCCGTGCGCCTAAAAACGTGGACACATATTCTTTTTTTCTGAGGTATGCCAAAATGTTCACAAACCTTCAAAACGTCGAGAAATGCAAAAATTTTCATTTTCGATTTCGATTTGCGAAGTTAATAAACAAAATTATAAAATTATGTAGTTTGTCTCATCACCTCCCAAACTAAAAATCAAGTTTGTTGTTACATTTAGTATCAAAGAATAATATTACTTTTATAATAAAAATTTGTCTTGACTATCTTTCAATAAATAACGTTTTTTTTTTCTTATAAACACATTTTTTGCTTCTTCACCTTTTCTGTTATAACTACAGTATTTGCGGAAGATATTTAATTTAATTTATATTTAATATGTTTGTTTTGTTATTTTAGTGCAAGATAAGTAATTAATATGCACGATATGCCTTTATTTTAATATAATATTTATCAATGTAATAAATATGCCTCAAACGCATATATGTTTGACTTCTAAAATGCTAAAATTTTAAACCTTTTTAGCGCCATTTGCAAAAATAATGAATTTTTCAAATAATAATCATGAATTATTAACCCAAAAATTTTAGTATTACATTATTAAAATATAATTCTCTTTTACTCTGCTTAGGCAATGAAAATATTGACATAGTCCAATAATATAAAATATTGTGTGCAAGTGTAAATAAATTTTCGCGAAAAAAAATATTTATCTCCCTTAATTTATTTTAGCGTGAATCTATCTAAAACGTTGCGACTACAAAGTAAAATAAATAATTACATCAATTTTGCGATACAAATTTAGTTAAATTATTATATTTATTTTCAATCTTATTGGATTCCAGTATCAATCTATTTTCAAATTGGAATTGCAAAATGTTGAGAATCTTTGTACGAGTGTTATATATATTTGTTGACGATTGGGCTGATTTTACCTTGAGTAAGAGAAACAGAAGTCTGTAAAACCCAATATTCTTAGTCATGGTAATGATGGACACATCTCGATGGTATCAGTGTACATTGGTACTTCAACTTTATTTAGTTTTTTTATAAATCTGATACAAATCTTATATTATATAATATATTGGACATCTTGGCCAGTAAAGTAATTGCAATTCGATGCTCAAAAATGTAAAAGAAATAATTTCTTTAAACAATATTATTTTGGATTGTTGGATTGGACGAAGAATGAAAAGTTCGGATATTTGTTGTACTTTTAATAACTTTTTAATTTTTTTTGTTATTTTTTAACAGCAATCAGAATCTAATAGTCCTATAAGTTTGATACATGGCAACCCAATCAGTTGTCACATCTCTGTATGATATATTATTTTTACAATTTTTGTAATAAGGCGAATATTTTATGGTGCAGCAATGCCGAGTGAGGGCTATTTTCACTAGGAAACATATTTCTATTTATTTCCAAGTGAAAACCGTTGTCACTGCTGCCTGACAACAGGCTGCTCGAAGTGGGTATCGAACCCGGGACCTCTGATTCAGGTCCCGTCGCTCTTAACTACTTGATACGCCCTTCTACAAATATATTAATATATGATTTTAAGTAAGTGAAATTTTCATTTCTTTTAAATTTAAACTGTAATCAGAACTGTGTGTTCTCCACATTGTGATGTAAATTCCTTAACCCAGTGTTTCTAGAAGTCAACTCAGAAGTTGTCCATTCTGATGATATTATGCTTATTAGATGGAATGCCAAAAGGCTATTTTCAGTTGATATCATATTTAGGGCATATAATATCAAAGTAAAAATTTGTTCTCACTACTGCTTGATTTTAAGCTGGTCAAGGTGGGTTTCGAACTCAGAACCAGTGGTTTTTAATGCACGTTCTTACCTCAAGTAAGAATTAGTCGTGATTTTTGCTCACATGATTCCTTAATATTCTTTAACATTTAGGGCAGTGGTTTTCAACCTTTTTTGCACCGTGCCCCAACTCTCTAATGAAAAATGCGTGCCCCCCTTAATTTTTTGAACAATTTAATTTTATAAATACTCAACTGATATTATCAGACTACAAATTAATATGCAATATTTTGTCAACATCTGCATAAAAACTAATTGATTTTTATTTATTTTTTAATATCATTGCAAACATTTTGGGTTATATAAAATTGCAGAAATAGTATTCTCGAAACAGATGTACGCTCCCTTAGAACAGCCTGGCGCCCCCTGGGAGGCGCGCCCCACAAATTGAAAACCGCTGATTTAGGGTGTTGCCAGTTTTAGTATTTGTTCAAAAATATTTAGCACACTAAAGTAATCGATTTTTTGTGGCATTGAATTAATTATTATATCTTATTATTATTATTATTATAAAATAGATTATTATTATAATCTTGACCTTGAAATGAAGAGTACTGAAAAAAATCAAAATCAAATTATCGAATGACTAAGAGATTTCACTAACACGCTACGTGTGAGTGCTCATGTCAGTTTATTAATATGCTTTTATCAATTTTATGTTTTGCAATTAAATTCTTATGTACAATTTCCATCGACATATTTTACGAGAAATCAAGTAAACATTGACGTCATATAGAATTTTACTGATACCTGCAGAAAACACACAGGAGAAAATCTTTGCAACTCGTTCAGTAAAAGACTATACTTAGATTCATTTAATAAATATTTTTCACAATATTTGGATTACTGTCGACGGATTTTTGAACACGGATAATGGTGTTTGCCAGAAAACCCGATTGGTTAATTTCTCGACGTTTCAAGTCACTGTTTGGAAAATTGGAAATTGGAAATTGGAAAAATTGGAAAAAGTTTGTGTATGTTTGATCCGAAATCTAACCTTTTGACGACGATTTCTCAAAAACTGCTCCACCGATTTTAAAAATTCAAAATCGGTTTTAAAAATGCCACTTACACCAAGTTTTAAACATCTTGTTGTTGGAAATCTAATTCGTTAAGCGCTAAATACTCTGTTAATGCTCTGCTAATTCGTTAAATCACGTGCCTTAATATGATAATATCTTAATAGTTCATATTTATTACAAGCATCTAATTAAATCAACAATTATAAATTATTAACAATTATTTCAATTTTAAAAAATTATATCAAACGAGTTTAAAAGAAATCGTTTACCGTTATTTTATATCTCTAAATCAAACAGTCGGTGCTTTGAGTCAATATTTATCCATTTCATTTGCCTAATACAAATACATTACATTAGTCATAATATTTGCCACTTTCTCCACTTATAAGCTGGTGACCCCAATTTCAGATTGCATCATTTTTTGTAAATGAGTGAATTATACCTAAATTGTAAATAAATTAATATAAATTGTTCAAATATGTTTGACCCTTCCTAGAAGCTAATTACTAATTAGTACTACTTACTTCATTCATTGAAAACAATTGGCGTTGTTTCATAATATTAGTTTCATATTTAAAGAGTCTTAATGAAGGTATTATATATTGTTGCAGATTGTTCTATTTGAATTAACTAAATATTAGCAATTTTCCAAATTTAATATTAATTTTTAATGTGTATGAATTCCAACAGTATTACGAATGCAATTGATTGAAGAGTGTATAGAGTAAAAAATTGGGGGCAAAAAAGAGTATTTGGGCAAATGGATATGAGTTATCACATTTAAAAAATTTTGTACAATTATATAAATTTTGTGTTTAGCCATTTCATATTGAAAAGTTGTAGGATTCAAACCAAATACCAAGAGTTTCATGATATTTCTATCTATGATAAAGGTTTCTACATTATTCTGTAGTTTCAATATATTCATTGAGTTTGCTAAAGATAAATATAAAATTCTATAGCTCGATTAGCATAGTAAAAATCTGGATCTAACGTGGTTCCATCCAAGATTATGACGAAGAAGATAAAGATTAATTTTGTTATAAAAAAAATCTTGTATATGTTAATAACTTTCCTTAGGGTAAGGTATAGTAATGGGCCGAAAATCAAAAGTGGAAATTTTTGCATATCTTTACGTTTCAGAGGTTTCTGAACATTTTGGCATACCTCAGAACCAATGAATGTGTGTGTGTTTTGTGTGTCCGCAATTTTTCGTCCAGGTTTTCGGGCGCACGGATCAACCGATTTGAATGGTTCAAAAAACATTCGATTCCTATTGCTAGGGAGAGGTGCTGATTAGTATTTGGCAAAGGCAGGTCAAGCCGTTTTGGAGATACGGAGCAAAGAGTGCAGAAATAAATCGAGTTTGAGGCAACGGAACTTCGGATTTGAATGATCTAAAAAAGATTCAATTTGTAATGATTAGGAGAAGTGGTTATTAGTTTTTGGCAAAGGCATGTCCAGCCATTTCGAAGATACGGAGCTAAATGCACAAAAAATGGCAGTTCTTTAGATAACTAAGCATCCGATTTGAATGATTCAAACAACGTTCTGCTTGTGTTGACGAAATAATTGCTTTTGAGATTTTTTTTTAATATTCTAAATTTTTTTATATCAGGAAATAATTTTGATTTTAATTTTAATTCTGGATAAAGTTCTAAAGCTCACATATATAAATAATTTTAATTTTGTAATTCAGTTTATATAATTCTTATAAATAGTAGACAATGTTACAATATTTACAATAATTTATTTGAAAACATTCAATATTCCTCTAACATTTCGTTACGGTACGGGAAGTTCCAGTAATTTGTCTTAAGGCACGATGACACCACTAGTTTTAATAGCATTCAGAACTTAATGAGTCCTATCAGCTTCTGTGCTGAAAATAACTCAAGCGGTTATTATATTTATATGTGATGAATTTAATTGTTACAATTTTTATGATACTGGTGATTTTTTGATTAATGCAGCAATGCTGGCTATCTATGTTTCCAAATGAAATTTGAATCCACTACTGCTTGACATCAGTTTGTCCGGGTATCGAGTCTGGAATCTTCGGTCCTAAATCCATTGCTCTATCAAAAGGCCACATGAGAGCTTATATATATGTAAAAAAAGAATGTTATTTTATATATGGATACTATTGGGCAGTCTTTCTAACTATGTATTATAACATACGAATTACTAAATGTCTTCACTAAGCAGATTGTAATTTGAATGGTGAATAAAAATTCTATAAATGGAATAAATTTTAAGTTACCCAATACGATTTAGAGACAATTTTTTATGATAAATTCAAAGATACTGAACCAAGCATAATATTTATTTTGAAAGTCATATTTTAGAAATATGTACAACTAGAATACTCATGCATTTCAATCGTGACCTTTCCCCAGTTAAGGTTATTCAGATATGTATGAAAGGTGCCATAGGTCGTAGTTCTCTTCGGGTGTTGAACTGATTAAACTTGCTTTGAATCGTTTTAGCTACCGTTAGACATTGCAAAGATAAATACCTACAATGATAAAAAATTGTATTACGTTTTTAATAAAATTTTGCATATCATGCTGTTACTATAATAACATATTCTAAAAATATATCTGCTATTTGGTAAGGCAGAGAGATGTTTACTTTTCTAGCTTGCGAAATTAGGCATTCGGAGGCGGGGTGACCTTACTCGTAATACTGCACGTTTTGGAGGAATTAATTACGAATTAAATAAAAAGACTACTTTGCACAATAAACCATTTTTTTAAATGGATATTATTTTTTGTTTTCTTACAATTAGAAATACTCTCTTTTACAATTGTGAGCTACACGATATTCCAACCGAAACAATAATGAAACATGTTTAATTTTCTTAAAGTATTTTTCGAAGAACGCTGGAAATGTTCGAGGAATATTAAATGTTTTCAAATAGACTATTATAAATAAATATTGTAACATTGTCTAATATTTATAAGAATTATATAACCTGAATTGCAAAGTTGAAATTATTTGTTTAGAGTATATTAGACCTTTAGTCAGAATCAAAATTAAAATCTGAATTATTTTCGATACACAAAAATAAATATTTTTTTTTTGAAAAAAATATTGAATAAATAAATTTTGAAACAAAATTTATTTTTCCAAAATCAATTATTTTGTTAAAACAAGCAGAAAGTTCTTTGAATCATTGAAATCGGACGCTTAGTTCTCTCAAAAACTGCCATTTTTTGCACATTTAGCTCTGTATCTTCGAAATGGCTGGACCTGCCTTTGCCAAAAACTAATAAACACATCTCCCTATCAATAGGAATCGAATGTTTTTTGAACCATTCAAATCGGTTGTTTCGCCCGAAAACATGACTGAAAAATTGTATTCCATACATACATACACACACATACACACACACACATATCCCTTTTTTCTGAGGTATTGTCAATTTTCATTTTTGGACGATTACAATAACTTACCCTACGGAAAGTTAATTATATCATGTTGTAATAAAAATATTTAGTATTTTCTTTTTATTCTCGTGTTTGTAATGTTGTAATAAATTTTGCGAGAGCAACAATTTTTTATAGAATACTACAATAATAATAAATGGTAGTCTGGTCGAAGGCAGGTCCATGGTGCGAGATCCACCACAAATAAATGATTTCCTTACCCTCGTCGTCTACATTCCAATTACCACTATTACCCCCTTTCTTCCATGTAGTTTCCTTTACGAACTTCTGATTCCATGCTTTTGATCTCGCGCTTCTGCTTTCAGTTCCCTGTATTTTCTCTCGTCGCGTAAGTCGTCAATCATATGCATTCTTTTTCTTACCAATCTTTTCATTCCTTCTATTTTACTCTCTACAACGTCGTGCTGGAGGTACTCTTTTTGCAGAACGCAAAACGTCCGACCCAGTTTCCTTTTCTTTTCAGGATCGTGCTCAGTAGTGTCCTTTCTTCGCCCACTCTTTTCTAAACTTCTTCTTCTTTATTTGCTATCTTGTCACTCCACTTTATTTTCTTCATTCGTTTCCAACACCACATTACAAAACTCTCGAAGAAATTCGAATCGGCCTGTCTTAGAGTCCATGTCTCCGATCCGTACAGAGCTACGTTCCAGATGTAGCACTTTATTAGTCTCTTCCGCAAGTCGACTCAGTTTGCTCGTCAGTAGCATTCTCTTTTTTGTGACGGGCGCCTTGGCGCTCGCGATCCTTGTCCTGATCTCTCTCATACAATATCAGTCTCTGGTCAGGATGATTTCCAAGTATTTGATCCTATGATGGATTACTATATACATCAAATGTATTACTATATACATCAATGATCCTATGATGGATTACTATATACATCAAATAATCTTTTAATGTTTTTCACTACTCTCTATGGCTATAAAGAAGACAGTTCATTTTCCACCTATAACCCTTTTGCCAGGGAGTGTTTCCAGCAGGAATAGCACTGCTGTACGGGACAGCGAGTCGCTTGTAGGAATACTATGCACAATAACTCATTTTAAGATCATTCTTAATCAATAATAATAATTTATTTAAAAATTGACAAATACGCTTCTAAACAAATAGGACTCAAAGTGACAAATTAAAATTCTCAATAATTTAACTCTGAGTGATACAAGTTGGAACAAGGGTCGAAACATTGGATGTCGCCTATAGGCGACGTTCGTAACGGTGGAGTTAAAATATAAATTCAAGAGTCATGTTGTTATTGTTATAAATTACAACTTTGTTTTATTTTTGATTGCAAAATTATCAACAAAAAACCAAAAATTTGTTTAAGCTTGTAATTATTAAAAAATACCATTTGGAAGTTTTAGTTTCCGATTACTTACGAGTGTTTGGTACACAAAGCGCTATATCATTGTATCCTTATCCCGATGTCCGATTAAAATAATCAATTTGAATTATTGGAAGTGAACGAAGATCTTTTTCCTTTTTTATATAAAGGTATGTACAGATTTCTGTTTGAGGTATGCATCGCATCAGCAACAAGAAATATATTAACGTGGTGGTGATCACATTGCTCGTTTTTGCGAAAGGCGAATGTTGGAGTAAAGTTGTCGACCTTGATGACTAGTCCACATTCTAAGCTAGTTGCTGACTATTCAACTTGTAATAAAGTACATTTAACAGTCCAATCATCATAATAATATTATGTATGGAAATTTACAATATTTCCTGATTTTTGGAATGTCTTTGCAATGAGTTTGATTTCTGTGTTGAAGACAAGGAGTTGTTTCAGTAAGACGAAGCTTTTCCAAGAACTATAGATCAGGACGTCTTCGTCGAGTGTAGGGCGGTACCGAAATATACTTTTATTTTTTTTATTGATCTTCAAAATTTTAAATATAATATACTTTTAAATTACCATATTTAAAACTAATGCTTTTTTTCTATTTATTATTTTTGAACAGCAATCAGAACCTAATAGTCCTATAAGCTGTTGTGCTGATTTGACTCAAAACTAGTCTGTTTGATAGATGGCAACCCAATCAGTTGTCACATCTCTGTATTATAATATATTATTATTACAATTTCTGTAAAAGGGCGAGTATTTTTATTGGTGCAGCAATGCCAGATCAAGGGCTATTTTACTTGGGAACATATTGCTGCTATCTATATTTCTAAGTGAAAATCGTTGGCACTGCTGCCTGACAACAGGCTGCCCGAAGTGGGTATCAAACCCGCGACCTCTGAATCAAGTATTGCTGGTAAACTATATAAATAGCCTTCATAAATCAATTATTTTTGTTATCCCAAATATTGTTTTTGCTTGAGATATCAGTTGTTTAAAAGCCATCAAAAATAGTCGTTTCTTAATAATTCTAGTCTATACGAGGGAAATATTTTAATAATTATTGTAGGGTTCTTTAATATAATCTACTTGTTCTCATTTTTCAGTAGAAAAAATCTTTACAAATAATTAACTTCCCGTAGGGTAAGTTATAGTAATCGCAAAAAAATCGAAAATGAAAATTTTTGCATTTCTCGACGTTTCAAAACCTTCTGAACATTTTGGCATACCTTAGAAAAAATGGATGTATGTGTGTGTGTGTGTGTGTGTGTGTATGTATGTATGTATGTATGTATGTATGTATGTATGTGTGTGTATGTATGTGCGGATACAAATTTTCGTCGACGATTTCGGGAACACGGATCAACCGATTTGAATAATTCAAAAAACATTCGATTCGTATTGATAAGGAGACGTGCTGATTAGTTTTTGGCAAAGGCAGGTCTAGCCGTTCCGAAGATACGGGGCAAAAAGTGCCACGAACGGTACCTCCGTTTTTAAGAGAACGGAGCGTCCGATTTGAATAATTCAAAAAACATTTTACTTGTATTGACAAGATGTAGAATTGATCAAACTTTCATGGAGGTAGGTCTAGCGGTTTCGGAGATCTAATGAAAAAAGTAAAAAATAATGCCATTCGGCGGTTAAAAATGATCATTAGACATATGCACATCAAATTATCAGATATTTTATAGAGATTTTAACAATAAGTATATTTTTTTTTACATTTTTATGGGTTCCGTACCAATGCTTATGCGTTGGACGGCGGCGCGGCACATGCGCGCTTTGATATTTCGTCTCTATGCAGCTCAAGCAGTGCGATTGCTTTGAAAAAAAGTTCAGAATTTCCATAATATGTCAAAATGAAGAAAACATTTTTTTCAAAAAAATTTTTTGTATCCAAAAAAAATTTTTTTTTTTTTCATATAAATTTTTTTTTTCAAAAAAAAAGTAATTTTTTGTCAAATTTGTAGTTTCTCAAATCTATTTTTTTTTTATTAAATTTTTTTCAAACATGTTAATCGTTTTTAAAAAAATAATAATTTTTGGTACGGGAAGTTCCAGCAATTTGCCTTAAGGCACGATGCCCTAATTGCCTTAAGACAGAATTCCACTTACAGCTAGTTTGTGAAAAAATTAATAAAGCTTGTAGAGATGTCTGATATTGCCTGAGCAACAGTATATAGTGCAATATTGTCTTATCCAAAAGTATAATTTCATACATAAATTCTAAAGAGCCCGGGCGCAAACGGTTATTCCGACCTCGGCCAAGCTTGATATCAAGTAGGATGGTATCAAAATCCATTTAAGGTTATAGATTTCAAATATAATATCAGGTGAAAATCGTCTTTCGTGGACATAGCTGCAATATCACAATTTGTAATGCAACCGTGAGGTTGCTTTCTAATTGCGAAGAGAAAATAATTTAAGCTATATCTCAGATAGTTAATAACAAAATTTAATTAAGACATAATTTAGTACATTAATAAAGAGGTGAACTACTGGGTTTTCCTTTTAAAATTCTATGTTATTTGCCAAATTATTTACTCAATGTATTTCTATATAGACCGATTGTAACTTATAAGGAAAAAAAATATCTCAGATAGTTGAGCAATCGGTCGATTGACTTCTAATTGCGTTTCATCTAGAAATAATCATCATTCAAAACTGCTCATAGTTCCGATTTTTTGCGATTTTCGAAACCACAAAATGAATTTCTAAGGGCCAACATTCTTTCACTTTTGCCTAAAGCTTTTTTCTTAATATTTTTTATATTGGTTAATCTGCTATAGTACAGTGCCGAAACTACATTGTTGTTTTAACTGTACATAATTAGGTTTAAATTTCTACATAATTTGGTTAATTTTTATTTAAGAACTGTAGAACGAGCAATCAAGATCACCATCAATTTTATAATTCAAAAATAAAGTAACTTATATAGTTCATTAATTTTAACTTACATTATAACTCATTAATATAAAGGTGCTTCTGCTTATAACATTAAATTATCAATATACACGTATATTTTATTGTTGTTTTGAAAAATTCAATATTTCTGCAAGAATGGAGAAAGGCGGAAACATATGATTGTTGGATTTTTGCCCTTGTGGCATGTCATTTCAGTTGTACATGTCTAGTCCAATACTTGTTTTAACAAAATAACTTATTCAATTCTTTTATTACATACACGGAGACTTGTATGTTCCTTTTATTTTAATTGGATCTTTATATTAATATTTTAAACATTTTTTTCGCTATTGTCTTCGCAATTTCTTGTATGGATCAAAAGACTTAATTTGTATAACGTGTTTTTTTAATTAATTGTTGAAACAATGCAAATGAATGAAGCTTACATAATATATGTAAATGTTGGAAAAAATCCACTATAAAGCTAATTTATTGTTTCAAATGCGGTCCGATGAAATGATTATTATATTATGATCTCATAATCAAAATTATAGTGTTAAAGGTTCAGCAAGCATGATACTGCTAAATTAGTTTTTCGACTTAATGAAGACATAAGCATAATGAGAAATCATTTTATTATCTTAACTAGTGGGGCGCATGACATCGTTCCTTGAGGCATATTGCTGGAACTTCCCGTACCAAAAATTATTTTTTTTAAAAAAAGATTAACATTTTTGAAAAAAAATCACTCTGAAAAAATTTGATTTTTGAGAAACTATACATTTTTGACAAAAATTTACTTTTTTCGAAAAAAGACTTTTTGAAGAAAAATTTATTTTGAAATATTTTGAAAATTCTGAACTTTTTCTCAACGCAATCGTACTGCTTTAACTGCATAGAGACGAAATATCGAAGCGCGTAAGCGCCGCGCCGCCGTCCAACGAATAAACATTGATACGGAACCCATAGGAATGTAAACAAAATTTATACTTATTGTTAAAATCTCTATAAAATATCTGATAATTTGATGTGCATATGTCTAATAATCATTTTTGACGGCCAGATGGCGCTTTTTTTTACTTTTTGTTACTAGATCTCCGAAACCGTTAGACCTGCCTTCATGAAAATTTGATCAGTTGTTCATCTTGTTAATAAAAGTAAAATGTTTTTTGAATTATTCAAATTGGACGTTCTGTTCTCTTAAAAACTGAGTTACTGTTTTTGGCACTTTTTGCCCCATATCTTTGGAACGGCTAGACCTGCCTTTGCCAAAAACTAATCAGCACGTCTCCTTATCAATACGAATCGAATGTTTTTTGAATTATTGAAATCGCGTCATCCGTGTTCCCGAAATCGTCGACGAAAATTTGTATCTGAACACACATACACATACACACACAGATACACACATACATTCATTTTTTCTGAGGTATGCCAAAATATTCAGAAACTTCTGAAACGTAAAGATATATAAAAATTTTCATTTTAAATTTTTTTGCGATTACTATAACTTACCCTACGGGAAGTTAAAAAATATTCTATTCGTAATGATAGAGGGCAAGTGGTGATTAGATTTTGACAAAGGTAGGTCCAGTTTCGGAGATATAGAGATAAATGTGCAAAAAATGGCAGATTTTGAGAGAACTAAACATCCGATTTAAAAAACTTTCTGCTTGTGTTGACAAAACGATTGCTTTTGAGGAAAGAAATTATTCATTAAGAATTATTCCATTTTTTTAAATTTTCAAACATTTTTTTTTTTGGAACATCAAAAAATAATTCGGATTTTAATGCTAATTTTAGCTAAAGTTCTAAACTGATCGAGGGAAGAATAGTGTGAGATTTTCCATTGCCATTTCACACTGCAGTACCTAATGGGGTATTTTCAATTTGTAACAAATTGATCTATATTTTCAAGTAAAAACTGAAATTACTACTGCATTAGTAGCCGGCTTTGCCCGAAAAGCTTTCTAATTTTGAAAAAGCCTTCCGATTTTGAAATTTTCTTATTCGAATTTGTGTCAACATTATTGTTATTATATTCACAAGAAAATGAACACTCTGAAAGATGTGATTCAGGTTCCAATTACTATTTAATCCCCATATAAAAAGTATAAAATGTGTCTTCAGGTTCAGTGTCTGCACATAAATAATTGACGATCTTCAATAAATTGTTTACGATCGTAAATTCACTAGATCGTTTGCATCTACCTTTAAAAGTAGGCAGGCGATTGTTCAGGTGAGAATGCCTTCTTATTTTTTCATGTTTATAGAAATCAGAATTTAACATCACAATTCCAATACAACTCGATGACCATGAACAACAAATCAAAAGTTGCTATTCTGTAATAACAGTAGGTACGCAGTATTTATTTATACATGCAAAATAATTTTATACCATATGTAATGTCTTAGCCTGCAATCTTTATTTCTTGACGGCACACGCCGGCGGAGAACATTTATCTGCAGCGAACAACGATCATTGCCAAGAACATAAAACACATTTTAAGAATTAAACGTTTGTGAAAGGAAAATGAGTGTTCATTGCTTTATTTGTAAACCTGACATTATGGCGATAGAAGCTTTTCATATTTAGAATCGGATTTAAAATGATATTAAGGACTCATAAGCATATTAGAAATATTCTATTATTACGATTAGTAATACCTTATTCTAGTATTCAGAAAAATATTCTTAATGTTTGAAATATTTTTTATTCCAAAACTTTGGAAGCCTTATTATCGGGTTACACTGGGTTATTAGTACATTGTAAGAAGCTTTGTCATTGTCTAAGAAGAGCTGAATCAAAATTTCGACAATTAACTCTTAATCACCTAATAAACCTTTTTATAATAACGATTAATATTCCTGTAATTAACTTCCCGTAGGGTAAGTTATAGTGATCGCAAAAAAATCGAAAATAATTTTTTTTGAATATCGTTTTAAAGTCTTCTGAACATTTTGGCATTCCTTAGGAAAAATAGATGGTATGTGTGTGTGTGTGTGTGTGTGTGGATACAAATTTTTGTCAACGATTTCGGGAACACGAGTCAACCGATTTGAATCATTCAAAAAACATTCGATTTGTATTAATAAGGAGACGTGCTGATTAGTTTTTGACAAAAGCAGGTCTAGGCGTTTTGGAGATACGGAGCAAAAAGTACCAAAAATGAATGATCACTTTTTGAAAGAACGGAACGTCCGATTTGAATTATTCAGAAAACATTTAATTTCTATTGATGTAAATAAGAACTGATTAAATTTTTAGGAAGGCAGGTTTAACGGTTTCGGAGATCTAATAAAAAACAGTGAAAGAAATATGCCATTTGGCGGTCAAAAATGATCATTAAACATATGCACATCAAATTATCACATTTTATAGAAATTTTAATAATAAGTATGCATTTTGTTTACTTTTCTATGGGCTGCGTACCAATACTTCTCCGTTATACTGCGACGAGGCGCCCACGCGCTTCGATATTTTGATTCTACGCAGCTAACGTATCGCGATTGCCTTGGAAAAACGTTCAAAATTTCCAAAATATTTCAAAGTATAAAAAAATCAAATTGTTCAAAAGGGTCATTTTTTGAAAAATTTAAAATATATCAAACATCAATTTTTTATCGAGTTCTAAAAGAACATAGAATCAAAATTTTAATTTTTGATACGGGTAGTTCCAGCAATTTGCCTTAAGGCACGGTGCCATGCACCACTAGTTTCAATGCCATTAACATAAATGGTTCTTTGGACAAAGGTTTATTTTTTTATTTTTATAAGAATTTTTATTTCAGTTCAAATTTGAATACATCATATAGGCATCATAACTTATAAACTATGTACATCTATCAAATTGATAATAATACATTAAATTAAATTTGTACATTCTATACACATTCACATATATACATTAAAAAAAAATTCGAAATAAACTATATTTAAAACTTGGTATAAAAATATGAAAAAATATGTCTGTCCAAAGGTAGATCCTTGGTGTAAAAACGTCACAAATCGATGCTTCCTTTTTCCTCCTTTGTTTATTATTACCATTACTATTTCAACACCATTATTCACGTTTTTTTTTTGCACTTTTATGCAATTACCTTACTAATTGTCTTACTAAATTTCTGCCTCCATTTCAAGTTCTGTTTTTCTGCTTTCAATTCCCAGTATTTTCTCTTCTCGAGTAAGTCAAAAATCATCAGCATTATTTTTCTTCCTAGATTAAATTAATAAAACTCCTCTTCAGTTTGCTATTGTTTGCATCTTATCCTATTTTACAAAGCTGGATTGAAACTCCAAGATGCAAGATCTTGATGTCCAAAACCTTTTAATCCACTAAGTAATTTAAGAAGAAAATCTGACTTTGTAAAAAGTGCTGCAGGTCCTTTTAGACCTTCAACTCTATCCTTGTCGTCTTCGTCGTGCAGCAGGCACTCTTTTTGCAACATGGATCCAATCGTGTTTCCTTTTCATGAAAACGCTCAATAGTGTTCTCTCTTCGCCCACTCTCGTCAGGACTTCTTCATTTGTTATCTTATCCTTTCCATTCACCTCCTGCACCACATTTCAAAACTCTCCACATAGTTTTCGTCGGCTTTTCTTAGAGTCCACGTCTCTGATCCATACAGAGCTCCAGGCATAACTTTTATTGGCCCCAATTTTGTATATTAACATTTTTAATATCTAACCAATTCTTAATATTGCAATGCAATTAAATAATAATTTTCTTCGCTAATTATTATTAATTAGTATTGATAAATAGGTGCAAGATTGTTCGCTAATTATAGTTAAATACAACGATGACCTCATCATAGTTCTGGCTTATATAATAGAAATCATTGATGTTATTTGATGATTCTAAGAATCCATCCAACATGTTTCAATATTTCAAACGTCTAATCACAATCATATATCAAACGTTCAATTACAACCATGATTGAATTCGATTATCATCTACACGACTAACAAAAAATATTGAAATGGAAATATTAATCTTTACACATAAGGGACCTTGCAATGAAATCTAATTTGCAAATTAATTTTCTAGTTCAATATTAACTAAATAGCACATGCTGAAAAGTTCAGTTAACCAGTACTAAAATTTGGAATGATTATTATTATTCCCAATATTTTTAGCAGTTGAAGATCAGCTTTTCCTAAACCTTTGCTTTTTTGAAAAACACTACTGTTGTTCACATTTTATAAATCTTAAATGAAAAGACTAATGTATTAACGAATTTTATTATGTAGTTTTATTTATGTCAAGCATATACGTATGCTTATACGAACATTATACAACAATTTTGAGAAGTTTTTGTATACGAGGTCTGTTCAAAAAGTACCCGGAATTTTCGTTTTTTCAAAAAAATATTTATTTATTCGTCTACATTAATGTGGTCCCCTTCAAAGTAGTCCCCCCCAGATATAATACACTTATGCCAGCGTTTTTTCCAATTTTCGAAGCACCCTTGATATTCACTTTTTGATATGTCCTTGAGCACTCTCAGCGATTTTCTTCAATCGAGGAAAACCGCCGTCCTTTCATGGGTCTCTTCAACTTTGGGAATAGGAAAAAGTCACACGGAGCCATATGTGGTGAATTTTTGCACTTTGCAACACTTTATTTCATTTTTTACGCAAAATTTAATACAAATTCTTTGACTTTTCAATTCTTCCATTGTAAAAATCGCCGAGCTCAGAAAAACACGTCGAACCTTAGCGACTACCACAGACAAAGTAAACAGTGAATATAGCTGAAAATTTCATCATACTTTAGGGGCATGTATACCAACACAATAAAAAAAAAATTTTGACAATCAGACACTCCAGACCCGCGAAATTTAATTATTAGTAATTCCGGGTACTTTTTGAACACACCTCGTATATTGTTTAAGGTAAAATACGTTAGAATTATTAAGTAGAAGAATTCATTCATCTACTTTATATTATTTTTATAGCTACTTTTATTAAAATAACTTATTGGTATTTATAATGCCTTGCTCGTTCACATGGATTTATTATTTATGAATTTATCTATTATTATAAGATAATGAATAAGAAAGATTTTTGTTAAACATTGTAAAAGGTGGTATCGCTAAATTGACATTCTTGTCGTGTGAAATATAAAAATTTAGTCATCCCAAATTCCAATCCAACAATATATATCTCTGTCATAAATTTTAAGCGACACGCTTAATAATTTATATTCTGCATAAGTAAATATCTGGTTATCACAGTATTATAAATCAGAAAACAGGTTCCTTTTGGTGCGATAAACACCAAAGGAAATACCAATATCGACTTATCAGTATCAACTGTTCCAAATAAATATCAAATATTTGTAATTGAAAAGAACTTAGTAAGTTAATATATATCTTACTAATTGGTTTATTTCGTAAATTTTTGATTCATCCACATTAATATTTATAATCTTTAATTCCATGTTTTCTTAAAAAATTCTTTGTAGCTGTTTTTATAATTACATGCAATTGCTTCCTTAGGCTAATAATATACAAATAAGTTTCTTATAATATTAGTAAGTTTTTTATGAAGAGGAACTATTGTCCCCATTATTGTGAAAGGGTGTATTATTTCATATACTATTATATAGAAATTAAAATTAGACTAATGTAAATATCAATTCTAAATACAAACTACTTGAAGTGGCATTTTGCCTTAAGGTAATTTGCATGAACTTCCCGACAAGTGTAAATAATCATCTTAATCAATAATAAATCAATATATTAATTCCAGTGTGGCTTCATAATGTGAGAACTACTTCTATGCTATTTTTTTATTACCCATTATTAAAAATCGAACACGTGCCTAATACAATTTGGAGTATGTATTTTATAAAAGCGCGGCCTAATAATTAAAATTTCACTAAATTTTTATAATTGAATCACTTTCCGTAGTACTATGTTTTTATTTGTTCATTAAGGCCAGGGTACTCCATCGCTATACCAAGAATCAATAAAATCATCGATTTTTTTTAAATCAATTTCAGATCAAATTGTCAATATGATTAATATTTTATTTTTCCATGTCGTTAGTATAAATTTGGTGAGAATTCGGGATTCACATCGGCTGATTTATTTTTTTACACTCATTCATTCATTTTTTTAAAGGCATATTGAGAGGATCGTATAATGTTCATGAAATAAAAAATGATGGATTAAGAATGCTCTAGTTACCGATATACAAAAATTTAGATTATTATTTGAATATAACCTGGCCTCTGCTTTAATTTTAATTTTAATCTTTGTTGGCATAAGCATATATCACATACGTCTTAAACTAAAAACGGATGGAATTCAATAAAATATTATACAGGTAAAGAAAAAGTAAGAATAGTGTTTTATGAACTAGTTTCAAAATGAACTCATTAATTCTTATTGATTAAGTATATTATTACCACATTTGGGGAAGTTTGCCTTTAGGTAAAATGCCACTACACAACCAAAGCCTTTTAATTTAAATAGCAAATGATTTGTATGCTTTACAAATACTTATTAATTTTAATAAATTGAGCATTTAACCACCTACAACATTGTTCATTTATTTACTCAAAATTTTATTCAAATTCTACTTAACAAATCCAATACTATTTTCGATTTCGAGAACACCGATTACCGATTTGAATAGTTAAGAAAACATTCGATTCGTATTGATAATGAGACGTGCTGATTAACTTTTGGCGAAGGCCGAAGGTCTAGCCGTTCCGAAGATACGGGGCAAAAGGTGCCAAAAACAGTAACTCAGTTTTTGAGAGAACGGAGCATCCGATTTTAATAATTCAAAAAACATTTTACTTGTATTGACAAGATGAAGAACTGATTAAATTTTTGGGAAGGCAGGTGTAGCGGTTATGGACTATAAATGAAAATAATTTTAAAAAAATGTCATTTGGCGGTCAAAAATGTTTATTGAACATATGTACATCAAATTTTCCGATATTTTATAGAGATTTTAATAATGTGTACACATTTTGTGTAATTTTTTTGGAGTTTCGTACCAAGAATTTAATTACGGCACGGGAAGTTCCAGCAATTTGCCTTAAGGCACGAAGCCATGCACCACACTAGTTTTTCTCAAATTTTAAGTCAAATTTGATCAGATAGCGAGTCGAACACGCTACTATGCTCGCTATTTTAAAAAGTTTACCATGAAATACTTTTAAATAAAAAGTAGTAAAGAAAAATATTAGTTAGGAAAAGATTTGTTCATATATGCTAAATGTTTCAACATCATATTAGTTTGCAATCGACGTATAAATTTGTGACTCATGTTGCCTGAGTTACGTTCAATTTCGTAAAACTTTCGCTATTCACTTACATAAGTTGACTTCTTTCAATTGAATGTCCGTGGTCGTTGCTACTAGCGTAGTAATTGCGGCACTGCTTGCTAAACAATGGAATCCTGGAAAAACCAGCGTATGATCACGATCCGACTTATAGTATATAATAAGTACATGTTTAATATATTCCATATATCTATTTATTCTCTGCGTAAGTTTTAAATAGCGCAATACACTCCAGCTGTTATGTCGTAATACAGGTAAATCATCATCTTTAATTAACATGATGCGGATGCAGGGGTTTTCGAAAA
>NW_020537324.1:27549234-27566707 GCF_003426905.1 Ctenocephalides felis
ACTTATAAGAAAAAAAATATCTCAGATAGTTGAGCAATCGGTCGATTGACTTCTAATTGCGTTTCATCTAGAAATAATCATCATTCAAAACTGCTCATAGTTCCGATTTTTTGCGATTTTCGAAACCACAAAATGAATTTTAAGGGCCAACATTCTTTCACTTTTGCTAAAGCTTTTTTCTTAATATTTTTATATTGGTTAAGCTGCTAGTACAGTGCCGAAACTACATTGTTGTTTTAACTGTACATAATTAGGTTTAATTTCTCTACATAATTTGGTTAATTTTTATTTTAAGAACTGTAGAACGAGCAATCAAGATCACCATCAATTTTAATTCAAAAATAAAGTAACTTATATAGTTCATTAATTTTAACTATTGTTACATTATAACTCATTAATATAAGGTGCTTCTGCTTATAACATTAAATTATCAATATACACGTATATTTTATTGTTGTTTTGAAAAATTCAATATTTCTGCAAGAATGGAGAAAGGCGGAAACATATGATTGTTGGATTTTTGCCCTTGTGGCATGTCATTTCAGTTGTACATGTCTAGTCCAATACTTGTTTTAACAAAATAAGTTATTCAATTCTTTTATTACATACACGGAGACTTGTATGTTCCTTTTATTTTAATTGGATCTTTATATTAATATTTTAAACATTTTTTTCGCTATTGTCTTCGCAATTTCTTGTATGGATCAAAAGACTTAATTTGTATAACGTGTTTTTTTAATTAATTGTTGAAACAATGCAAATGAATGAAGCTTACATAATATATGTAAATGTTGGAAAAAATCCACTATAAAGCTAATTTATTGTTTCAAATGCGGTCCGATGAAATGATTATATATTATGATCTCATAATCAAAATTATAGTGTTAAAGGTTCAGCAAGCATGATACTGCTAAATTAGTTTTTCGACTTAATGAAGACATAAGCATAATGAGAAATCATTTTATTATCTTAACTAGTGGGGCGCATGACATCGTTCCTTGAGGCATATTGCTGGAACTTCCCGTACCAAAAATTATTTTTTTTAAAAAAAGATTAACATTTTTGAAAAAAAATCACTCTGAAAAAATTTGATTTTTGAGAAACTATACATTTTTGACAAAAATTTACTTTTTTCGAAAAAAGACTTTTTGAAGAAAAATTTATTTTGAAATATTTTGAAAATTCTGAACTTTTTCTCAACGCAATCGTACTGCTTTAACTGCATAGAGACGAATATCGAAGCGCGTAAGCGCCGCGCCGCCGTCCAACGAATAAACATTGATACGGAACCCATAGGAATGTAAACAAAATTTATACTTATTGTTAAAATCTCTATAAAATATCTGATAATTTGATGTGCATATGTCTAATAATCATTTTTGACGGCCAGATGGCGCTTTTTTTTACTTTTTGTTACTAGATCTCCGAAACCGTTAGACCTGCCTTCATGAAAATTTGATCAGTTGTTCATCTTGTTAATAAAAGTAAAATGTTTTTTGAATTATTCAAATTGGACGTTCTGTTCTCTTAAAACTGAGTTACTGTTTTTGGCACTTTTTGCCCCATATCTTTGGAACGGCTAGACCTGCCTTTGCCAAAAACTAATCAGCACGTCTCCTTATCAATACGAATCGAATGTTTTTTGAATTATTGAAATCGCGTCATCCGTGTTCCCGAAATCGTCGACGAAAATTTGTATCTGAACACACATACACATACACACACAGATACACACATACATTCATTTTTCTGAGGTATGCCAAAATATTCAGAAACTTCTGAAACGTAAAGATATATAAAAATTTTCATTTTAAATTTTTTTGCGATTACTATAACTTACCCTACGGGAAGTTAAAAAATATTCTATTCGTAATGATAGAGGGCAAGTGGTGATTAGATTTTGACAAAGGTAGGTCCAGTTTCGGAGATATAGAGATAAATGTGCAAAAAATGGCAGATTTTGAGAGAACTAAACATCCGATTTAAAAAACTGCTTGTGTTGACAAAACGATTGCTTTTGAGGAAAGAAATTATTCATTAAGAATTATTCCATTTTTTTAAATTTTCAAACATTTTTTTTTTTGGAACATCAAAAAATAATTCGGATTTTAATGCTAATTTTAGCTAAAGTTCTAAACTGATCGAGGGAAGAATAGTGTGAGATTTTCCATTGCCATTTCACACTGCAGTACCTAATGGGGTATTTTCAATTTGTAACAAATTGATCTATATTTTCAAGTAAAAACTGAAATTACTACTGCATTAGTAGCCGGCTTTGCCCGAAAAGCTTTCTAATTTTGAAAAAGCCTTCCGATTTTGAAATTTTCTTATTCGAATTTGTGTCAACATTATTGTTATTATATTCACAAGAAAATGAACACTCTGAAAGATGTGATTCAGGTTCCAATTACTATTTAATCCCCATATAAAAAGTATAAAATGTGTCTTCAGGTTCAGTGTCTGCACATAAATAATTGACGATCTTCAATAAATTGTTTACGATCGTAAATTCACTAGATCGTTTGCATCTACCTTTAAAAGTAGGCAGGCGATTGTTCAGGTGAGAATGCCTTCTTATTTTTTCATGTTTATAGAAATCAGAATTTAACATCACAATTCCAATACAACTCGATGACCATGAACAACAAATCAAAAGTTGCTATTCTGTAATAACAGTAGGTACGCAGTATTTATTTATACATGCAAAATAATTTTATACCATATGTAATGTCTTAGCCTGCAATCTTTATTTCTTGACGGCACACGCCGGCGGAGAACATTTATCTGCAGCGAACAACGATCATTGCCAAGAACATAAAACACATTTTAAGAATTAAACGTTTGTGAAAGGAAAATGAGTGTTCATTGCTTTATTTGTAAACCTGACATTATGGCGATAGAAGCTTTTCATATTTAGAATCGGATTTAAAATGATATTAAGGACTCATAAGCATATTAGAAATATTCTATTATTACGATTAGTAATACCTTATTCTAGTATTCAGAAAAATATTCTTAATGTTTGAAATATTTTTTATTCCAAAACTTTGGAAGCCTTATTATCGGGTTACACTGGGTTATTAGTACATTGTAAGAAGCTTTGTCATTGTCTAAGAAGAGCTGAATCAAAATTTCGACAATTAACTCTTAATCACCTAATAAACCTTTTTATAATAACGATTAATATTCCTGTAATTAACTTCCCGTAGGGTAAGTTATAGTGATCGCAAAAAAATCGAAAATAATTTTTTTTGAATATCGTTTTAAAGTCTTCTGAACATTTTGGCATTCCTTAGGAAAAATAGATGGTATGTGTGTGTGTGTGTGTGTGTGGATACAAATTTTTGTCAACGATTTCGGGAACACGAGTCAACCGATTTGAATCATTCAAAAAACATTCGATTTGTATTAATAAGGAGACGTGCTGATTAGTTTTTGACAAAAGCAGGTCTAGGCGTTTTGGAGATACGGAGCAAAAAGTACCAAAAATGAATGATCACTTTTTGAAAGAACGGAACGTCCGATTTGAATTATTCAGAAAACATTTAATTTCTATTGATGTAAATAAGAACTGATTAAATTTTTAGGAAGGCAGGTTTAACGGTTTCGGAGATCTAATAAAAAACAGTGAAAGAAATATGCCATTTGGCGGTCAAAAATGATCATTAAACATATGCACATCAAATTATCACATTTTATAGAAATTTTAATAATAAGTATGCATTTTGTTTACTTTTCTATGGGCTGCGTACCAATACTTCTCCGTTATACTGCGACGAGGCGCCCACGCGCTTCGATATTTTGATTCTACGCAGCTAACGTATCGCGATTGCCTTGGAAAAACGTTCAAAATTTCCAAAATATTTCAAAGTATAAAAAAATCAAATTGTTCAAAAGGGTCATTTTTTGAAAAATTTAAAATATATCAAACATCAATTTTTTATCGAGTTCTAAAAGAACATAGAATCAAAATTTTAATTTTTGATACGGGTAGTTCCAGCAATTTGCCTTAAGGCACGGTGCCATGCACCACTAGTTTCAATGCCATTAACATAAATGGTTCTTTGGACAAAGGTTTATTTTTTTATTTTTATAAGAATTTTTATTTCAGTTCAAATTTGAATACATCATATAGGCATCATAACTTATAAACTATGTACATCTATCAAATTGATAATAATACATTAAATTAAATTTGTACATTCTATACACATTCACATATATACATTAAAAAAAAATTTCGAAATAAACTATATTTAAAACTTGGTATAAAAATATGAAAAAATATGTCTGTCCAAAGGTAGATCCTTGGTGTAAAAACGTCACAAATCGATGCTTCCTTTTTCCTCCTTTGTTTATTATTACCATTACTATTTCAACACCATTATTCACGTTTTTTTTTGCACTTTTATGCAATTACCTTACTAATTGTCTTACTAAATTTCTGCCTCCATTTCAAGTTCTGTTTTTCTGCTTTCAATTCCCAGTATTTTCTCTTCTCGAGTAAGTCAAAAATCATCAGCATTATTTTTCTTCCTAGATTAAATTAATAAAACTCCTCTTCAGTTTGCTATTGTTTGCATCTTATCCTATTTTACAAAGCTGGATTGAAACTCCAGATGCAAGATCTTGATGTCCAAAACCTTTTAATCCACTAAGTAATTTAAGAAGAAAATCTGACTTTGTAAAAAGTGCTGCAGGTCCTTTTAGACCTTCAACTCTATCCTTGTCGTCTTCGTCGTGCAGCAGGCACTCTTTTTGCAACATGGATCCAATCGTGTTTCCTTTTCATGAAAACGCTCAATAGTGTTCTCTCTTCGCCCACTCTCGTCAGGACTTCTTCATTTGTTATCTTATCCTTTCCATTCACCTCCTGCACCACATTTCAAAACTCTCCACATAGTTTTCGTCGGCTTTTCTTAGAGTCCACGTCTCTGATCCATACAGAGCTCCAGGCATAACTTTTATTGGCCCCAATTTTGTATATTAACATTTTTAATATCTAACCAATTCTTAATATTGCAATGCAATTAAATAATAATTTTCTTCGCTAATTATTATTAATTAGTATTGATAAATAGGTGCAAGATTGTTCGCTAATTATAGTTAAATACAACGATGACCTCATCATAGTTCTGGCTTATATAATAGAAATCATTGATGTTATTTGATGATTCTAAGAATCCATCCAACATGTTTCAATATTTCAAACGTCTAATCACAATCATATATCAAACGTTCAATTACAACCATGATTGAATTCGATTATCATCTACACGACTAACAAAAAATATTGAAATGGAAATATTAATCTTTACACATAAGGGACCTTGCAATGAAATCTAATTTGCAAATTAATTTTCTAGTTCAATATTAACTAAATAGCACATGCTGAAAAGTTCAGTTAACCAGTACTAAAATTTGGAATGATTATTATTATTCCCAATATTTTTAGCAGTTGAAGATCAGCTTTTCCTAAACCTTTGCTTTTTTGAAAAACACTACTGTTGTTCACATTTTATAAATCTTAAATGAAAAGACTAATGTATTAACGAATTTTATTATGTAGTTTTATTTATGTCAAGCATATACGTATGCTTATACGAACATTATACAACAATTTTGAGAAGTTTTTGTATACGAGGTCTGTTCAAAAAGTACCCGGAATTTTCGTTTTTTCAAAAAAATATTTATTTATTCGTCTACATTAATGTGGTCCCCTTCAAAGTAGTCCCCCCCAGATATAATACACTTATGCCAGCGTTTTTTCCAATTTTCGAAGCACCCTTGATATTCACTTTTTGATATGTCCTTGAGCACTCTCAGCGATTTTCTTCAATCGAGGAAAACCGCCGTCCTTTCATGGGTCTCTTCAACTTTGGGAATAGGAAAAAGTCACACAGAGCCATATCTGGTGAATTTTTGCACTTTGCAACACTTTATTTCATTTTTTACGCAAAATTTAATACAAATTCTTTGACTTTTCAATTCTTCCATTGTAAAAATCGCCGAGCTCAGAAAAACACGTCGAACCTTAGCGACTACCACAGACAAAGTAAACAGTGAATATAGCTGAAAATTTCATCATACTTTAGGGGCATGTATACCAACACAATAAAAAAAAAATTTTGACAATCAGACACTCCAGACCCGCGAAATTTAATTATTAGTAATTCCGGGTACTTTTTGAACACACCTCGTATATTGTTTAAGGTAAAATACGTTAGAATTATTAAGTAGAAGAATTCATTCATCTACTTTATATTATTTTTATAGCTACTTTTATTAAAATAACTTATTGGTATTTATAATGCCTTGCTCGTTCACATGGATTTATTATTTATGAATTTATCTATTATTATAAGATAATGAATAAGAAAGATTTTTGTTAAACATTGTAAAAGGTGGTATCGCTAAATTGACATTCTTGTCGTGTGAAATATAAAAATTTAGTCATCCCAAATTCCAATCCAACAATATATATCTCTGTCATAAATTTTAAGCGACACGCTTAATAATTTATATTCTGCATAAGTAAATATCTGGTTATCACAGTATTATAAATCAGAAAACAGGTTCCTTTTGGTGCGATAAACACCAAAGGAAATACCAATATCGACTTATCAGTATCAACTGTTCCAAATAAATATCAAATATTTGTAATTGAAAAGAACTTAGTAAGTTAATATATATCTTACTAATTGGTTTATTTCGTAAATTTTTGATTCATCCACATTAATATTTATAATCTTTAATTCCATGTTTTCTTAAAAAATTCTTTGTAGCTGTTTTTATAATTACATGCAATTGCTTCCTTAGGCTAATAATATACAAATAAGTTTCTTATAATATTAGTAAGTTTTTTATGAAGAGGAACTATTGTCCCCATTATTGTGAAAGGGTGTATTATTTCATATACTATTATATAGAAATTAAAATTAGACTAATGTAAATATCAATTCTAAATACAAACTACTTGAAGTGGCATTTTGCCTTAAGGTAATTTGCATGAACTTCCCGACAAGTGTAAATAATCATCTTAATCAATAATAAATCAATATATTAATTCCAGTGTGGCTTCATAATGTGAGAACTACTTCTATGCTATTTTTTTATTACCCATTATTAAAAATCGAACACGTGCCTAATACAATTTGGAGTATGTATTTTATAAAAGCGCGGCCTAATAATTAAAATTTCACTAAATTTTTATAATTGAATCACTTTCCGTAGTACTATGTTTTTATTTGTTCATTAAGGCCAGGGTACTCCATCGCTATACCAAGAATCAATAAAATCATCGATTTTTTTTAAATCAATTTCAGATCAAATTGTCAATATGATTAATATTTTATTTTTCCATGTCGTTAGTATAAATTTGGTGAGAATTCGGGATTCACATCGGCTGATTTATTTTTTTACACTCATTCATTCATTTTTTTAAAGGCATATTGAGAGGATCGTATAATGTTCATGAAATAAAAAATGATGGATTAAGAATGCTCTAGTTACCGATATACAAAAATTTAGATTATTATTTGAATATAACCTGGCCTCTGCTTTAATTTTAATTTTAATCTTTGTTGGCATAAGCATATATCACATACGTCTTAAACTAAAAACGGATGGAATTCAATAAAATATTATACAGGTAAAGAAAAAGTAAGAATAGTGTTTTATGAACTAGTTTCAAAATGAACTCATTAATTCTTATTGATTAAGTATATTATTACCACATTTGGGGAAGTTTGCCTTTAGGTAAAATGCCACTACACAACCAAAGCCTTTTAATTTAAATAGCAAATGATTTGTATGCTTTACAAATACTTATTAATTTTAATAAATTGAGCATTTAACCACCTACAACATTGTTCATTTATTTACTCAAAATTTTATTCAAATTCTACTTAACAAATCCAATACTATTTTCGATTTCGAGAACACCGATTACCGATTTGAATAGTTAAGAAAACATTCGATTCGTATTGATAATGAGACGTGCTGATTAACTTTTGGCGAAGGCCGAAGGTCTAGCCGTTCCGAAGATACGGGGCAAAAGGTGCCAAAAACAGTAACTCAGTTTTTGAGAGAACGGAGCATCCGATTTTAATAATTCAAAAAACATTTTACTTGTATTGACAAGATGAAGAACTGATTAAATTTTTGGGAAGGCAGGTGTAGCGGTTATGGACTATAAATGAAAATAATTTTAAAAAAATGTCATTTGGCGGTCAAAAATGTTTATTGAACATATGTACATCAAATTTTCCGATATTTTATAGAGATTTTAATAATGTGTACACATTTGTGTAATTTTTTTGGAGTTTCGTACCAAGAATTTAATTACGGCACGGGAAGTTCCAGCAATTTGCCTTAAGGCACGAAGCCATGCACCACACTAGTTTTTCTCAAATTTTAAGTCAAATTTGATCAGATAGCGAGTCGAACACGCTACTATGCTCGCTATTTTAAAAAGTTTACCATGAAATACTTTTAAATAAAAAGTAGTAAAGAAAAATATTAGTTAGGAAAAGATTTGTTCATATATGCTAAATGTTTCAACATCATATTAGTTTGCAATCGACGTATAAATTTGTGACTCATGTTGCCTGAGTTACGTTCAATTTCGTAAAACTTTCGCTATTCACTTACATAAGTTGACTTCTTTCAATTTAATGAATGTCCGTGGTCGTTGCTACTAGCGTAGTAATTGCGGCACTGCTTGCTAAACAATGGAATCCTGGAAAAACCAGCGTATGATCACGATCCGAATGATAGTATATAATAAGAACATGTTTAATATATTCCATATATCTATTTATTCTCTGCGTAAGTTTTAAATAGCGCAATACACTTCAGCTGTTATGTCGTAATATAGGTAAATCATCATCTTTAATTAACATGATGCGGATGCAGGGGTTTTCGAAAAATTTGTGAATTTTGCAACAGTAAAGCACATAGTTAGAGATAACTGAGAAATTTACGCTCACCGTAATTGTCTGGAGTTTAAAAATACCAGAAACTAGTGGTGCATGTCATCGTTCCTTAAGGCAAATTGCTGGAACATACCGTACCGTAATTAAAATTAAAAAAAAAACAACTTTAAAAAAAATAGATTTTTGAGAATTTTGAAGTTTATGAAATGTTTGACTTTTTTGAAAAATTTGAGTTTTCTTATAGATTTTTTTTTTTTTTTTTTTTGAGGATAAACATTGATACGAAACCCATAGAAATGTAGACAAAATTTGTACTTATTATAAAAATCACTATGAAATATCTGATAATTTGATATGCATATGTCTAATGATAGTTTTGCTAGCCAAATAGCATTTTTCTGCTTTTCTTTATTGGTCTGCCGAAATTGTTGGACTTCCCAAGAACTTAATAAATTCTTCATTTTGTCAATACGAATAAATGCGTTTTGAATCATTCAAATCGGACGCTCTGTTATCTTAAGAACTAAATTACCATTTTTTAGTTTTTGGCAAAAGTTAGTCAAGGGTTAATAGAGATAAAGTTTGTTAGAGAACGGAGTATCCGATTTGAATGATTCAAAGAAACATTCCACTGGTATTGATTTAATGAAGTTTTTGCAATGGCAGGTCTAGCGGTTTCGGTGATCCAAAAAAAGTTGAAAAAAAGTCATATCCTGGTCGAAAATCAGATACTTTCGACAGTCTGGATCAACTGACATGATTGGGTACCAAAAGCTTTCAAGAAATTTCAAAATTAACCACTTAATGCTCACTTTTTTTTAAATTTACTGGTAAAATATCATATTTTTTTATTATGGCAATGTGTTTAGAATGTTAATACTATGAGATAGACAATTAAAAAAAATTAGTACGGTTTAGTTTATAATAACAAATGAAGAAATAGTCACAGGCCCAAAAAAGTTGATGTATTATTAAATTTGATGTATTGAAGTTATTGAAGTTTTTTTTCATCAATATATATAGTAAAATATAATATAAAATTTTATAAATCTCTTTTGGTAGTCCGATTGTCTAACAAGTTGCTATAAGTTTTCCTATAAACAAAATGAGTTTGTTCGTGTGCAAATTTACCAGTTTTGCGCGAACGAATTCAACTCGGCCGTAAGCCTTTAGTGGTTAAAAAAAATTGTTTTTCAAAAAATTTGCAAGTTTTTAAAAAATATCTTTATTTTCAAAGGAGGCAATTGTATAAAAAAATTCCACGTTCAATAAAATTTAAAAATCGCAAAAGAATCTAATTGATTTTTTTTAATTTTGAAATGAAATTTCTGAGCTTTTAAAAGTTTTAAATTACTGTAAGGAAAGTTCCAGGTATTTATCTTAAAGCACGATGCCATGCACATCTAGTTATTTTTGTATTTTGGCGCTGATGAGTAGTCTAAATTTACAGTTATTAATTAAATATCTGAACTATCTAAGTTATTAATTAAATTTCTGATTTTGAAGTATTAAAAATAATAGTAATAATATATAGTACATTATAATAAATAATTTGTGGCGAGCATAGCTCTTTGGTAGCGTGTTCGATTCACACGACAGGGATCCTAAGATCAAATCCTGTCAATGACTTAGAATTTATGAAAAAAATATGTGTAGTTAATATGAAATCAAATAAAAATGGTATTTGTTAAATAGAAGTTTAATAAAAAATAAGAAAATTTGGAATAACAGAATTCGAATAGTTGAATTGAATTAGGAGTAAGAAGAGAAATATTGGAGCTTGAAAGAAGAATAAAGAAAATAAATTGAAAGAAGCTGAAAGAGCAAGAATTGAAGAAAATAAGAAGAAAAATTAAGAAGAATGTAGAATAGGATACATAAATAGATTGAAATTGATATAAAAAATTAGAATGTAAATAAATAAAAATGTAGGTGGGTAAATGCTCAGAGTAAGCTAGGCCAAGTAAAATATATATAGATAAAAAAAAAATTGATTCACGCTTGAACAACTTTTTAATAATTTATTTATTTAATTTTAATTATTATTAATTATTTTTTAACAGTTTATTCACTACCCAAAATACTACATATATAGCTGTTAACTACTTATCATTTGTTCAGTAGTTAGTAGCTCAAACATAACGATTATACTGGATTATATTTTTACATCATGTGATTGATGTTCATAATTATTTATTTTAATCATGATTTCATTTTAAATTTTCAGGCTCAAACAGTACCATGTGGCAATGAATCGCCCGACTACCATTCTTTTGCGGCAAGTTTCGATCTTTCGCTCTTGCCCAGCGAAGAATACGCGGACGGCGAGGTGCCTTGCTCGCCGCGCTTTCGGCAACCGCAATTCAATCGCGAATTCTACGATAGCGCTACAGCAGCAAATGCTACAGCCGCCGATGTCAAGAAGATCGAACCGATGTTTACAGGTAGATAGTAGTAAAGACTTGTTAAACTTAATTTAGGGTTTGAATAGATTGAATTCTTTAATTTGTCGTAATTGTATCTATAATCATTATGTTGTTTCATCTTATTACAACTTGTCAGCTCAATTTCATTTAATTAACTACAATTTTTATTGAAATAGAGATTGTGGAATATCGTTAAAATGTTGTAGTAAGTGGTATTTCTTTGCATATTTGCTTTCCAAACCAACTTTTTTTAAACATAATATGCATCAATTATTTTATAAATATTAACTTCCCGTAGGGTAAGTTATTGTAATCGACCAAAATTCGAAAATGAATTTTTTTACATTTCTTTTCATTTTGAAGGTTTGTGAACATTTTGGCATACCTCAGTGTGTGTGTGTGTATGTATGTATGGATACAATTATACGTCCACGTTTTGGGGCGCACGAAACAACCGATTTGAATTTTAAAAACACTTAAATTGTGAAACTGTAATGAAAATACCTAAAAATTTGTAAAAGAAAAAAAACTTATATTGTAAAAATACTTAACAATAATAATAAAAATAATGATAATATTAATAATAATAATAATAATAACAATAATATAAGACACTTAAATTTGTTAAAATATCATAAAATAAGCTAAAATTTTTGTTAAATAAAATAATTATATTGTAAAAGTATTGTCAAGCTCATTAAAATACTTATTAAATTTTTAAAAAATACTTGCAACAAACAAACTATAGTTATATTTAAAAATAATCAAAATTAACTAAATATAAATAAGTTTATAGTAAATAAATTAAATAATAAATAAATAAGTAATAAAGTAGCTAATAATTAATTAAATTATATTAAACCTATAAAATATTGACGCCTTATTATAATATTATTATACCGACGGCTTGCAAAATTAGTAATTAAATAAATAAATAAATGGTTCAAAAAGCATTCGATTCCTATTGATAGGGAGACTGAAGAAAATAGAAGTCGAGTTTTTGAGAGAACCAAGCACCCAATTTGAATGATCCAAAAATCATTCAATTCGTAATAGCGAGAAGAAATGGTGATTAGTTTTAGGCAAAAGCAGATCCAGCCGTTTTGTAGATACCGAGCTAAATGTGCGATAAATGGCAGTTTTTGAGAGAAATAAGTATCCGATTTGAAGGATTCAAAAACTTTTTGCTTGTGTTGACGAAACGATTGCTTTTGGATAAAAAAATAATTTCCAAAAAAAAATTTTTTTTGAATTTCAAAAATAAATCGAATTTTATTTTTTTTAGCTAAAGTTCTAAAGCTTATCTTTATATGTACTTCAAATAAATAATTTTAACTTTGCAGTTCAATATATATATATATATATAATTCTTATAAATATTAGACAATGTCCATTTTGAATTCGATCGATTAAGTTTTATTTATTTAGATTTCTGTAAATATATATAAAGTTACGGTATTTGAAAAAACAATCTGTTTGAAAACATTTAAAATTTCTCGAATATTTTATTACGATACAGAAAGTTCCAGCAATTATTAGCCTTAAGGCACGATGCCATTCACCACTAGTTCAATTTTATTTCATTTAAGTTTTATTTAATTCCTATGACCACGTTTTTCGAGGCCAAACGTAAATTTCGGGGAAATTAGGGTTTGCGAAAACCCTAGTTTTGATTCAATCAAAAAACTTTAAATGACCTAGGCCGTAATACGAGTATAGTCTAACTATTTCATGAGCAGATTAGATTTCGATTCATTAGATTTGTGTTGTAATACATGCGTATACATAACTACCAAATCTAAGGAATCTTTTACTAAAAATAATCTATATGGTTCGATATCTTTCAAACATAATTATAATATGTGTTAGACATTAAAATAATTTGTTTAACACATATGCTTCCGCATAGATTCTGATTAGAATCGCTCAAATTTGCAGCAAAACTCCAATCGGATGATTTTTTTATCATTCAACAATTTATCGTAGGCCTACAATATGTTAGTATATTATTTTCAACTGCACAATATATCGTTAAACAAAGTATTAATTACGAAGAAACAATCCGACCGATCCTCACCAAAAACTAATAAACGCGATTCCCAACCAATTGTTCCGAACAGTTTTCAAATTTTTAAAATAGATTCAAAACTCTGATCTAGAACGTGTACGAAAAATTTTACACTGCTCTGCTAATTACATAAAAACGGCTTGGCCGATCGTCGCACAAAATTAACAAACGCTAGTCCTTAACGAGCTATATCGAATGACTTTTAAAATCGGACCAGACGTTTTTCAGCAAACGTCAAAAATCGGCTCATGCACACCACAATTTTCCAAATTTGATTCATTCGATTCAAAATGACTTAAAACGTCGAAAAACATAAGACTAGCAAATCGTATTTTTTCGCAAAAATAAACTTTCCCTTTGGGAAGTTAGTAATTGAAAATTTGACGACGCTTTCTGAAATGCCTATGCATTAATGCTATATTTTTTTTCTTATTTCAACTTTAAAAATGTAAACTAATAATTGTGCTAAATTTAAAACACAACCCTAAGAGCGATTTTTTAACGGCCTGTAGTGACTGCTGGCCGACAGTGGGCAGCCCATGATCAGCCAGCAGTGATATACTTTTAGCATTAAAGAATGGATTTAGTGTAAATACACGAAAATAAATCGAATAGAGCGTTTGTATAGATTAAGTATAATATAAGTAATAATTATTATTACTTTTTAGTTTTTACCTAAAACATATGTGATCATTATAAAATTCTCGAAATGCGTTGATGCTCTGACGTCATTTTTGCGGGCATGATCGTAGTGACGACTGTCCCACAGTCATTGCTGGCAAATGCTGCATAGGAAATAGATCTATAAAATAGTTACAATTTCAACTTGTAATTAAAAAATTCTATTTTTCCAAATAAAGCGGCTACGAGTTCGACACACCGCCACGTTCGGAGTACGGTGACAACGAATTTGTGCCGGTTACAATTCTACGTTATGCGCCCACAAATACCGAATCAGCTTCGGTTATGTCGCCGCCCTTACTCCCGCCCTCGCCTTTGAGTTCCTGCTCCAGTGCACCTGCTTCACCAGCTTGTTCTTCGCCTGCAAATTCGGCCATTATGTCTCCTGATCTTTCTCTTGTAAAAATGGAATCAAATGCATACGACGCACGGGATCATGAGACGCTACGAGGGGCGCTTGAAGATACATCTTTCCAACGAAGGTATTTATGCTGATTTTATAGATGTACCGATAAATCGATGATGTGAATGTGCAAGATTGAAATCACATTAAGGAAGTTTTTTCTTAATCAAATCAGCTGAGGACTTCCCAGTTTACTATGTTTAAAAACTCAAATCATTTCCGAATCGATGACGTCATCGAACAATTGCTTTTATATCGCTAATCATGGGACTTGCTGTGCAAATGTTGTTCTGCAACATCCACGTAAAGAAGACGATTTTTTGTGATCATTATTTTAAAATTATTTTTTGTAAATAAATTTGGAGTTTGTTCTTTAATAGTGAGTAAAAGAATCGAACGAAATTTTAATAACATTTTTATAATTTGTTTGATGATAGTTTTTTTCCCATTTCTGTGATCTAAATGACAATTTTAAAAAACTTTTCAAAATCAAGAGTATTTGTTTTCAAGATTGAATTTGCGCCCACTGTCGTTGGAAGCGTTGTGGCCTTCGACAGGCAAACAAGATCGTGACGAAATTGCACAAGAAGAATTAGATGGAAACATGGATTTTTTGCACATGGATCTCGATTTTGATGGATTGGAACAATTAGACGTTGAGGAAGATTTACGCCCAGTTTTGTCAATGGCTTTGGAGCAGGTTAAGAAGGATGTCATGGCCACTTGCTCTCTGCTCAATATTTCTCCAGGTAAATTAGGATCCAAATAAATGAAATTTATTTAGCATTTGGTTACAAATTTGCGAGATTTCTAATATTTGCATCGATTTTTAACAAATAGATCCATGTGCTTGGAGCGTGGAGCAATCTCGTTCGTGGTTAAAATGGACTGCAGCGCAATTTTCCCTTCCTGCTCCTTGTGAATCAAATTTCAATGAGGATGGATCGGCTCTAACTCAATTGCCAGAACACGTATTCGTAGCCAGAGAACCTCAGGTTAGTCTTTGAATTTTATGATATTTTTTTTTAATTCAATCTAATTTGTAAATAGATTTAAAGCGAAAGTTTAAATTAAAGAAATAAAGATATGCTTAAGTTTACATCTGCGATTTACTTGATTCTATATTTTGTAAACAGATACATTTTTTTTTAATTTCATACATACATAGATTTATTGATAGATTTCACTTAATATTAAATTTTTAATTGAGTCATTTTAATTTCTTAATATTATTTTAATAGTTATATTATCAACTTTGACTATGAGAATGAGAAATATATAATTCATGATACGTTTGAGCAAGTTTAGATGTCACATTTAGATATTTCTCTCAAATCCAATTTTTATTTAATATTATTTTATAAAATTTATATAACCTCATAAGAATTGAATCTTAAGCTCTGTTCTGGTTTACGATTCAAATCGAGGTTTGAATTTTTTAAATTTTGGGTTGGCGTTAAATTAGTTTTTGTAGCAATAATTTGAGGAGATAAAACATATCTGACCTATACCATATGTCATATACAAGATTGATTGTAAACAAGTTAATAACGATAAGAAAATTGTTTTCGTAGTCGGGTAGTATACTGTATGCCCAACTTGAGATATGGAAAGCAGCCAGATTGGAACAATGTTTGCAGTGCGGATCTGAAGGTGAGATAATCTTTTTTTTAATTATTTTTTTTAAACATAGATTGTTAAATTTCTTATAAATTAAATCACAGATATTATGAGTTTATATATTGAATATTTTTATGGAAATTTTAAAAGATCAACACAATGCGAAATATCGAGTAGTTCATTCCATAACTAGTGGAACTTTTCGTGACGTAAAATTTTGATTTTTTTGATAATTTTGAAATTTTGAAAATTTGAATTTTTCAAAACCGTTTTAGAGACGGAATATTAAAGCGCCGCGTTGCAGTCTAATGGTTGAACTTACAAATCTTGATACAGAACCCCTAAGAATGTAAAAAAAAGCAAGTGGGGCGCATGGCATCGTGCCTTAAGGCAAATTGCTGGTAATTCTGTACCAAAAATTATTTTTTTTTAAAAAATAACATTTTTGAAAAAAATTACTCTGAAAAAATTAGATTTTTGAGGAACTATAAATTTTTGAAAAAATTTACTTTTTTTGAAAAAGACTTTTTGAAAAAAAAAAAAAAATAATTTGAATATTTTGGAAGTTTCAAAGCAATCGTACTGCTAAACTGCATAGAGACGAAATATCAAAGCGCGTAAGCGCCGCGTCGCCGTCTAACGGATAAACATTGGTACGGAACCCATAGTAATGTAAATAAAATTTATACTTATTATTAAAATCGCTCTATAAAATATGTGATAATTTGATGTGTATATGATGTCTAATAATCATTTTTGACCGCCAAATGGCATTTTTTTTACTATTTTTACTAGATCTCCGAAACCGCTAGGCCTGCCTTCATGAAAATTTGATCAGTTTTTCATCTTGTTAATACAAGTAAAATTTTTTTTGAATTATTCAAATCGGACGCTCCGTTCTTTTAAAAAACTGAGTTAAGTTTTTGGCTCTTTTTGCCCCATATCTTCGGAACTGCTAGACCTGCCTTTGCCAAAAACTAATCAGCACGTCTCTTATCAATACAAATCGAATGTTTTTTGAATTATTCAAATCGCTTCATCCGTGTTCCCGAAATCGTTTACGAAAATTTGTATCGTACACACACGTACACGCACACACACACACATACACACACATACATCCATTTTTTCCAAGGTATGCCAAAATGCTCAGAAGGTTTTAAAACGTAAAGATATATAAAAAATTTCATTTCCGATTTTAAAGTTAAAAATCATACTTATTATTAATCTGATCTCCGAAACCGCTGGACCTGCCTTTGAAAAATTTAATCATTTTTCATTCAGTCAATCAAGTAAAAGTTTTTCGAATCATTCAAATCTGTCCTTTCAAAAACTGAAT
>NW_020537324.1:27567707-27588144 GCF_003426905.1 Ctenocephalides felis
TAAGTCAAAAATCATCAGCATTATTTTTCTTCCTAGATTAAATTAATAAAATCCTCTTTCAGTTTGCTATTGTTTGCATCTTATCCTATTTTACAAAGCTGGATTGAAACTCCAGATGCAAGATCTTGATGTCCAAAACCTTTTAATCCACTAAGTAATTTAAGAAGAAAATCTGACTTTGTAAAAAGTGCTGCAGGTCCTTTTAGACTTCAACTCTATCCTTGTCGTCTTCGTCGTGCAGCAGGCACTCTTTTTGCAACATGGATCCAATCGTGTTTCCTTTTCATGAAAACGCTCAATAGTGTTCTCTCTTCGCCCACTCTCGTCAGGACTTCTTCATTTGTTATCTTATCCTTTCCATTCACCTCCTGCACCACATTTCAAAACTCTCCACATAGTTTTCGTCGGCTTTTCTTAGAGTCCACGTCTCTGATCCATACAGAGCTCCAGGCATAACTTTTATTGGCCCCAATTTTGTATATTAACATTTTTAATATCTAACCAATTCTTAATATTGCAATGCAATTAAATAATAATTTTCTTCGCTAATTATTATTAATTAGTATTGATAAATAGGTGCAAGATTGTTCGCTAATTATAGTTAAATACAACGATGACCTCATCATAGTTCTGGCTTATATAATAGAAATCATTGATGTTATTTGATGATTCTAAGAATCCATCCAACATGTTTCAATATTTCAAACGTCTAATCACAATCATATATCAAACGTTCAATTACAACCATGATTGAATTCGATTATCATCTACACGACTAACAAAAAATATTGAAATGGAAATATTAAATTTACACATAAGGGACCTTGCAATGAAATCTAATTGCAAATTAATTTCTAGTTCAATATTAACTAAATAGCACATGCTGAAAAGTTCAGTTAACCAGTACTAAAATTGGAATGATTATTATTATTCCCAATATTTTTAGCAGTTGAAGATCAGCTTTTCCTAAAACTTTGCTTTTTTGAAAAACACTACTGTTGTTCACATTTATAAATCTTAAATGAAAAGACTAATGTATTAACGAATTTTATTATGTAGTTATATACGTATGCTTATACGAACATTATACAACAATTTTGAGAAGTTTTTGTATACGAGGTCTGTTCAAAAAGTACCCGGAATTTTCGTTTTTTCAAAAAAATATTTATTTATTCGTCTACATTAATGTGGTCCCCTTCAAAGTAGTCCCCCCCAGATATAATACACTTATGCCAGCGTTTTTTCCAATTTTCGAAGCACCCTTGATATTCACTTTTTGATATGTCCTTGAGCACTCTCAGCGATTTTCTTCAATCGAGGAAAAACCGCCGTCCTTTCATGGGTCTCTTCAACTTTGGGAATAGGAAAAAGTCACACGGGCCATATCTGGTGAATTTTTGCACTTTGCAACACTTTATTTCATTTTTTACGCAAAATTTAATACAAATTCTTTGACTTTTCAATTCTTCCATTGTAAAAATCGCCGAGCTCAGAAAAACACGTCGAACCTTAGCGACTACCACAGACAAAGTAAACAGTGAATATAGCTGAAAATTTCATCATACTTTAGGGGCATGTATACCAACACAATAAAAAAAAATTTTGACAATCAGACACTCCAGACCCGCGAAATTTAATTATTAGTAATTCCGGGTACTTTTTGAACACACCTCGTATATTGTTTAAGGTAAAATACGTTAGAATTATTAAGTAGAAGAATTCATTCATCTACTTTATATTATTTTTATAGCTACTTTTATTAAAATAACTTATTGGTATTTATAATGCCTTGCTCGTTCACATGGATTTATTATTTATGAATTTATCTATTATTATAAGATAATGAATAAGAAAGATTTTTGTTAAACATTGTAAAAGGTGGTATCGCTAAATTGACATTCTTGTCGTGTGAAATATAAAAATTTAGTCATCCCAAATTCCAATCCAACAATATATATCTCTGTCATAAATTTTAAGCGACACGCTTAATAATTTATATTCTGCATAAGTAAATATCTGGTTATCACAGTATTATAAATCAGAAAACAGGTTCCTTTTGGTGCGATAAACACCAAAGGAAATACCAATATCGACTTATCAGTATCAACTGTTCCAAATAAATATCAAATATTTGTAATTGAAAAGAACTTAGTAAGTTAATATATATCTTACTAATTGGTTTATTTCGTAAATTTTTGATTCATCCACATTAATATTTATAATCTTTAATTCCATGTTTTCTTAAAAAAATTCTTTGTAGCTGTTTTTATAATTACATGCAATTGCTTCCTTAGGCTAATAATATACAAATAAGTTTCTTATAATATTAGTAAGTTTTTTATGAAGAGGAACTATTGTCCCCATTATTGTGAAAGGGTGTATTATTTCATATACTATTATATAGAAATTAAAATTAGACTAATGTAAATATCAATTCTAAATACAAACTACTTGAAGTGGCATTTTGCCTTAAGGTAATTTGCATGAACTTCCCGACAAGTGTAAATAATCATCTTAATCAATAATAAATCAATATATTAATTCCAGTGTGGCTTCATAATGTGAGAACTACTTCTATGCTATTTTTTTATTACCCATTATTAAAAATCGAACACGTGCCTAATACAATTTGGAGTATGTATTTTATAAAAGCGCGGCCTAATAATTAAAATTTCACTAAATTTTATAATTGAATCACTTTCCGTAGTACTATGTTTTTATTTGTTCATTAAGGCCAGGGTACTCCATCGCTATACCAAGAATCAATAAAATCATCGATTTTTTTTAAATCAATTTCAGATCAAATTGTCAATATGATTAATATTTTATTTTTCCATGTCGTTAGTATAAATTTGGTGAGAATTCGGGATTCACATCGGCTGATTTATTTTTTTACACTCATTCATTCATTTTTTAAAGGCATATTGAGAGGATCGTATAATGTTCATGAAATAAAAAATGATGGATTAAGAATGCTCTAGTTACCGATATACAAAAATTTAGATTATTATTTGAATATAACCTGGCCTCTGCTTTAATTTTAATTTTAATCTTTGTTGGCATAAGCATATATCACATACGTCTTAAACTAAAAACGGATGGAATTCAATAAAATATTATACAGGTAAAGAAAAAGTAAGAATAGTGTTTTATGAACTAGTTTCAAAATGAACTCATTAATTCTTATTGATTAAGTATATTATTACCACATTGGGGAAGTTTGCCTTTAGGTAAAATGCCACTACACAACCAAAGCCTTTTAATTTAAATAGCAAATGATTTGTATGCTTTACAAATACTTATTAATTTTAATAAATTGAGCATTTAACCACCTACAACATTGTTCATTTATTTACTCAAAATTTTATTCAAATTCTACTTAACAAATCCAATACTATTTTCGATTTCGAGAACACCGATTACCGATTTGAATAGTTAAGAAAACATTCGATTCGTATTGATAATGAGACGTGCTGATTAACTTTTGGCGAAGGCCGAAGGTCTAGCCGTTCCGAAGATACGGGGCAAAAGGTGCCAAAAACAGTAACTCAGTTTTTGAGAGAACGGAGCATCCGATTTTAATAATTCAAAAAACATTTTACTTGTATTGACAAGATGAAGAACTGATTAAATTTTTGGGAAGGCAGGTGTAGCGGTTATGGACTATAAATGAAAATAATTTTAAAAAAATGTCATTTGGCGGTCAAAAATGTTTATTGAACATATGTACATCAAATTTTCCGATATTTTATAGAGATTTTAATAATGTGTACACATTTTGTGTAATTTTTTTGGAGTTTCGTACCAAGAATTAATTACGGCACGGGAAGTTCCAGCAATTTGCCTTAAGGCACGAAGCCATGCACCACACTAGTTTTTCTCAAATTTTAAGTCAAATTTGATCAGATAGCGAGTCGAACACGCTACTATGCTCGCTATTTTAAAAAGTTTACCATGAAATACTTTTAAATAAAAAGTAGTAAAGAAAAATATTAGTTAGGAAAAGATTTGTTCATATATGCTAAATGTTTCAACATCATATTAGTTTGCAATCGACGTATATATTTGTGACTCATTTTGCCTGAGTTACGTTCAATTTCGTAAAACTTTCGCTATTCACTTACATAAGTTGACTTCTTTCAATTTAATGAATGTCCGTGGTCGTTGCTACTAGCGTAGTAATTGCGGCACTGCTTGCTAAACAATGGAATCCTGGAAAAACCAGCGTATGATCACGATCCGAACGATAGTATATAATAAGTACATGTTTAATATATTCCATATATCTATTTATTCTCTGCGTAAGTTTTAAATAGCGCAATACACTCTAGCTGTTATGTCGTAATACAGGTAAATCATCATCTTTAATTAACATGATGCGGATGCAGGGGTTTTCGAAAAATTGAGATAACAGAAATTTACACCCACCGTAATTGTGAGGTGTTTAAAAAATACCAAAAACTAATGGTGCTATGGCATCGTGTCTTAAGATAAATTGCTGGAAAATCCCGTACCGTAATTTAAATTTAAAAAAAACTAACTTTAAAAAAATTAGATTTTTGAGAGTTTTGTAATTTTTGAAAAGTTGGACTTTTTTAAAACTTTGAGTTTTCTTATATGCTGAAATTTTTTAAAACTTTGAAACTACAGGATAGACATTGGTACGGAACCATTCCTAATAGAAATGTAGTCAATTTTTTTATTTATTATAAAATTCTATAAGATATAACTATAAAGTATATGATAATTTGATGTGCATATGCCTAATGAAAGTTTTGATAGTTTTTTATTGGATCTCCGAAATCGCTGGACTTGCCTTCCCAAAAATTTTATAAATTCTTCATTTTGCCAATACAAATAAAATACTTTTTGAATCATTCAAATAACGAATCACCATTTTTTAGTTTTTGGCAAAAGTTAGTCAAGGGTTAATAGAAATAAAGTTTGTTAGAGAACGGAGTATCCGATTTGAATGATTCAAAGAAACATTCCTGGTATTGATTTAATGAAGACGTGGTTAAGTTTTTGCAATGGCAGGTCTAGCGGTTCCGGAAATCCAAAAAAAAGTAAAAAAAATTCCATTTCCTGGACGAAAATCAGATATTTTCGACATTCGCCTGGATCCTGGATATGAATGGGTATCAAAAACTTTTAAGAAATTTCAAAATTAACCACTTAATGCTCACATTTTTTAAAAATTTATTAACAAAATATCATATTTTTTTTATTAATGCAATGCGTTTAGAATGTTAATACTATGAGATAAATACAAAAAATTTTTTGTATGGTTCAGTTTATAGTAACAAATTAAGAAATCAAGTCACATACCCGAAAAACGCCTTGATGTATTATTAAATTTGATGTATTGAAGTTATATTTTTTTTTACATTAATATATATAGTAAAATAGAATAAAATTTTATAAATCTCTTTTGGTAGTCCGATTGTCTAACAAGTTGCTATAAGTTTTCCTATAAACAAAATGAGTTTGTTCGTGTGCAAATTTACCAGTTTTGTGCGAACGAATTCAAATCGGCCGTAAGCATTTAGTGGTTAAAAAAATTTTTTTTTTCAAAAAAATTGCAAGTTTTTAAAAAATATCTTTATTTTCAAAGGAGGCTATTATATAAAAAAAAATTTCAATGTCCAATAAAATCGCAAAAAAATCTAATTGATTTTTCTAATTTTGAAATGAAATTTCTGAGCTTTTAAAAGTTTTAAATTACTGTAAGGAAAGTTCCAGGTATTTATCTTAAAGCACGATGCCCATCTAGTTATTTTTGTATTTTGGCGCTGATGAGTAGTCTAAATTTACAGTTATTAATTAAATATCTGAACTATCTAAGTTATTAATTAAATTTCTGATTTTGAAGTATTAAAAATAATAGTAATAATATATAGTACATTATAGTAAATAATTTGTGGCGAGCATAGCTCTTTGGTATCGTGTTCGATTCACACGACAGGGATCCTCGGATCAAATTCTGTCAATGACTTAGAATTTATGAAAATAATATGTGTAGTTAATATGAAATCAAATGAAAATTGTATTTGTTAAATAGAAGTTTAATAAAAAATAAGAAAATTAGGAATAACAGAATTCGAATAGTTGAATTGAATTAGGAGTAAGAAGAGAAATATTGGAGCTTGAAAGAAGAATAAAGAAAATAAATTGAAAGAAGCTGAAAGAGCAAGAATTGAAGAAAATAAGAAGAAAAATTAAGAAGAATGTAGAATAGGATACATAAATAGATTGAAATTGATATAAAAAATTAGAACGTAAATAAATAAAAATGTTGTAGGTGGCTAAATGCTCAGAGTAAGCGAGGCCAAATAAAGTATATATAAAAAAAATAATAATTTGATTCACGCTTGAACAACTTTTTAATAATTTATTTATTTAATTTTAATTATTATTAATTATTTTTTAACAGTTTATTCACTACCCAAAATACTACATATATAGCTGTTAACTCCTTATCATTTGTTCAGTATAGTCAGTAGTTCAAACATAACGATTATACTGGATTATATTCTTCGCATCATGTGATTGATGTTCATTAATATCAATTTTAACCATGATTTTATTTTATTTTATTTTCAGGCTCAAACAGTACCATGTGGCAACGAATCGCCCGATTACCATTCTTTTGCGGCAAGTTTCGATCTTTCGCTCCTGCCCAGCGAAGAATACGCGGACGGCGAGGTACCTTGCTCGCCGCGCTTTCGGCAACCGCAATTCAACCGCGAATTCTACGATAGCGCTACAGCAGCAAACGCTACGGCCGCCGATGTCAAGAAGATCGAGGCCGATGTTTACAGGTAGATAGTAGTAAAAGACTTATTAAATTTAATTTTAGGTTTAAATAGACTGAATTTTTTAATTCATCGTAGAAGTATTTAAATCCCTATATTTATTTATTTATTTCATTCAAACTTTTTAACTCAATTTTATTTACTTTACAATTAGATACACATTTTTAATGTAATAGAAATTATGAAACACCATTGAAATGTTGTCGTAAGTAATCATTCTTTGCATATGTTTTATCCAAACATTTTCTTCGCCTTAAGCAAAATAACATGCTACAACTTCACTAGTATGAGGTCTACTACTGGGTAGCCTTATAACAAAATCAGTTTTATTTTATCAGTACAATTACTTAATGTCTCTAAAAACAGCTTGCAATTTATATTAAATAAAAAAAATCTAAATATAACATGCATCGTGTTTTTTCAATAATTTGATTGATTGAATTTTGAAGGACCAATTATAAAATACTTTAATTATACCTGAATATATTTATTTTATATTAATTACAAGTTATAAGTGTATTTACAATAATTTTAATATGTTGTTTTTGATAACGTATTGATTGACTTGATTTTTGTGTGATTTTCGATTGATGATTTTTTGTTTATATTCAATATAACCGCATGCTTTGATTGGCGCGAACACATCGATATTTCATAAATTCTATTTAGTGTTATTAATATTTTATTATTACAGATCGTATATCTGATAAATTAAAATGAGTCTTTCCCTTGGTCACGTTTTTCTAGACCAAGCGTAGACGTCGGCGATTATGTTTTGTATAAACCCTAGTTTTGATTCAATCAAAAAACGTTAAATTACCTAGGCCCAAAATATAGTCCAACTATTTCATGAGTAGTTAAGATTTATGCTAATCAAATAATGTCAGAAACTAGTTGTAAGTAGAATTTTGCCTTCCTTGAGGCAAGTTGCACGAAGTTCCCAATACGTATACCTACCTACTTGATCAATAACAATTGAGAATCAGCTACATAGATTAAATATTCAACTCGAATTTCGAAATTCGAAAATAACATTTTCGTTTTCACTAAAAAATGATCTATATAGTTTGATGTCTTTCAAACATACATATAATATCTGTTAAACTAACTTTAAACCTTTAAAATTAATTTCTTTAACACATATGATTTGAATGAGCTGATTAGAATCGCTCAAGTTTGCAGCAAAATTCCAATCGGATGATTTTTTTTTATCATTCGACAACTTATCGTAAGCCTGCAATATGTTAGTATATTATTTCCAACTGCAAAATATATCGTTAAACAAAGTATTAATCACGAAGAAACAATCATCCGACCGATCCTCGCCAAAAACTAATAAACGCGATTCCCAACAAATTGTTCCGAGCAGTTTTCAAATTTTTAAAATAGATTCAAAATTCTGATCTAGAACGTGGACGAAAAATTTTACACTTTTCTGCTAATTACAAAAAACGGCTTGGCCGATCGTCGCACAAAATTGACAAACGCTAGTCCTTATCGGGCTATATCGAATGACTTTTGAAATCGGACCAGACGTTTTTCAGCAAAAGTCAATAAAATATCAAAAATTGGCTCACACACACCACAATTTTCCAAACTTGATCTCATTTGATTCAAAATGACCTAAAACATAGAAAAACATAAGACTAGCAAATCGGATTTTTTTGCGAAAATAAACTTTCCCTTTGGGAAGTTAGTAATTGAAAATTTGACGACCCCTTCTGAAATGTCTATGTATTAATGCCTAACGCGTGCCGTATTTTCTAGGAATTTTACCTATATATTTTCTCTTATTTCAACTTTAAAAATGTAAACTAATAACTGTGCTAAATTTAAAACACAACCCTAAGAGCGATTTTTTAACGGCCTGTAGTGACTGCTGGCCGACAGTGGGCAGCCCATGATCAGCCAGCAGTGATATACTTTTAGCATTAAAGAATGGATTTAGTGTAAATATACGAAAATAAATTGAATAGAGCGTTTGTATAGATTAAGTATAATATGAGTAATAATTATTACTTATTAGTTTTTACCTAAAATATATGTGATCATTATAAAATTCTCAAAATGCGTTGATGCTGTGACGTCATTTTTGCGGGCATGATCGTAGTGACGACGGTCCCACAGTCATTGCTGGCGAATGCTGCATAGGGAATAGATCTATAAAATAGTTAATTTGCAATCAAAATAAATTAAATCTTGTAAATAAAAAATTCTATCTTTCCAAATAAAGCGGCTACGAGTTCGACACACCACCACGTTCGGAGTACGGTGACAACGAATTTGTGCCGGTTACAATTCTACGTTATGCGCCCACAAATACCGAATCAGCTTCGGTTATGTCGCCGCCCTTACTCCCGCCCTCGCCTTTGAGTTCCTGCTCCAGTGCACCTGCTTCACCAGCTTGTTCTTCGCCTGCAAATTCGGCCATTATGTCTCCTGATCTTTCTCTTGTAAAAATGGAATCAAATGCATACGACGCACGGGATCATGAGACGCTACGAGGGGCGCTTGAAGATACATCTTTCCAACGAAGGTATTTATGCTGATTTTATAGATGTATCGATAAATCGATGATGTGAATATGCAAGATTGAAATCACATTAAGGAAGTTTTTTCTTAATCAAATCAGCTGAGGACTTCCCAGTTTACTATGTTTAAAAAATCAAATCATTTCCGAATCGATGACGTCATCGAACAATTGCTTTTATATCGCTAATCTTGAGACTTGCTCTGCAAATGTTGTTCTGCAACATCCACGTAAAGAAGACGATTTTTTGTGATCATTATTTTTAAAATTATTTTTTGTAAATAAATTTAGAGTTTGCTCTTTAATAGTGAGTAAAGGAATAGAACGAAAATTTAATAACTTTTTTATAATTTGTTTGATGATGATCTTTTCTCTTTTCTGTGATCTAAATGACAATTTTAAAAAACTTTTCGATATCAAGAGTATTTATTTTCAAGATTGAATTTGCGCCCACTGTCGTTGGAAGCGTTGTGGCCTTCGACAGGCAAACAAGATCGTGACGAAATTGCACAAGAAGAATTAGATGGAAACATGGATTTTTTACACATGGATCTCGATTTTGATGGATTGGAGCAATTAGACGTTGAGGAAGATTTACGCCCAGTTTTGTCAATGGCTTTGGAGCAGGTTAAGAAGGATGTCATGGCCACTTGCTCTCTGCTCAATATTTCTCCAGGTAAATTAGGATTCTAATAAATGAAATTTATTTAGCATTTGGTTACAAATCTGCGAGATTTCTAATATTTGCATCGATTTTTAACAAATAGATCCATGTGCTTGGAGCGTGGAGCAATCTCGATCGTGGTTAAAATGGACTGCAGCGCAATTTTCCCTTCCTGCTCCTTGTGAATCAAATTTCAATGAGGATGGATCGGCTCTAACTCAATTGCCAGAACACGTATTCGTAGCCAGAGAACCTCAGGTTAGTCTTTGAATTTTATGATATCTTTTTTAATTATATCTAATTTGCAAATAGATTTTAAAACGAAAGTTTAAATTAAATAAATAAAGATATGCTTAAGTTTACATCTGCGATTTACTTGATTCTATATTTTGTAAACAGATACATTTTTTTTTAATTTCATACATACATAGATTTTATTGATAGATTTCACTTAATATTAAATTTTTAATTGAGTCATTTTAATTTCTTAATAATTATTTTAATAGTTATATTATCAACTTTGACTATGAGAATGAGAAATAATATAATTCATGATACGTTTGAGCAAGTTTAGATGTCACATTTAGATATTTCTCTCAAATCCAATTTTTATTTAATATTATTTTATAAAATTTATATAACCTCATAAGAATTGAATCTTAAGCTCTGTTCTGGTTTACGATTCAAATCGAGGTTTGAATTTTTTAAATTTTGGTGTTGGCGTTAAATTAGTTTTTGTAGCAATAATTTGAGGAGATAAAACATATCTGACCTATACCATATGTCATATACAAGATTGATTGTAAACAAGTTAATAACGATAAGAAAATTGTTTTCGTAGTCGGGTAGTATACTGTATGCCCAACTTGAGATATGGAAAGCAGCCAGATTGGAACAATGTTTGCAGTGCGGATCTGAAGGTGAGATAATCTTTTTTTTAATTATTTTTTTTAAACATAGATTGTTAAATTTCTTATAAATTAAATCACAGATATTATGAGTTTATATATTGAATATTTTTATGGAAATTTTAAAATATCAACACAATACGAAATATCGAGTAGTTCATTCCATAACTAGTGGAACTTTTCGTGACGTAAAATTTTGATTTTTTTGATAATTTTGAAATTTTCAAAATTTTGAATTTTTCAAACCGTTTTAGAGACGGAATATTAGCGCCGCGTTGCAGTCTAATGGTTGAACTTACAAATCTTGATACAGAACCCCTAAGAATGTAAAAAAAAGCAAGTGGGGCGCATGGCATCGTGCCTTAAGGCAAATTGCTGGTAATTCCTGTACCAAAAATTATTTTTTTTTTTTTAAAAAAATAACATTTTTGAAAAAAAATTACTCTGAAAAAATTAGATTTTTGAGGAACTATAAATTTTTGAAAAAATTTACTTTTTTTGGAAAAAGACTTTTTGAAAAAAAAAAATAATTTGAAATATTTTGGAAGTTTCAAAGCAATCGTACTGCTATAACTGCATAGAGACGAAATATCAAAGCGCGTAAGCGCCGCGTCGCCGTCTAACGGATAAACATTGGTACGGAAACCATAGAAATGTAAACAAAATTTATACTTATTATTAAAATCTCTATAAAATATCTGATAATTTGATGTGCATATGTCTAATAATCATTTTTGACCGCCAAATGGCCTTTTTTTTTACTTTTTTTACTAGACCTCGGAAAACGCTAGACCTGCCTTCATGAAAATTTGATCAGTTTTTCATCTTGTTAATACAAGTAAAATTTTTTTTGAATTATTCAAATCGGACGCTCCGTTCTTTTAAAAACTGAGTTAAGTTTTTGGCTCTTTTTGCCCCATATCTTCGGAACTGCTAGACCTGCCTTTGCCAAAAACTAATCAGCACGTCTCCTTATCAATACAAATCGAATGTTTTTTGAATTATTCAAATCGCTTCATCCGTGTTCCCGAAATCGTTTACGAAAATTTGTATGCGCACACACACGTACACGCACACACACACACATACACACACATACATCCATTTTTTCCAAGGTATGCCAAAATGCTCAGAAGGTTTTAAAACGTAAAGATATATAAAAAATTTCATTTCCGATTTTAAAGTTAAAAATCATACTTATTATTAATCTGATCTCCGAAACCGCTGGACCTGCCTTTGAAAAATTTTAATCATTTTTCATTCAGTCAATCAAGTAAATAGTTTTTCGAATCATTCAAATCTGTCCTTTCAAAAACTGAATTGCTGTTTTTGCACTATTTGGACCGTTCCTTCAAAAAGGCTAAACCTGTCCCTGCCAAAACCTAACTAGCACGTCTTCCTATCAATGGGAATTGATTTTTTTGAATAATTCAAATCGATTACTCTGTCCCCACGAAATTGTGTGTCGACGAAAAATTGTATCCGCACATACATCCATATGCTTATGTTAATATATGTTTATACATTTTCAATAAATGTTTGAGTAGTTACTACCAGGTACCAGCAATGTCTGATATGAATTCTTTACAATATAATTTTAATTACTCCAGAGGAAAAAAAGTTAATGTGAAACTAAAACGACTGAAACGTTAAAAATATTAATCAATCCTGAAATTTATATTTTTCAATTTCTGTTTTTAATTGAAATTTTATTTATGTCGATTGGTAAAAAAATGTTTCAGTTTTCTATCAACAATGTTAGTTAGTCGCATATATATAAACATGAATTCTTTGCAATATAATTTTAATTATTCCAGAGAAAACAATTTTAATGACAATCTAAAACGACTAAACGAATAAAATATCAATCGATCCTGAAGTTTAGCTTATATATTTTTTTTATTAGCATCGTGATGCGATGCACGCGTGTACGATGCTTTCTTCAACCTACTTTTACTACGACGCGCGGCTAACATTTATAATGAGTGTGAAACACTTGATGTATACCATATTAGAAGATGAATAATTAGTTTGCAAATATTTATAATTACAGTATTTTACTAACCACACAAAATAAACTTTTGCTAACATAACGGTAGAGTTTTAAGACTTATTTGCTAAAATGGGAATGGGCATTTGATCTGTTTTCGAACATTATTAATATATTTAAAAATCACATTTAATTAGAACTTGTTTAATACATTAACTTTCCGTAGGCTAAGTTATAGTAATCGCAAAAAATCGAAATGAAAATGAAAAGAAATATATCCTCAGTTGGATTTATTCAGCAACAACTCTTCTTAACGTAAACATTTTCAAGTGTTTTGTTACTGATAGTTACTATATATTTCATTTAAAACAATTGTTATTAATCATTGATCACACGATGCCATGCACCACTAGTTAACTTCCCGAAGGAGAAGTTTATGTATTCATCAAAAATCCGGTTCGCTAATTTCATGTTTTCTCGACGTTTCAAGCCATTCTGAATCGAATGAGACTAAACTTGGAAAAAGTATATGGGTGTGTGTGCCTAGGGCTAGCTCACATACTGTGTATGTGAATAGATTTTTTGCCGTAAATTGACGTTTACTCAAAAACGGCTGGATTGATTTCAAAAATTTAAAAGCCATTCTATGTATCTCGATGAGAATTAGCGTTTACCAAATTTGCGCTAGGATCAGCCAAGCCGCTTCTTTGTAAATCGCAGAAAAGTGAAAAAATTTTCGTCCACATTTAAGCTCATACTATACCGAATGGATTTTAAAAAAAATCAAAAACTGTTCGACAGATATTAGTTGGGAATGAGACTGATTAGTTTTAGGTGAACATCTACCGAGCCGTTTTCTTGTAATTAACTTTGAAAAAAAATTTAACCGATTTTTATGGAACTTTTTTTTGCGATATATATCATGGTCTTATAGAACTTACTGAAATATTAAGGTATTACGACAAGTAGTTTAATTTCAAAAAATCATCAAAGTTTGAGAACATGATTAGTTTTTTTTTTGTAAGATGACCATATTTTTTTGCATGAAATCCGGGATGGATTATAATGAGTTAGAGAGCGGGGGAAGGGGGGGGTGTTGGTGAGCTAAAAATTTATATGCACATTTTAAAATCAAATTTTCTAGTTGAAATATATTGAAAAAAATATTGGCAATCAAAACATTTTTAAAAATCGGGGACAAATATTGCTTTTAGAAAAAAACCGGGACGCAAGGCGAAAAATCCGGACTGTCCCGGCCGTATGGTCCGTTTGTTAAAATTAAAATTAGACGATTACTTGGTATAACGATATAGTACCTGGTGTTCATTCATTTGTAATTATGCGTAATGAATCCACTCGGAATACTTTTAATCACTCATAAATTAATTTAGTTTTTATTGATTAAGTCGATTATTTACACATATCGGGAAGTTCATGTAACTTGCCTCAAGGCAAAATACCAATACCAACTAGTTTTTTCCTCTATTTATCCGTTAAACAATAATTTGCTTTCCATATGAAATTATATATAGGTGTTTGCGTATTTGTATATTCAATTAATAATTATTCGCAGCCGAAGATGAGGAACCTCCATCCCTAACAATGCCCTGTGATACTGACGACGTTTTGGACACAGCGAACTTTCTGGTAGGTCTGCACCCTCGCCTGCACCTTCTACCAACGGAAACGGTACCGGTACTCAAAGACAAGGTAGTTCACATATTCACCTTTGGCAATTTTTAAAAAGAACTTCTAGCGGGTCCTCAGACTCACGGATCGGCTATTCGCTGGATCGATAGAAGCCGGGAGTCTTCAAAATAGAAGATTCGGTCCGAGTCGCCAGACTTTGGGGAAAACGTAAAAAAACAGCCTGCTATGAACTATGATAAATTATCCAGATCGATAAGACAATATTACAAAAAAGGCATTATGAAGAAAACAGAACGCAGTCAAAGACTCGTTTATCAGTTTTGTCATCCATACTGTTTGTAAGTTTTTTTTTTTATCGCGGTATTTTCTTGCCAATTTTCTTGTACGAAAATCAGCAATGAATGTACAAATGCTCTCCCGTTTATTTATCGTACATTATCATGTGCACGATATTAAATATTTTGTATCAACAAAAAGGTAATTTTTTGTTGATCTATAAGTGTATGTATAACAATACAAATTTTATTTCTTAAGATAATTATATTTATGTATATATTTTGTGCTTACCAGCTATTAGTTGTCGATCGCTTGATTGACTTCGACTGCTGGTGATCTTTGGTCCCATATATCTATGATATGTATTATGAGAGTATGTTCTATGAACGGTTGTTATAGATATTTAAGGAAATTTACTAGGATAAAAATTTTAAACATAAATTATTGCTCGATCGGCGCGCGTTTTGTAGTAAATTAAAAAGTTTTTATTATCTATAAAACTTTTTTTTAATATTAATTTTAATTTATTCTAGTTTAAGTTCTATATTATATTTATATTCAAATTTATTATAGTTTTAAATGACGGATGACACTATAGTCATTATCACCTAAAATTTTACTTAGCATTGTAAATATCATATATTTTATTATTCGTAATTAATAATACCTACTATATATCATAATTTGAAGTTTGTTGAAATTAGTTAATGTAATTTATTTAGTGTAAATATGTATTGGTATAATAATAAGAGCTAATTTGAGATAAGAGCTCATCTCAAATTACTTCTTGTGAACTGAAATATACATCGAACTGTTAATCTATTTATTAGATATACCTATTTCTGCGTTTGTAAGTATATATACCTAGTAAGTAATATATCGTAAAGTTAAATGTAGATAACTAAGCCATTGTTTTTAAAATTTTTCTATAAATATTAATCACTACATTTTTTAATCGTTTTGATGTGAATAATTTATTCTTCGTTCTTAATTAATACATTATAATTGATTACATTCAAAATATGGTTTTGGGTTTCTAAATAAATTAACTTTACTCTAAAAATTATCTTTTTATTTTCTTTCAGTTCTTAAGGGTCTATATGCCTAAAATTTAATCTTTACTTTGTCATTCTCTTTTAGCTTGCTGTATCTATCCTACTTGTTAAATCTCATAGTATTTTATATTTTATAATAATTGATTTAAGTAATAACAGTATGACGTGCGGCTTTGAAAAAAATTATAATTAATTCAAAGAATTTCCTGACATTTCTTTCATTTTTTTCTACTATTGTTTTCTAATTCTATGTGTTACAAAGACATGATGGAATTTGTGGTACCAACTTTTTGACTCACATTTTATATTTCTAATTATGTAAATCCTATTATTTTGTTTTATTTCTTCTTATACCTAAATTTGATATGGCTCGAAACAATCCAAAACAAAGTTAATTGATTATTACCTAGCAACAGTAATTTAATGCAAATGTCAAATTCCAGTGAAATTATTCTTACGATACTCGATCTAAATATGAAAAATTCAACATATAAAATGTATAGCTGAATTTTAATCAAAATGACTGAAATTATAAAAACATCACCTTCAGAAGAAACGACATTGCACAACAGGGGATACAAACTTTAAGACAAGAAACTGGGCGAAGGTTCCTACGCAAAAGTATATTTGGGCGAATTCAAAACCGACTCAGAATCCGATAAGAAATATCAACTTGCTTGCAAAATAGTTGACACTACTAAAGCGCCGAAGGATTTTGTTAAGAAGTTTTTTTACAAGGGAGTTGGAAATTTGATCAAAACTGAATCATCCTCATGTAGTGCACGTACACAGTATCTTCCAAAGAAGGGCCAAATATTATATTTTATGCGATTTGCTGAGAATGGCGACCTGTTAGAGTTTGTTCTAAAGAATGGGAGTGTAGCTGAAAATCAAGCTCGGGTATGGTTGAGGTAAATATAATGTTTTTATTATTTTATTTTAATGGACAATTTTAGCATAGTTCTGTTAAAATAAATATAAAGCAGTGTTTGTATTGTATTTACACTTGTAGGCGGTTGACCATTTCTTACTGAGTCTTCTTGTTGTGTTCATTTTGTTTATGATTTACATTTATGTGTCCAATTTGTTTTTGTTTAATTTTAATTTTATTATGCAATCTGTATATTTAATTACATTTATCGGAGAATGCTGCCAAGTTGTTTACTATGCGTCCAAATGTTCATCAATTATGTTGTGGTAAGAACAATTTCGGCTCTTTATAATTCATTTTACTGTTTTAATTACCAAGTCCTTGCGAATGTTCAAGACGTATCTACCATCATATATATATATACTAAAACACGGTTATAAGATGATTTTCCAGAACGCCTATTAAGCGAGAGAAAGGGTATTATGCGGGATAGGGACAATAGTTTCAATGTGCAGGACATACTATGCAAGAAATCGTATTAAGCATGATTGTCTTAACATAATTTTACTATATTTATACATAAATTTTTGCACCTTTCAATATATATGCAGTTCATTTTCGCGCGCAAGACCAATTCTTACGAATTTAGTAACAATATAGAATACAACTGAATATGATTAACTTAAATACGACTACGATTGATAACTAAAATACTATTGAGCTTATTCTTTATAGAAAACTAAACTGCGACTGACTTTTAGAAAAATAAAAGGGGAGTGCCGGAATGCGTCATTGCAAGCTTTTCATTGTGCTCGCTTCAATGTGACTTGAAATCCTTTTCAACATAACATTATTTTACGACTTGTTTGATTAGTCACTGTTTATGCGCGTTTTGTGGTCTAGAAAGGAATTTTATAAACTTTTGCTGGTCTTGTCAAGGATATTTCGAGCTGACAATGTTGTACGTATGATTCACGAAGAATGCTGCGTAGTTTGTATTTTGACCGTTACACAGTGGTTATAATATTATTTATAATTATTATAAATGGGTGCATATTCCTAACAAAAGATAATCTCTTTGTAAATAGTAAAAACGATAGAAAGTATTATTGTCCTATAATCTATCAACAAGAGTAATTAAGTATCTCTATTTTCACATTTTTAATTCTACGGCTATGTATATTTATTAAGCTCACAAGAAATTATATGTGCATGATCATAAATGTGATTGTCAGAAATTATATGTGCGCGATTAGAAAGTCTTATTTAATTCATTTGGACTAAAGCCATACTTTGTATAGGATTCAATACTAATGATTCGATTAGATCATATTTGAACAGAAAATGCAAGTTTTTAAAATATTTGTTTCTGCTTTTCTAAAAAACCGTTGGACCTCACAAAAATCAATTCCTCAGTCTGTAAAAATAAATAAAATATTTTCTGAATCATTCAAATCGGACGCTCCGTTTTCTTAAAAACTGTCTCTAATTGAATTTTTTAAACTGTATCTTCAATACGGCTGGACCCCACTTTGCCATATACGAATACTAAATCAACTTTTCTAAGGTATCAGAATATCTTGAAACGTGAATATATGCAAAAAACTCATTTTAGATTCTTTAGATTTTCGATTACTACTCTTCGGGAAGTCTCAAGAAAATTCGAATGTTTATCTTGTCTACCTTAGAGTTTAAACATGAATATATCTATAAACATCGAATAAATCTATAAAAACCTCTGATTTGATAATGATATTTTATTATCTGTGGTATTATACAAACTTATTGCTTCATTTTTCTTACTGTTTTTTTTTTTAGCATTTTTCTTCTTGTAAATAGTGGGAATATTCTTTACTTATATTACAACCATGGTGCACAATCATTATTGAAAATAAATTAAAATTGTTTTAATTAAATTCAAGTTATTCGTGGTTCAATAACATAGCCTATGGGTTGTTTATATAATTATGAAATATATTATCTTTTTTTATCTATAGCAGTCTATTTTTCTTTTTTCACGAACGTGTAATGTAAATAATATCTTTCATTCAGAGACGCTTCTGATTTACAGACTTAGATATAGAAAATATATAGAAATACATAGAAATAAATAAAAAATGAAAAATATAAATGGTTTATATACGTTTGTGATGTATATATTTATTTATTTATTATTTTATATACTTATCGTTAGACAGGTGGCATTGGCGATTCAATATCTGCACGAGATGGGAATAGCTCACCGAGATTTAAAATGTGAAAATATTTTACTAACGAATAATTTTAATGTAAAAGTGGCGGATTTTGGATTCGCCCGATATGTCATGGACTTCCGGACTAAGAGGCTTCTGGTAAGCGAAACGTATTGTGGATCATGTCTTATGCTGCCCCTGAAATTCTGAAAGGTACTCCGTACAACCCAAAAATAGCAGATTTGTGGTCACTCGGAGTTGTATTGTACATTATGCTCAATAAAGCAATGCCATTTGATGACACAATATTAAAGTAAGTTATTACTCAATTAAGAGCAACATTGTTTAACATCCCGTAGGGTGAGTTGTGGTAATCGCAAAAAAATCGAAAATGAAATTTTTTATATATCTTTACGTTTCAGATGTTTTATTTTGGCATACCTTAGACAAAATGGATGTATGTTGTGTATGTATGTGTTTGTCTCTTGTCTGTATGTGTGTGTATGTGCGGATACAAATTTTCGTCGACGATTTCGGAAACACCGATCAACCGATTTGAATAATTCAAAAAATATTTGATTCATATTAATAAGGAGACGACCTGATTAGTTTTGGTGAAGGCAGGTCTAGCCGTTTCGAAGATACGGGGCAAAAAGCCAAAAACGGTAACTCTTTTTTTAAGAGTACGGAGTGTCCGATTTTAACAATAACAAAAATCATTTTATTTGTATTGACAAATTGAAAAACTGATTAAATTTTGAGAAGGCAGGTCCAGCGGTTATGGACTCTCAATAAAAATAACTTATAAAATGTCATTTCGCGGTCAAATATGTTTATTGGACATATGCACATCAAATTATCATCAGATATTTTATAAAGTTTGTTAATAAGAAATTTTGTTTTGGTTTATTAGTATGGTCTGATTAAAGCGCGTATGTTGTTTGAGAGACCATGAGACCATATACATAATAAGGAGCCGTCCATTATGAAAAAATTAGATATTTGAGAAATTTAAAAATTTTTGAAAAAAATTAACTTTGTTGAAAAATATGATTTTTTTTTATATTCTAATTTTTTAGACTTTTTTTGAAAATTTTGATCATTTTTTATGCAATCGCTCTGCATATTTGGAGTCGAAAAATCAAAGCGCGTAGTCGTTTAACGTGTAAAATTGGTACGGAACCATATAAATGTACACAAAATTCGAAATTACAATCTTTATAAAATATCGGACAATACGATGTACATATGTCTAATTCTAATGTTCATTTTGACCCCTAAATGTCATTATTTTTTACTTTTTTTCTAGGATCTCCGGAGTCGCTAGACATGCCTTTACAAAAATTTTACCATCAGTTGTTCATTTCGTCAATACAAGTAATCTCCGTTATCTCAAAAACTGAACAACCATTTTTCGCACTTTTTGCCTTGAATCTCATCCGAATCGGCTAGACCTGCCTTTGCCAAAAACTAATCAGCACGTTTC
>NW_020537324.1:27589144-27615920 GCF_003426905.1 Ctenocephalides felis
TATTTTTTATAGCTACTTTTATTAAAATAACTTATTGGTATTTATAATGCCTTGCTCGTTCACATGGATTTATTATTTATGAATTTATCTATTATTATAAGATAATGAATAAGAAAGATTTTTGTTAAACATTGTAAAAGGTGGTATCGCTAAATTGACATTCTTGTCGTGTGAAATATAAAAATTTAGTCATCCCAAATTCCAATCCAACAATATATATCTCTGTCATAAATTTTAAGCGACACGCTTAATAATTTATATTCTGCATAAGTAAATATCTGGTTATCACAGTATTATAAATCAGAAAACAGGTTCCTTTTGGTGCGATAAACACCAAAGGAAATACCAATATCGACTTATCAGTATCAACTGTTCCAAATAAATATCAAATATTTGTAATTGAAAAGAACTTAGTAAGTTAATATATATCTTACTAATTGGTTTATTTCGTAAATTTTTGATTCATCCACATTAATATTATAATCTTTAATTCCATGTTTTCTTAAAAATTCTTTGTAGCTGTTTTTATAATTACATGCAATTGCTTCCTTAGGCTAATAATATACAAATAAGTTTCTTATAATATTAGTAAGTTTTTTATGAAGAGGAACTATTGTCCCCATTATTGTGAAAGGGTGTATTATTTCATATACTATTATATAGAAATTAAAATTAGACTAATGTAAATATCAATTCTAAATACAAACTACTTGAAGTGGCATTTTGCCTTAAGGTAATTGCATGAACTTCCCGACAAGTGTAAATAATCATCTTAATCAATAATAAATCAATATATTAATTCCAGTGTGGCTTCATAATGTGAGAACTACTTCTATGCTATTTTTTTATTACCCATTATTAAAAATCGAACACGTGCCTAATACAATTTGGAGTATGTATTTTATAAAAGCGCGGCCTAATAATTAAAATTTCACTAAATTTTTATAATTGAATCACTTTCCGTAGTACTATGTTTTTATTTGTTCATTAAGGCCAGGGTACTCCATCGCTATACCAAGAATCAATAAAATCATCGATTTTTTTTAAATCAATTTCAGATCAAATTGTCAATATGATTAATATTTTATTTTTCCATGTCGTTAGTATAAATTTGGTGAGAATTCGGGATTCACATCGGCTGATTTATTTTTTTACACTCATTCATTCATTTTTTTAAAGGCATATTGAGAGGATCGTATAATGTTCATGAAATAAAAAATGATGGATTAAGAATGCTCTAGTTACCGATATACAAAAATTTAGATTATTATTTGAATATAACCTGGCCTCTGCTTTAATTTTAATTTTAATCTTTGTTGGCATAAGCATATATCACATACGTCTTAAACTAAAACGGATGGAATTCAATAAAATATTATACAGGTAAAGAAAAAGTAAGAATAGTGTTTTATGAACTAGTTTCAAAATGAACTCATTAATTCTTATTGATTAAGTATATTATTACCACATTTGGGGAAGTTTGCCTTTAGGTAAAATGCCACTACACAACCAAAGCCTTTTAATTTAAATAGCAAATGATTTGTATGCTTTACAAATACTTATTAATTTTAATAATTGAGCATTTAACCACCTACAACATTGTTCATTTATTTACTCAAAATTTTATTCAAATTCTACTTAACAATCCAATACTATTTTCGATTTCGAGAACACCGATTACCGATTTGAATAGTTAAGAAAACATTCGATTCGTATTGATAATGAGACGTGCTGATTAACTTTTGGCGAAGGCCGAAGGTCTAGCCGTTCCGAAGATACGGGGCAAAAGGTGCCAAAAACAGTAACTCAGTTTTTGAGAGAACGGAGCATCCGATTTTAATAATTCAAAAAACATTTTACTTGTATTGACAAGATGAAGAACTGATTAAATTTTTGGGAAGGCAGGTGTAGCGGTTATGGACTATAAATGAAAATAATTTTAAAAAAATGTCATTTGGCGGTCAAAAATGTTTATTGAACATATGTACATCAAATTTTCCGATATTTTATAGAGATTTTAATAATGTGTACACATTTTGTGTAATTTTTTTTTGGAGTTTCGTACCAAGAATTTAATTACGGCACGGGAAGTTCCAGCAATTTGCCTTAAGGCACGAAGCCATGCACCACACTAGTTTTTCTCAAATTTTAAGTCAAATTGATCAGATAGCGAGTCGAACACGCTACTATGCTCGCTATTTTAAAAAGTTTACCATGAAATACTTTTAAATAAAAAGTAGTAAAGAAAAATATTAGTTAGGAAAAGATTTGTTCATATATGCTAAATGTTTCAACATCATATTAGTTTGCAATCGACGTATAAATTTGTGACTCATGTTGCCTGAGTTACGTTCAATTTCGTAAAACTTTCGCTATTCACTTACATAAGTTGACTTCTTCCGATTTAATGAATGTCCCTGGTCGTTGCTACTAGCGTAGTAATTGCGGCACTGCTTGCTAAACAATGGAATCCTGGAAAAACCAGCGTATGATCACGATCCGACTGATAGTATATAATAAGTACATGTTTAATATATTCCATATATCTATTTATTCTCTGCGTAAGTTTTAAATAGCGCAATACACTCCAGCTGTTATGTCGTAATACAGGTAAATCATCATCTTTAATTAACATGATGCGGATGCAGGGGTTTTCGAAAAATTTGTGAATTTTGCAAGAGTAAAGCACATAGTTACAGGTAACTGAGAAATTTACACCCATCGTAATTGTGAGGACTTCAAAAAATACCAAAAACTAGTGGTGCTATGGCATCGTGTCTTAAAGTAAATTGCTGGAACATACCGTACCGTAATTAAAATTAAAAAAAATCAACCTTGAAAAAAATTAGATTATTGAGAATTTTGAAGTTTTTGTAATGTTTGACTTTTTTGAAAAATTTGAGTTTTCTTATAAGCTGATTTTTTTTGAAAATTTTTAACATTTTTTTTAAAGCAATCGCGCTAATTGGGTGTTTTACAGACTTGAGGATAAACTACAGGATAATATAGACATTGGTGCAGAACCAATCCTAATAGAAATGTAGACAAAATTTTTACTTATTATAAAAACCTATAACATATAACTATAAAATATATATTATTTTTATATATATAATATATTATTTTATAAATATATAATATTTTTATAAAATATATGATAATTTGATGTCTAATGATAATTTTGATAGCCAAATGGCATTTTTTCTACTTTTTTTATTGTATCTCCAAAACTGTTGGGCTTGCCTTCCCAAAAATTTTATAAATTCTTTATTTTGTCAATACAAATAAAATGTTTTTTTAATAATTCAAATCGGACGCTCCATTATTTCAATATCAGAATTACCATTTTTTTAATTAAAAGTTAGTCAAGAATTAATAGAAATAAAGTTTGTAAGAGAACGGAGTATCCGATTTGAATGATTCAAAGAAACATTCCACTGGTAGTGATTTAATGAAGAGTTGGTTAAATTTTTGCAATGGCAGGTCTAGTTTTTCCGGAAAACCAAAAAAAGTAAAAAAAATGCCATTTTCTGGTCGAAAATCTATTGGGTAAATTTCAAAATTAACCACTTAATGCTCATATTTTTTAAAAATTTACAGGCAAAATATCGTTACATTTTTTTATTATTGCAATGTTTTTAGAATGTTAATACTATGAGATAAATACAAAAATTTTTTTGTATGGTTCAGTTTATAGTAACAAATTAAGAAATCAAGTCACATACCCGAAAAACGCCTTGATGTATTATTAAATTTGATGTATTGAAATTATATTTTTTTACATCAATATACATAGTAAAAATATAATATAAAATTTTATAAATCTTTTTGGCGATCCGATTGTCCAACAAGTTTAAAAATTCTTATAAACAAAATGAGTTTGTTTGTGTGCAAATTTGCCAGTTTTGCGCGAACGAACTCAGCACGGCCATAAGCACTTAGTGGTTAAGAAAAATTATTTTCAAAAAATTTGCAAATTTTCAAAAAATATTTTTATTTTCAAAGGAGGCTATTGCATAAAAAAATTTCAATGTTCAATAAAATTTAAAAATCGCAAAAAAAAACTAATTGATTTTTCTAATTTTAAAATTAAATTTCTGAGCTTTTAAAAGTTTTAAATTACTGTAAGGAAAGTTCCAGGTATTTATCTTAAAGCACGATGCCACGCACATATAGTTATTTTTGTATTTTGGCGCTGATGAGTAGTCTAAATTTACAGTTATTAATTAAATATCTGAACTGTCTAAGTTATTAATTAAATTTCTGATTTTGAAGTATTAAAAATAATAGTAATAATATATAGTGCATTATAATAAATAATTTGTGGCGAGCATAGCTCTTTGGTATCGTGTTCGATTCACACGACAGGGATCCTCGGATCAAATTCTGTCAATGACTTAGAATTTATGAAAATAATATGTGTAGTTAATATGAAATCAAATGAAAATTGTATTTGTTAAATAGAAGTTTAATAAAAAATAAGAAAATTAGGAATAACAGAATTCGAATAGTTGAATTGAATTAGGAGTAAGAAGAGAAATATTGGAGCTTGAAAGAAGAATAAAGAAAATAAATTGAAAGAAGCTGAAAGAGCAAGAATTGAAGAAAATAAGAAGAAAAATTAAGAAGAATGTAGAATAGGATACATAAATAGATTGAAATTGATATAAAAAATTAGAACGTAAATAAATAAAAATGTTGTAGGTGGCTAAATGCTCAGAGTAAGCGAGGCCAAATAAAATATATATAAAAAAAATATAATTTGATTCACGCTTGAACAACTTTTTAATAATTTATTTATTTAATTTTAATTATTATTAATTATTTTTTAACAGTTTATTCACTACCCAAAATACTACATATATAGCTGTTAACTCCTTATCATTTGTTCAGTATAGTCAGTAGTTCAAACATAACGATTATACTGGATTATATTCTTCGCATCATGTGATTGATGTTCATTAATATCAATTTTAACCATGATTTTATTTTATTTTCAGGCTCAAACAGTACCATGCGGCAACGAATCGCCCGATTACCATTCTTTTGCGGCAAGTTTCGATCTTTCGCTCCTGCCCAGCGAAGAATACGCGGACGGAGAGGTGCCTTGCTCGCCGCGCTTTCGGCAACCGCAATTCAATCGCGAATTCTACGATAGCGCTACAGCAGCAAACGCTACGGCCGCCGATGTCAAGAAGATCGAGAATGATGTTTACAGGTAGCTAGTAGTAAAAGACTTATTAAACTTATTTTAAACAGGTAGATAGTAGTAAAAGACTTATTAAACTTATTTTATTTTAGGGTTTGAATAGATTGAATTCTTTAATTTGTCGTAATTGTATCTATTATCATTATATTGTTTCATTTTATTACAACTTGTCAGCTCAATTTCATTTAATTAACTACAATTTTTAATGGAATAGAGATTGTGGAATATCGTTGAAATGTTGTAGTAAGTGGTATTTCTTAGCATATTTGCTTTCCAAACCAACTTTTTTAACATAATATGCATCAATAAATATTAATTTCCCGTAGGGTAAGTTATTGTAATCGTCCAAAATTCGAAATTGAAATTTTTTACATTTCTTCTCGTTTTGAAGGTTTCTGAATATTTTGGCATACCTCAGTGTGTGTGTATGTATGTATGGATACAATATTTCGTCCACGTTTTCGGGCGCACGAAACAACCGATTTGAATGGTTCAAAAAGCATTCGATTCCTATTGATAGGGAGATGTGCCGTTTCGGAGATACGGTGCAAAGGCTGAAGAAAATAGAAGTCGAGTTTTGGAGAGAACCGAGCATCCAATTTGAATGATCTAAAAATCATTCAATTCGTAATGCCGAGAAGTTGTGATAAGTTTTAGGCAAAAGCAGGTCCCAGCCGTTTTGTAGACACCGAGCTAAATGTGCTATAAATGGTTTTTGAGAAAAATAAGTATCCGGTTTGAAGGATTCAAAAAACTTTCTGCTGTGACGAAACGATTGTTTCTGAAAAAAAATAATTTCCAAAAAAAATTTATATCAAAAATAAATCGAATTTTTATTTTTTTAGCTAAAGTTCTAAAGCTTATCTTTATATGTACTTCAAATAAATAATTTTAACTTTGCAGTTCAATATATATAATTCTTATAAATATTAGACAATGTCCATTTTGAATTCGATAGATTAAGTTTTATTTATTTAAATTTCTGTAAATATATATAAGTTACAGTATTTGAAAAAACAATCTGTTTGAAAACATTTAAAATTTCTTGAATATTTTATTACGATACAGAAAGATCCAGCAATTTGCCTTAAGGCACGATGCCATTCACCACTAGTTTAATTATATTTTATTTAATTCCTATGACCACGTTTTTCTAGACCAAGCGTAAATTTCGGGGAAATTAGGGTTTGCGAAAACTCTAGGCTTGATTCAAACAAAAAACGTTAAATGACTTGGGCCGAAATATAGTCCAACTATTTCATGAGCAGATTAGATTTATGCTAATCAATTGATGACAAAAACTAGTTGTAAGTCGGATTTTGCCTTAAGGCAAGTTGCATGAACTTCCCTAAGCGTATACATAATCCACTTAATCAATAATAATTGAATAATTGATCAGTTACATAGACAAAATATTCAACGGTTTATTTTGAAAATAACATTTTCGTTTTCACTAAAAAATGATCTATATAGTTTGATGTCTTTCGAACATAGCATAGATTCTGTTTAGAATCGCTCAAGTTTGCAGCAAAATTTCAATCTGATGATTTTTTTATCATTAGGTAACTTATTGTAGGCTTACAATTTTTTTTACTATTATTTATTTTGCAATATATACATTTCATCTCAGACAGGCAGGGGTGCCTGGTATAAGAGATTATGGATTGCTTTATACACTTATGCCTATACTTATCTATTTCATATTACTTTATTTTAAAATTTATATAAGAAATTAAGTATTAGTCATATTTACCTAATAATAAGGTCAATCTTGTTTATATCTGGTATAGGTTTTTAATTCAGTTTTAAATTTAATATGTTAGTATATTATTTAAGAATTTTAATCTATTTAATTTATTTAATCTATCGTTAAACAGAGTATCATCGAACGAGATTCTCAACTAATATGTTTCGAACAGTTCATGAATTTTTAATATGCTTCAACATTTAATTTAAAGAAGAAATGGTCCGGTCGATCTTTCCCAAAAACTAATAAACGCGATTCCCAACCAATATCTTTCGAGCAGTTTTTGAATTTTTAAAATCGATTCCAAATTATGGACGAAAATTTTTATACTTTTCTGGTAATTACAAAGAAACGGCTTGACCGATCGTCGCACGAAAGTGACAAACGCTAGTCTTTATCGAACTGTATTGAATGTGTTTTGAAATCGGTTCAGACGTTTTTGAGGAAACGTGGATGCAAGATCAAAAATCGTCACAAAAATTTAAAATTAGAAAATCGGATTTTTTCGCGAAAACTAACTTGTCCTTCGGGAAGTTAGTAATTGAAAACCTGACGATGCCTTCTGAAATGCCTATGCATTAAATGCCTAACGCGTGCCGTATTTTCTAGGAATTTTACCTATATATTTTCTCTTATTTCAACTTTAAAAATGTAAACTAATAATTGTGCTAAATTTAAAACACAACCCTAAGAGCGATTTTTTAACGGCCTGTAGTGACTGCTGGCCGACAGTGGGCAGCCCACGATCAGCCAGCAGTGATATACTTTGAGCATTAAAGAATAATTTTAGTGTAAATACACGAAAATAAATCGAATATAGCGTTTGTATAGATTAAATATAATATGAGTAATAATTATTATTACTTTTTAGTTTTTACCTAAAATATATGTGATCATTATAAAATTCTCAAAATGCGTTGATGCTGTGACGTCATTTTTGCTGGCATGATCGTAGTGACGACGGTCCCACAGTCATTGCTGGCGAATGCTGCATAGGGAATAAATCTATAAAATAGTTAATTTACAATTTTAACTTGTAATAAAAAAAATTCTATCTTCCCAAATAAAGCGGCTACGAGTTCGACACACCGCCGCGTTCGGAGTACGGTGACAACGAATTTGTGCCGGTTACAATTCTACGTTATGCGCCCACAAATACCGAATCGGCTTCGGTTATGTCGCCGCCCTTACTTCCACCCTCGCCTTTGAGTTCCTGCTCCAGTGCACCTGCTTCACCAGCTTGTTCTTCGCCTGCGAACTCAGCCACCATGTCTCCTGATCTTTCTCTTGTAAAAATGGAGTCAAATGCATACGACGCACGAGATCATAAGACGCTACGAGGAGCACTTGAAGATACATCTTTCCAACGAAGGTATTTATGCTGGTTTTATAGATGTATCGATAAATCGATGATGTGAATATGCAAGATTGAAATCACATTAAGGAAGTTTTTTCTTAATCAAATCAGCTGAGGACTTCCCAGTTTACTATGTTTAAAAAATCAAATCATTTCCGAATCGATGACGTCATCGAACAATTGCTTTTATATCGCTAATCATGGGACTTGCTGTGCAAATGTTGTTCTGCAACATCCACGTAAAGAAGACGATTTTTTGTGATCATTATTTTTAAAATTATTTTTTGTAAATAAATTTGGAGTTTGTTCTTTAATAGTGAGTAAAAGAATCGAACGAAAATTTAATAACATTTTTATAATTTGTTTGATCATAGTTTTTTCCCATTTGTGATCTTAACGACAATTTTAAAAAACTTTTCAAAATCAAGAGTATTTGTTTTCAAGATTGAATTTGCGCCCACTGTCGTTGGAAGCGTTGTGGCCTTCGACAGGCAAACAAGATCGTGACGAAATTGCACAAGAAGAATTAGATGGAAACATGGATTTTTTGCACATGGATCTCGATTTTGATGGATTGGAACAATTAGACGTTGAGGAAGATTTACGCCCAGTTTTGTCAATGGCTTTGGAGCAGGTTAAGAAGGATGTCATGGCCACTTGCTCTCTGCTCAATATTTCTCCAGGTAAATTAGGATCCAAATAAATGAAATTTATTTAGCATTTGGTTACAAATTTGCGAGATTTCTAATATTTGCATCGATTTTTAACAAAAAGATCCATGTGCTTGGAGCGTGGAGCAATCTCGTTCGTGGTTAAAATGGACTGCAGCGCAATTTTCCCTTTCTGCTCCTTGTGAATCAAATTTCAATGAGGATGGATCTGCTCTAACTCAGTTGCCAGAACACGTATTCGTAGCCAGAGAACCTCAGGTTAGTCTTTGAATTTTATGATATTGTTTTTAATTCAATCTAATTTGTAAATAGATTTTAAAGCGAAAGTTTAAATTAAATAAATAAAGATATGCTTAAGTTTACATCTGCGATTTACTTGATTCTATATTTTGTAAACAGATACATTTTTTTTTTAATTTCATACATACATAGATTTTATTGATAGATTTAACTTAATATTAAATTTTTAATTGAGTCATTTTAATTTCTTAATAATTATTTTAATAGTTATATTTATCAACTTTGACTATGAGAAATAATATAATTCATGTTACGTTTCGGCAAGTTTAGATGTCACATTTAGATATTTCTCTCAAATCCAAAATTGATTTAATATTATTTAATAAAATTTATATAACCTCATAAGAATTGAATCTTAAGCTCTGTTCTGGTTTTCGATTCAAATCGAGGTTTGAATTTTTTAAATTTTGGCGTTGGCGTTAAATTAGTTTTTGTAGAAATAATTTGAGGAGATAAAACATATCTGACCTATACCATATGTCATATACAAGATTGATTGTAAACAAGTTAATAACGATAAGAAAATTGTTTTCGTAGTCGGGTAGTATACTGTATGCCCAACTTGAGATATGGAAAGCAGCCAGATTGGAACAATGTTTGCAGTGCGGATCTGAAGGTGAGATAAACTTTTTTTTAATTATTTTTTTTAAACATAGATTGTTAAATTTCTTATAAATTAAATCAACGGTGTTATATGGGTTTATATATTGAATATTTTTAGGGAAATTTCAAAAGATCAACACAATGCGAAATATCGAGTAGTTCATAACATAACTAGTGAAACATCTCGTGACGTAAAATTTTGATTTTTTTGATAATTTTGAAAATTTTGAATTTTTTCAAACCGTTTGAGACGGAATATTAAAGCGCCGCGTTGCAGTCTAATGGTTGAACTTACAAATCTTGATACAGAACCCCTAAGAATGTAAAAAAAAACAAGTGGGGCGCATGGCATCGTACCTTAAGACAAATTGCTGGTAATTCCAGTACCAAAAAATTATTTTTAAAAAAAAAAAATTAACATTTTTGAAACAAAAAATACTCTGAAAAAATTAGATTTCTGAGGAACTATAAATTTTTAACAAAAATTTACTTTTTTGGAAAAAGACTTTTTGAAAAAAAAAAAAATTATTTGAAATATTTTGGAAGTTTCAAAGCAATCGTACTGCTTTAACTGCATAGAGATGAAATATCAAAGCGCGTAAGCGCCGCGTCGCCGTCTAACGGATAAACATTGGTATGGAACCCATAGAAAAATGTAAACAAAATTTATACTTATTATTAAAATCTCTATAAAATATATGATAATTTAATGCGCATATGTCTAATAATCATTTTTGACCGCCAAATGGCATTTTTTTTACTTTTACTAGATCTCCGAAACCGCTAGACCTGCCTTCATGAAAATTTGATCAGTTTTTCATCTTGTTAATACAAGTTTTTGAATTATTCAAATCGGACGCTCCGTTCTCTTAAAAACTGAGTTAAGTTTTTGGCTCTTTTTGCCCCATATCTTCGGAACTGCTAGACCTGCCTTTGCCAAAAACTAATCAGCACGTCTCCTTATCAATACAAATCGAATGTTTTTTGAATTATTCAAAGCGCTTCATCCGTGTTCCCGAAATCGTTTACGAAAATTTGTATCCGCACACACACGTACACGCACACACACACATACATCCATTTTTTCTAAGGTAAGCCAAAATGTTCAGAAGGTTTTAAAACGTAAAGATATATAAAAATTTTCATTTTCGATTTTAAAGTTAATAATCATACTTATTATTAATCTGATCTCCGAAACCGCTGGACCTGCCTTCGGAAAATTTTAATCAGTTTTTATTCTGTCAATACAAGTAAAATGTTTTTCTTATCATTCAAATCAGACATTCTGTCCTTTCAAAAACTGAATTGCTATTTTTGCACTATTTGCACCGTTCCTTCAAAAAGGCTAAACCTGTCTCTGCCAAAACCTAACTAGCACGTCTTCCTATCAATGGGAATCGAATACTTTTTGAATCATTCAAATCAATTTATTGTTTACTATTATTGTTATTTTATTAATAATATTATTTATTATTAATATTTATACTTTATGCTATTATTAATTATCTGTTTATTTCCATTATCATCAAATTTAGTATATATTTTCATAAATTAGAAAAAGTACGAATGGGTGGTTCTCTAAAAACATTATACCTTTATTAGGTCTCAGATTAATTACTAAATGTCTTTTAATTATAAGACAGATTGTAATTTAAATATGAATAACAATAAAAAAAATCAAATCAAATCAAATCAATTTACTCTGTTCTCACGAAATTGTGTGTCGACGAAAAATTAGTATCCGCACATATATACATAATAAACACGCACACACTTACATCCATATGTTTATGTTATAAATTTTCAATAAATATTTGGGTAATTACTACCAGCAATGTCTGTGAATTCTTTGTAATATAATATTAATTACTCCAGAGGAAAAGAAGTTAATGTGAAACTAAAACGACTGAAACGTTAAAAATATTAATCAATCTTGAAATTTATATTTTTCAATCTCTGTTTTTTATTGAAATTTTATTTATGTAGATTGGTAAAAAAATGTTTCAGTTTTCTATCAACAATGTTAGTTAGTCGCACATATCAACATGAATTCTTTGCAATATAATTTTAATTATTCCAGAGAAAACAATTTTAATGACAATCTAAAACGACTAAAACGAATAAAATATCAATCGATCCTGAAGTTTTGCTCATATATTTTTTTTTATTAGCATCGTGATGCGATGCACGCGTGTACGATGCTTTCTTCAACCTACTTTTACTACGACGCGCGGCTAACATTTATAATGAGTGTGAAACACTTGATGTATACCATATTAGAAGATGAATAATTAGTTTGCAAATATTTATAATTACAGTATTTTACTAACCACACAAAATAAACTTTTGCTAACATAACGGTAGAGTTTTAAGACTTATTTGCTAAAATGGGAATGGGCATTTGATCTGTTTTCGAACATTATTAATATATTTAAAAATCACATTTAATTAGAACTTGTTTAATACATTAACTTTCCGTAGGCTAAGTTATAGTAATCGCAAAAAATCGAAATGAAAATGAAAAGAAATATATCCTCAGTTGGATTTATTCAGCAACAACTCTTCTTAACGTAAACATTTTCAAGTGTTTTGTTACTGATAGTTACTATATATTTCATTTAAAACAATTGTTATTAATCATTGATCACACGATGCCATGCACCACTAGTTAACTTCCCGAAGGAGAAGTTTATGTATTCATCAAAAATCCGGTTCGCTAATTTCATGTTTTCTCGACGTTTCAAGCCATTCTGAATCGAATGAGACTAAACTTGGAAAAAGTAATGGGTGTGTGTGCCTAGGGCTAGCTCACATACTGTGTATGTGAATAGATTTTTTGCCGTAAATTGACGTTTACTCAAAAACGGCTGGATTGATTTCAAAAATTTAAAAGCCATTCTATGTATCTCGATGAGAATTAGCGTTTACCAAATTTGCGCTAGGATCAGCCAAGCCGCTTCTTTGTAAATCGCAGAAAAGTGAAAAAATTTTCGTCCACATTTAAGCTCATACTATACCGAATGGATTTTAAAAAAAATCAAAAACTGTTCGACAGATATTAGTTGGGAATGAGACTGATTAGTTTTAGGTGAACATCTACCGAGCCGTTTTCTTGTAATTAACTTTGAAAAAAAAATTTAACCGATTTTTATGGAACTTTTTTTTGCGATATATATCATGGTCTTATAGAACTTACTGAAATATTAAGGTATTACGACAAGTAGTTTAATTTCAAAAAATCATCAAAGTTTGAGAACATGATTAGTTTTTTTTTTGTAAGATGACCATATTTTTTTTGCATGAAATCCGGGATGGATTATAATGAGTTAGAGAGCGGGGGAAGGGGGGGTGTTGGTGAGCTAAAAATTTATATGCACATTTTAAAATCAAATTTTCTAGTTGAAATATATTGAAAAAAATATTGGCAATCAAAACATTTTTAAAAATCGGGGACAAATATTGCTTTTAGAAAAAAACCGGGACGCAAGGCGAAAAATCCGGACTGTCCCGGCCATTCCGGGACGTATGGTCACCTTATTTTTTGACGTTTGTTAAAATTAAAATTAGACGATTTACTTGGTATAACGATATAGTACCTGGTGTTCATTCATTTGTAATTATGCGTAATGAATCCACTCGGAATACTTTTAATCACTCATAAATTAATTTAGTTTTTATTGATTAAGTCGATTATTTACACATATCGGGAAGTTCATGTAACTTGCCTCAAGGCAAAATACCAATACCAACTAGTTTTTTCCTCTATTTATCCGTTAAACAATAATTTGCTTTCCATATGAAATTATATATAGGTGTTTGCGTATTTGTATATTCAATTAATAATTATTCGCAGCCGAAGATGAGGAACCTCCATCCCTAACAATGCCCTGTGATACTGACGACGTTTTGGACACAGCGAACTTATCTGGTAGGTCTGCACCCTCGCCTGCACCTTCTACCAACGGAAACGGTACCGGTACTCAAAGACAAGGTAGTTCACATATTCACCTTTGGCAATTTTTAAAAGAACTTCTAGCGGGTCCTCAGACTCACGGATCGGCTATTCGCTGGATCGATAGAAGCCGTGGAGTCTTCAAAATAGAAGATTCGGTCCGAGTCGCCAGACTTTGGGGAAAACGTAAAAACAGGCCTGCTATGAACTATGATAAATTATCCAGATCGATAAGACAATATTACAAAAAAGGCATTATGAAGAAAACAGAACGCAGTCAAAGACTCGTTTATCAGTTTTGTCATCCATACTGTTTGTAAGTTTTTTTTTTTATCGCGGTATTTTCTTGCCAATTTTCTTGTACGAAAATCAGCAATGAATGTACAAATGCTCTCCCGTTTTATTTATCGTACATTATCATGTGCACGATATTAAATATTTTGTATCAACAAAAAGGTAATTTTTTGTTGATCTATAAGTGTATGTATAACAATACAATATTTATTTCTTAAGATAATTATATTTTATGTATATATTTTGTGCTTACCAGCTATTAGTTGTCGATCGCTTGATTGACTTCGACTGCTGGTGATCTTTGGTCCCATATATCTATGATATATTATGAGAGTATGTTCTATGAACGGTTGTTATAGATATTTAAGGAAATTTACTAGGATAAAAATTTTAAACATAAATTATTGCTCGATCGGCGCGCGTTTTGTAGAAATTAAAAAGTTTTTATTATCTATAAAACTTTTTTTAAATATTAATTTTAATTTTATTCTAGTTTAAGTTCTATATTATATTTATATTCAAATTTATTATAGTTTTAAATGACGGATGACACTATAGTCATTATCACCTAAATTTTTACTTAGCATTGTAAATATCATATATTTTATTATTCGTAATTTAATAATACCTACTATATATCATAATTTGAAGTTTGTTGAAATTAGTTAATGTAATTTATTTAGTGTAAATATGTATTGGTATAATAATAAGAGCTAATTTGAGATAAGAGCTCATCTCAAATTACTTCTTGTGAACTGAAATATACATCGAACTGTTAATCTATTTATTAGATATACCTATTTCTGCGTTGTAAGTAATATATACCTAGTAAGTAATATATCGTAAAGTTAAATGTAGATAACTAAGCCATTGTTTTTAAACTATTTTTCTATAAATATTAATCACTACATTTTTTAATCGTTTTGATGTGAATAATTTATTCTTCGTTTCTTAATTAAATACATTATAATTGATTACATTCAAAATATGGTTTTGGGTTTCTTAAATAAATTAACTTTACTCTAAAAATTATCTTTTTATTTTCTTTCAGTTCTTAAGGGTCTATATGCCTAAAATTTAATCTTTACTTTGTCATTCTCTTTTAGCTTGCTGTATCTATCCTACTTGTTAAATCTCATAGTATTTTATATTTTATAATAATTGATTTAAGTAATAACAGTATGACGTGCGGCTTTGAAAAAAATTATAATTAATTCAAAGAATTTCCTGACATTTCTTTCATTTTTTTCTACTATTGTTTTCTAATTCTATGTGTTACAAAGACATGATGGAATTTGTGGTACCAACTTTTTGACTCACATTTTATATTTTCTAATTATGTAAATCCTATTATTTTGTTTTATTTCTTCTTATACCTAAATTTGATATGGCTCGAAACAATCCAAAACAAAGTTAATTGATTATTACCTAGCAACAGTAATTTAATGCAAATGTCAAATTCCAGTGAAATTATTCTTACGATACTCGATCTAAATATGAAAAATTCAACATATAAAATGTATAGCTGAATTTTAATCAAAATGACTGAAATTATAAAAACATCACCTTCAGAAGAAACGACATTGCACAACAGGGGATACAAACTTACTAAGAAACTGGGCGAAGGTTCCTACGCAAAAGTATATTTGGGCGAATTCAAAACCGACTCAGAATCCGATAAGAAATATCAACTTGCTTGCAAAATAGTTGACACTACTAAAGCGCCGAAGGATTTTGTTAAGAAGTTTTTACCAAGGGAGTTGGAAATTTTGATCAAACTGAATCATCCTCATGTAGTGCACGTACACAGTATCTTCCAAAGAAGGGCCAAATATTATATTTTTATGCGATTTGCTGAGAATGGCGACCTGTTAGAGTTTGTTCTAAAGAATGGGAGTGTAGCTGAAAATCAAGCTCGGGTATGGTTGAGGTAAATATAATGTTTTTTATTATTTTATTTTAATGGACAATTTTAGCATAGTTCTGTTAAAATAAATATAAAGCAGTGTTTGTATTGTATTTACACTTGTAGGCGGTTGACCATTTCTTACTGAGTCTTCTTGTTGTGTTCATTTTGTTTATGATTTACATTTATGTGTCCAATTTGTTTTTGTTTAATTTTAATTTTATTATGCAATCTGTATATTTAATTACATTTATCGGAGAATGCTGCCAAGTTGTTTACTATGCGTCCAAATGTTCATCAATTATGTTGTGGTAAGAACAATTTCGGCTCTTTATAATTCATTTTACTGTTTTAATTACCAAGTCCTTGCGAATGTTCAAGACGTATCTACCATCATATATATATATACTAAAACACGGTTATAAGATGATTTTCCAGAACGCCTATTAAGCGAGAAAGGGTATTATGCGGGATAGGGACAATAGTTTCAATGTGCAGGACATACTATGCAAGAAATCGTATTAAGCATGATTGTCTTAACATAATTTTACTATATTTATACATAAAATTTTTGCACCTTTCAATATATATGCAGTTCATTTTCGCGCGCAAGACCAATTCTTACGAATTTAGTAACAATATAGAATACAACTGAATATGATTAACTTAAATACGACTACGATTGATAACTAAAATACTATTGAGCTTATTCTTTATAGAAAACTAAACTGCGACTGACTTTATAGAAAAATAAAAGGGGAGTGCCGGAATGCGTCATTGCAAGCTTTTCATTGTGCTCGCTTCAATGTGACTTTGAAATCCTTTTCAACATAACATTATTTTACGACTTGTTTGATTAGTCACTGTTTTATGCGCGTTTTGTGGTCTAGAAAGGAATTTTATAAACTTTTGCTGGTCTTGTCAAGGATATTTCGAGCTGACAATGTTGTACGTATGATTCACGAAGAATGCTGCGTAGTTTGTATTTTGACCGTTACACAGTGGTTTATAATATTATTTATAATTATTATAAATGGGTGCATATTCCTAACAAAAGATAATCTCTTTGTAAATAGTAAAAACGATAGAAAGTATTTATTGTCCTATAATCTATCAACAAGAGTGTAATTAAGTATCTCTATTTTCACATTTTTAATTCTACGGCTATGTATATTTATTAAGCTCACAAGAAATTATATGTGCATGATCATAAATGTGATTGTCAGAAATTATATGTGCGCGATTAGAAAGTCTTATTTAATTCATTTGGACTAAAGCCATACTTTGTATAGGATTCAATACTAATGATTCGATTAGATCATATTTGAACAGAAAATGCAAGTTTTTAAAATATTTGTTTCTGCTTTTCTAAAACCGTTGGACCTCACAAAAATCAATTCCTCAGTCTGTAAAAATAAATAAAATATTTTCTGAATCATTCAAATCGGACGCTCCGTTTTCTTAAAAACTGTCTCTAATTGAATTTTTTAAACTGTATCTTCAATACGGCTGGACCCCACTTTGCCATATACGAATACTAAATCAACTTTTTCTAAGGTATCAGAATATCTTGAAACGTGAATATATGCAAAAAACTCATTTTAGATTCTTTAGATTTTCGATTACTACTCTTCGGGAAGTCTCAAGAAAATTCGAATGTTTATCTTGTCTACCTTAGAGTTAAAACATGAATATATCTATAAACATCGAATAAATCTATAAAAACCTCTGATTTGATAATGATATTTTATTATCTGTGGTATTATACAAACTTATTGCTTCATTTTTCTTACTTGTTTTCTTTTTTAGCATTTTTCTTCTTGTAAATAGTGGGAATATTCTTTACTTATATTACAACCATGGTGCATCAATCATTATTGAAAATAAATTAAAATTGTTTTAATTAAATTCAAGTTATTCGTGGTTCAATAACATAGCCTATGGGTTGTTTATATATAATTATGAAATATATTATCTTTTTTTATCTATAGCAGTCTATTTTTCTTTTTTCACGAACGTGTAAATAATATCTTTCATTCAGAGACGCTTCTGATTTACAGACTTAGATATAGAAAATATATAGAAATACATAGAAATAAATAAAAAATGAAAAATATAAATGGTTTATATACGTTTGTGATGTATATATTTATTTATTTATTAATTTTATATACTTATCGTTAGACAGGTGGCATTGGCGATTCAATATCTGCACGAGATGGAAATAGCTCACAGAGATTTAAAATGTGAAAATATTTTACTAACGAATAATTTTAATGTAAAAGTGGCGGATTTTGGATTCGCCCGATATGTCATGGACTTCCGGACTAAGAGGCTTCTGTTAAGCGAAACGTATTGTGGATCATTGTCTTATGCTGCCCCTGAAATTCTGAAAGGTACTCCGTACAACCCAAAAATAGCAGATTTGTGGTCACTCGGAGTTGTATTGTACATTATGCTCAATAAAGCAATGCCATTTGATGACACCAATATTAAAGTAAGTATTACTCAATTAAGAGCAACATTGTTTTAACATCCCGTAGGGTGAGTTGTGGTAATCGCAAAAAATCGAAAATGAAATTTTTTATATATCTTTACGTTTCAGATGTTTTATTTTGGCATACCTTAGACAAAATGGATGTATGTGTGTATGTATGTGTTTGTCTCTTGTCTGTATGTGTGTGTATGTGCGGATACAAATTTTCGTCGACGATTTCGGAAACACCGATCAACCGATTTGAATAATTCAAAAAATATTTGATTCATATTAATAAGGAGACGACCTGATTAGTTTTTGGTGAAGGCAGGTCTAGCCGTTCCGAAGATACGGGGCAAAAAAGCCAAAAACGGTAACTCTTTTTTTTAAGAGTACGGAGTGTCCGATTTTAACAATACAAAAATCATTTTATTTGTATTGACAAATTGAAAAACTGATTAAATTTTTGAGAAGGCAGGTCCAGCGGTTATGGACTCTCAATAAAAATAACTTATAAAATGTCATTTCGCGGTCAAATATGTTTATTGGACATATGCACATCAAATTATCATCAGATATTTTATAAAGTTTGTTAATAAAGAAATTTTGTTTTGGTTTATTAGTATGGTCTGATTAAAGCGCGTATGTTGTTTGAGAGACCATGAGACCATATACATAATAAGGAGCCGTCCATTATGAAAAAATTAGATATTTGAGAAATTTTAAAATTTTTGAAAAAAATTAACTTTGTTGAAAAATATGATTTTTTTTTATATTCTAATTTTTTAGACTTTTTTTGAAAATTTTGATCATTTTTTTATGCAATCGCTCTGCATATTTGGAGTCGAAAAATCAAAGCGCGTAGTCGTTTAACGTGTAAACATTGGTACGGAACCCATATAAATGTACACAAAATTCGAACTTACAATCTTTATAAAATATCGGACAATACGATGTACATATGTCTAATTCTAATGTTCATTTTTGACCCCTAAATGTCATTATTTTTTACTTTTTTTCTAGGATCTCCGGAGTCGCTAGACATGCCTTTACAAAAATTTTACCATCAGTTGTTCATTTCGTCAATACAAGTAATCTCCGTTATCTCAAAAACTGAACAACCATTTTTCGCACTTTTTGCCTTGAATCTCATCCGAATCGGCTAGACCTGCCTTTGCCAAAAACTAATCAGCACGTCTCCTTATCAATACGAATCGAATGTTTTTTGAATAATTGAAATCGGTTGAACCGTGTTCCTGAAATCGTCGACGAAAATTGGTATCCGCACGCATACACACATACATCCATTTTTTCTAAGTTATGCCAAAATGTTCAGAAATCTTTGAAACGTAAAGATATATATAAAAAAAATTATTTTCGATCTTTTTGCGATTACATTAACTTACCCTCCGGGAAGTTAAAGATGCGAATGAGTAAATAAACACAAAAAATTTAATATATATATATATATATATATATATATATATATATACACCTAAGTCTGTTTTTACACGGTTTGAAAATAGAATATTTTTAATTTTTTTACACGATTTTATTCCATTTAGCACGATTTGAAATTTTATGTACTTAAATTTTTTTGTCAAATTTAATTTTTGCGAAGTATGTTCATATCACAAAAAAGTATTTATGAAAGAAAAAAGTCTGATAGTTTGCGAACACTAGCTTAAAGATTTAAGTGAATTCCCTTTTAGCGCGTACAAACGATTTTTACTGGTCAAAGCAAATGTGAATGGCACTAATTTAGGGGAATACCCTAAAAATTCTTGTTTTTCACTAATTTTAATAGGTTTTAGAGATTAGAAACAAATCACCCATTTTTGTATAAGATCAATGTCTTTTTTTACACGGCTTCTTCTGGAACCAATCTGCCGTGTAAAAACAGACTTAGGTGTATTCAATTTTATTTAATTGATTTTTTTTATATTTTAGCGATTACATGAACAACAAATTAATCGTCGTTGGAAATTTCGTGCTCGTGTAGTAGATGCCTTAAGTGAACAAGTGAAAAAATGCGTTATTAATATGATGGAGCCGGAACCAAGCAAACGATGGCGGATTGATCAGGTCGTACAGAGCGACTGGATTGGAATGGATTCACGATTATTAGGTGAATAATTAATTATAAGTCTAAAATATCAAAAATATTAATATCTTCAACAACAATCAACACATTTTTTGTTTCAATTATAAACACGCAAGAAAATATGAATTTTTGAGTAATTTATCAGTGTTCGACGCAAAATGAATTTTATAAGATGCTATTAAGTATTATACGTAGTTCTTTCAAACTTTAAACCTATAAATAATTAAGAAAAAAAGTACTGTGGAAGATTTTATTTACCTTGATCACATGAAAATGTCTAAATTCTTTATTTTACCAAGAGAATAACACTTTGATTATAAGTAACTTGTATTTTACACATTCAATTGTCAATTTCAAAATTTAAACTCAGGTCTAAATTCTGCTGAAAATGCTGCTCTCACACAAGCTATAGAGGAGCGCAGACGTATGATCCAAGAAGGAGAGATGAGAAACCCCGATGGAACCAGTTCTCGACCCATAGGTCAGACACGTACTAGAGGTTCTTTTATATGCATTTTTTATTTATGCTTGCATGTAAATATTTATGTAGTTGTTACTATGTTTTAGATATGAGTATTTTAAAAGAAGGACCAATACGAAAAGCAGTGTCACAAAGACTCTCTGATGATAAGAGATAACATTTTACAAACTAATGTCACATAACATATATATTGATTGAAAAACTTTATTTGTCGAATAATTAGCATTAAATACAAAAAAAAACAAATCAACAAATTCGAATTGTGCTTTTTCCCATAACAACTATGAGGCCTTCATCTTGGATTTCTTTAAGTGCGTCTTCAAATTGCTCTCGAGTTACCATCTGAAATAGTATTTCATAATTATTATTTATTTTAATAAATTAAAGTAAATGCGATTTGACATGTATTCTAGTATAGAATGCTTACAACTTGACTGCCTTCTTTAATATCCATTAAGAGTTTCTGATAATTTATTGTTGGCTGCTTGTCTTTAGATTTAAGTGCTGCTTTTATTGCTTGTATGAGGTCTGCCTTATGCTTTCTAGCAGCACTGCTTAAACCAGTTGTCAAAATTCCTACATCTATTTTACCTGATAAAGGATCTGTTGCAGATTGTTTTAGGGCCTCACGATGCAACCTATTAAATGAGAAAATGATTTAGAAAAAAAAAAAATGGATATACATTTTCAATTCATTTGGTTACATCTATGTACACACCTCCATGCTTCTTCAACATCAACTAGCTCAACCACTGGGCTGAGCCTTACTTTGGCATGAGCTTCTGCTAAACGTATAAGACTTTCCAATTGTCTCGGATATGCAGATATTTGACCTCTTCCTGCGCCTACCTTGCGCATATCTACATATGCCAGTATCAACTTCTGTTGAGCCTCTTCACTCAAAGTTGGGTGCACATGTTCACGAGCATAAGCTAAATAATCTCGTAGAACACTAATATCCTAGGTTTTCAACATAACAATAAATTATATTAAAGGTTATTATGTATGAAGAAAGGTAAATAATTTTAACATACAAATAATTCATCTTCTTCATCTTGTCCAGTTGCATAATACAATGAAACTAAATGTGTAGCTAATCTTCTATCAAATAATTCATCTTGTGGATCCAAGATCAAAAATATCAAATCAAATCTAGACATTAATGTATGTGGTAATTGTACATTGTCAATTATAGTCTTATTTTTATTCCATTGAGATTCACAAGGATTAGCAGCTGCTAGAATTGATGTTCGGGCATTTAATTGGCAGATTATTCCAGCCTTTGCAATACTCAGAGTTTGTTGCTCCATAACCTGCAAAAAGCATATTCATATTAATTCAAGCCTCCAAATTAATTCTTTTTTTTTTATACCTCATGTAAAACACTTCTTGTGGAATCATTCATTTTATCAAATTCATCTATGCAACAAATTCCATTGTCTGCAAGAACCAAAGACCCCCTGCAATATTTTTGTTTTAATTATTTTGCACCTTAAAATAAGTAAGAAGTATGCATATTTACGTTTGCAATACTAATTGTCTTGTTTCAGGATCTTTTGTAACATAAGCTGTCAGACCCACTGCTGAAGATCCTTTGCCTGATGTATACTGGCTTCGAGGTACTAGATTGTACACATACTAAAAACAATGTTAAACAATCATTACCTATTGCAGAAAGTAGGTGTTACAGATAATTATAGCTACCTGTAGTAACTGAGATTTGCTTGTTCCTGGATCTCCACATAAAAGAATATTTATTTCGGCTCTAAAATTAATAATGAAAGACTAGTTAATGAACAATAACAAAATATATATTGAAATGTGTTACTAGTTAACTTCCCAAAGAAGTTTACGTTTTCCTTAAAAACATCGTTTTCTCGAAAATTTTGTTTTCTCGACGTTTCAAGTCATCCTGAATCGATTTAGACTGAATTTGGAAAAAGTATGTGTGTGTGTATGTGAGCCCATTTTTTTATCTTTTGTTTTCTGTTTTCTTTTAAACAGCTATACCAATTTTTATAATTTACAACCCATTTGATGTAATGAATCAAAAACTGTTTGCAAAATTCTGGTTTTTCACGTTGATTAGTTTTTGGTAGACAAAAGTAGATAAAAAATTTTTTTTAATCTGATGGATTTTTTTTTGACAATAGAAATTATGGTCATACTAAATATTGAATTTCAAAAATTTGTTAGAGTTTAAAAAATGATATATAAGAAGTCACTTTTATGATTTGATAATTTGATTTTCAAAAAACCGCTGAAGCAATTTCAGATGTTTAAAAGCCCATGTGGAAACTCTATAAACAGGACCCTTGTTATAGTTTTGCATGTCGATCGGCCAAGCCGTTTCTTTGAAATAGCAGAATAGTGAAAAAAAAAATTGTTCACTTTTTTGCACAAGATTCATATTAGAAGTTGTTTGAAACATAATTGACAATTGAATAGATTATATTTGAAATAAACAGATGAAACCAAATATCTATCCAAATACTTTTAATCTCAATTTCTATCGATTAAGTATATTTCCACATTTCGGGAAATTCAGGCAACTTACCTTTAGGACAAATATTTAAAGATTTTAAATGGTTTGATTTTGAAATTACAATGAGTTGAAATATTACCTAAAATGATCACGTCCAGAAGTCGTAAATGTCTTCTTAGTGCCTCCAAAAAGTTGCAATAAAATTCCCTTTTTAATATCCAAATTTTCATAAATTGAGGGAGCAATAGCTCTGGCTAACCGGTCATATACATCAGGTTTTTGAGAGAGCAGCCTCAATAATTCTATACGTTCTGGAGGAAAAGCATGGTCTTTTCTAAAAGCATAAAGACTTGATTAATCATGATCCAATTTTAATGTTGATAATCAATTAATTTACACACCCTTCTTCAGTTTCATAAAGTCTCTTGTTATCAATCTTACGGAAGTGAACCACATCAACATGAGTTTTATAAACTGCCCTGACATTTCTCATTCTAGGATTAGCTTGAGTGGGGATGGCTCGATATATTCCAGTTACAGTTACTCGATCACCAGGTTGTACCATGTCAACCAAATCATTATGGGCAAATAATATTACAGTATGTGGGGTCTGGCCAGCTGGCATATCATCTGAGAATAATTGATAACTCAAATAAAAATGAAAACTCATACTTTGAAACTCTTAAAATAATCATTTAACTACCTGGACTTTCTTGAAGCTTAATCATTTGCTTATCCGTGAAGTTAGATCTGTTATGAACTAATTGGAAACAATGATTTGTATTGCAGTGAGAGCACAATGTAGGCTCATTAATACGACCTCTATCAATTTCTACAGCACTAGTGAATGAGCATACAATACACTTAAAGAATGCTTCACGCATTTCAGGAATTATGTTCGAGCACCGAATAACCATACCAGATATAGTAATCAATTGATCAATATCTGAAAGTATTTATAATTATTAGCATTCATATTGCATAAAAAATTCATGCATATAATATATAAACCTTCAGGATTTAGTGCCCTCATATTTTTAGTTTTGGCAGCATTAAATGGTCGAACTTGGATCTGGTGATCTAATACTGCCTCAGGATATTTATTAAAAAACATTTCATTAATTGCCATATCCAAGGTGGGAATTACTTCTTGAGGATAGCATAATAATTGTCTGTATAAAGCAGCGTCAAAAGTTTCTAAATGTGCACAATTGACATTCAAAAATGGTTCTTCTAATGTTTTTATCTAAAAGAAAATTATGTTTATTTATATATATATATATATATATTTATATATATATATGTGTGTGTGTGTGTGTGTGTATGAAGTGACAAATTATATAATGACCTCTTCAAGTTTCTGCATGTATAAAGGTTCATTTAAATCCATTCCCTCACTTCTCTCATCATATTCTGGAGTGTTATCAATATACCGCTCAATAAAGCTTTTAAATTTCCTCTTACATTCATTTACAACAACATTTGTTCCCCAAATCACAAGCTGAGGTCCTGCTGATTCAGACTCATCTCGATCAGAAGGTGCTGCAGGATCTGTTCTTGGCTATAATTTATTTCAAAATAATTAGAAATTATTTATATATTACAATCTTTTAATGACTTACTGGATCTGAATTAACATGAACTTGTCGCAATCTTTTATCAAGACGAATGTCAGGTCGGAGCCTGATAGGTGTTCCAGCAATTCCAGATCGGGGAGTTCTGATACTTCCCATTGAGCTGGGAGTGCCATAATTCAAAGGAGAACTCAAATCGATATCACTTAAGTTTAAATGAGCATAAGGACTAGTGGGAGCCAAAGGCTGAGCAGGTGATGTTGGAGGAATTGAAACACTGTCTGATCCAGAAACTGTGACATTTTCATTTCGATTTGAATTTGCATTGCGGCCCCATTTCATTGGTGTGGAAGCAACAGAATCTTGAGATTGACCAGGTACTAATATAAATATATTCATATAGATTCTTCAGTTTTTATTGATAAATCAATCAATTTTACTAACAAGTTTTCTCTGCAGAGTAACATATTTAACAATACAAATTTATAAAAATATAATTGAGTTTTATTGCTTCTCAGCTTAAGAACAGAAAAAACAAACAAATCAATTTTTGTTCTTTCTTCGAAAAATGAATAATAATTGATTAATGGAAGTTCTGGGCTAATGCTTACCAGGTTTTACTGGTGTCCTTCCTCTTCTACTAACACCAGAAGGAGTTTGAGGTCCATCTTGTGATTGCTGTGTTCTACGTGAAGGAGTTCGTGCTGGTGATGATTGGTGTGACTGTCCTTGTGCCAACCTTTGTGAAGATCTGGGTGTTCTTTGAGTTGTAGAAGATTCACCTTGATTACTTTTAGGTGTTCTTGGGGCTCTTGTACTGTCAGAACTAGATTGGCTTGACGATTTTTCGGGTGAAGGCATCTTCATGGATAATACAAAATGCAATTCAATTGAATTAGCACATACAAATAAATTTAAGAAAAAAGTAACTTTGTAATTGACAATATAAAAATCAACCAAATAACAGTACACAAATTAAATATAAAACTATTATAATTATTGGAGAAAATAATAACTACCTACCACTTGAGCTAAATATTTATAAAAGTAACAATTTAAAACTATTTAACTATTTGTATTGGCTTCTTTTAATGAACTAAAATCACTTAACTAATTAAAAGCATAAAATTATGTATTAAATACAAAATAGTATCAAAACATAACATAACATTAAACAAACTAAGATAGCTGGAACTACTTTTTGGCGCCAAAATAAAGTCAGTGTCAATCGATTTAATGTTATTATTTGATATGTTTGCACTACTGCACTTACGAAAATATGATCATGACATGATTCATAGCGCAATATTTGAAAATGTTCGGAATTTGACGTTTCAAAAGTTTTCGATTACATTACGTAAATAATATGAACATCAGTTCAGAAATAAAAGATGTTACTGAAGAAACTAAACATATATCTGGAACTGGAAAATTTTTATTAGCTATAACAGGTATGCTGATATATAATATACAAAGTTTGCACATTAATTATTTTTAATATGAAATCTAACCTAACAGGTGGAATTGGTATTGGAATAACAGTAATATGTTCTTCCTTCGTACTCCTGCTTTAAGGCGTCACTGTTTACCTTTTGTACCTGCCACTACAACTCAAAT
>NW_020537324.1:27616920-27638106 GCF_003426905.1 Ctenocephalides felis
AATTAAATAAATAAATAAATGGTTCAAAAAGCATTCGATTCCTATTGATAGGGAGACTGAAGAAAATAGAAGTCGAGTTTTTGAGAGAGACCAAGCACCCAATTTGAATGATCCAAAAATCATTCAATTCGTAATAGCGAGAAATGGTGATTAGTTTTAGGCAAAGCAGATCCAGCCGTTTTGTAGATACCGAGCTAATGTGCGATAAATGGCAGTTTTGAGAGAAAATAAGTATCCGATTTGAAGGATTCAAAAACTTTTTGCTTGTGTTGACGAAACGATTGCTTTTGGATAAAAAAATAATTTCCAAAAAAAAATTTTTTGAATTTCAAAAATAAATCGAATTTTATTTTTTTTAGCTAAAGTTCTAAAGCTTATCTTTATATGTACTTCAAATAAATATTTTAAACTTGCAGTTCAATATATATATATATATTTTCTTATAAATATTAGACATGTCCATTTGAATTCGATCGATTAAGTTTTATTTATTTAGATTTCTGTAAATAATATAAAGTTACGGTATTTGAAAAAACAATCTGTTTGAAAACATTTAAAATTTCTCGAATATTTTTATTACGATACAGAAAGTTCCAGCAATTATTAGCCTTAAGGCACGATGCCATTCACCACTAGTTCAATTTATTTCATTTAAGTTTTATTTAATTCCTATGACCACGTTTTTCGAGGCCAAACGTAAATTTCGGGAAATTAGGGTTTGCGAAAACCCTAGTTTTGATTCAATCAAAAAACTTTAATGACCTAGGCCGTAATACGAGTATAGTCTAACTATTTCATGAGCAGATTAGATTTCGATTCATTAGATTTGTGTTGTAATACATGCGTATACATAACTACCAAATCTAAGGAATCTTTTACTAAAAATAATCTATATGGTTCGATATCTTTCAAATAATTATAATATGTGTTAGACATTAAAATAATTTGTTTAACACATATGCTTCCGCTAGATTCTGATTAGAATCGCTCAAATTTGCAGCAAAACTCCAATCGGATGATTTTTTTATCATTCAACAATTTATCGTAGGCCTACAATATGTTAGTATATTATTTTCAACTGCACAATATATCGTTAAACAAAGTATTAATTACGAAGAAACAATCCGACCGATCCTCACCAAAAACTAATAAACGCGATTCCCAACCAATTGTTCCGAACAGTTTCAAATTTTTAAAATAGATTCAAAACTCTGATCTAGAACGTGTACGAAAAATTTTACACTGCTCTGCTAATTACATAAAAACGGCTTGGCCGATCGTCGCACAAAATTAACAAACGCTAGTCCTTAACGAGCTATATCGAATGACTTTAAAATCGGACCAGACGTTTTTCAGACTTTTAAAATCGGACCAGACGTTTTTCAGCAAACGTCAAAATCGGCTCATGCACACCACAATTTTCCAAATTGATTCATTCGATTCAAAATGACTTAAAACGTAGAAAAACATAAGACTAGCAAATCGTATTTTTTCGCGAAAATAAACTTCCCTTTGGGAAGTTAGTAATTGAAAATTTGACGACGCTTTCTGAAATGCCTATGTAATGCCTAATGCTAATATTATTTTTTTCTTATTTCAACTTTAAAAATGTAAACTAATAACTGTGCTAAATTTAAAACACAACCCTAAGAGCGATTTTTTAACGGCCTGTAGTGACTGCTGGCCGACAGTGGGCAGCCCATGATCAGCCAGCAGTGATATACTTTTAGCATTAAAGAATGGATTTAGTGTAAATACACGAAAATAAATCGAATAGAGCGTTTGTATAGATTAAGTATAATATAAGTAATAATTATTATTACTTTTAGTTTTTACCTAAAACATATGTGATCATTATAAAATTCTCGAAATGCGTTGATGCTCTGTGACGTCATTTTTGCGGGCATGATCGTAGTGACGACTGTCCCACAGTCATTGCTGGCAAATGCTGCATAGGAAATAGATCTATAAAATAGTTACAATTTCAACTTGTAATTAAAAAATTCTATTTTTCCAAATAAAGCGGCTACGAGTTCGACACACCGCCACGTTCGGAGTACGGTGACAACGAATTTGTGCCGGTTACAATTCTACGTTATGCGCCCACAAATACCGAATCAGCTTCGGTTATGTCGCCGCCCTTACTCCCGCCCTCGCCTTTGAGTTCCTGCTCCAGTGCACCTGCTTCACCAGCTTGTTCTTCGCCTGCAAATTCGGCCATTATGTCTCCTGATCTTTCTCTTGTAAAAATGGAATCAAATGCATACGACGCACGGGATCATGAGACGCTACGAGGGGCGCTTGAAGATACATCTTTCCAACGAAGGTATTTATGCTGATTTTATAGATGTATCGATAAATCGATGATGTGAATATGCAAGATTGAAATCACATTAAGGAAGTTTTTTCTTAATCAAATCAGCTGAGGACTTCCCAGTTTACTATGTTTAAAAAATCAAATCATTTCCGAATCGATGACGTCATCGAACAATTGCTTTTATATCGCTAATCATGGGACTTGCTGTGCAAATGTTGTTCTGCAACATCCACGTAAAGAAGACGATTTTTTGTGATCATTATTTTTAAAATTATTTTTTGTAAATAATTTGGAGTTTGTTCTTTAATAGTGAGTAAAGAATCGAACGAAAATTTAATAACATTTTTATAATTTGTTTGATCATAGTTTTTTCCCATTTGTGATCTTAACGACAATTTTAAAAAACTTTTCGAAATCAAGAGTATTTGTTTTCAAGATTGAATTTGCGCCCACTGTCGTTGGAAGCGTTGTGGCCTTCGACAGGCAAACAAGATCGTGACGAAATTGCACAAGAAGAATTAGATGGAAACATGGATTTTTTGCACATGGATCTCGATTTTGATGGATTGGAACAATTAGACGTTGAGGAAGATTTACGCCCAGTTTTGTCAATGGCTTTGGAGCAGGTTAAGAAGGATGTCATGGCCACTTGCTCTCTGCTCAATATTTCTCCAGGTAAATTAGGATTCTAATAAATGAAATTTATTTAGCATTTGGTTACAAATCTGCGAGATTTCTAATATTTGCATCGATTTTTAACAAATAGATCCATGTGCTTGGAGCGTGGAGCAATCTCGATCGTGGTTAAAATGGACTGCAGCGCAATTTTCCCTTCCTGCTCCTTGTGAATCAAATTTCAATGAGGATGGATCGGCTCTAACTCAATTGCCAGAACACGTATTCGTAGCCAGAGAACCTCAGGTTAGTCTTTGAATTTTATGATATCTTTTTTAATTATATCTAATTTGCAAATAGATTTTAAAACGAAAGTTTAAATTAAATAAATAAAGATATGCTTAAGTTTACATCTGCGATTTACTTGATTCTATATTTTGTAAACAGATACATTTTTTTTTAATTTCATACATACATAGATTTTATTGATAGATTTCACTTAATATTAAATTTTTAATTGAGTCATTTTAATTTCTTAATAATTATTTTAATAGTTATATTATCAACTTTGACTATGAGAATGAGAAATAATATAATTCATGATACGTTTGAGCAAGTTTAGATGTCACATTTAGATATTTCTCTCAAATCCAATTTTTATTTAATATTATTTTATAAAATTTATATAACCTCATAAGAATTGAATCTTAAGCTCTGTTCTGGTTTACGATTCAAATCGAGGTTTGAATTTTTAAATTTTGGTGTTGGCGTTAAATTAGTTTTTGTAGCAATAATTTGAGGAGATAAAACATATCTGACCTATACCATATGTCATATACAAGATTGATTGTAAACAAGTTAATAACGATAAGAAAATTGTTTTCGTAGTCGGGTAGTATACTGTATGCCCAACTTGAGATATGGAAAGCAGCCAGATTGGAACAATGTTTGCAGTGCGGATCTGAAGGTGAGATAATCTTTTTTTTAATTATTTTTTTTAAACATAGATTGTTAAATTTCTTATAAATTAAATCACAGATATTATGAGTTTATATATTGAATATTTTTATGGAAATTTTAAAATATCAACACAATACGAAATATCGAGTAGTTCATTCCATAACTAGTGGAACTTTTCGTGACGTAAAATTTTGATTTTTTTGATAATTTTGAAATTTTCAAAATTTTGAATTTTTCAAACCGTTTTAGAGACGGAATATTAAAGCGCCGCGTTGCAGTCTAATGGTTGAACTTACAAATCTTGATACAGAACCCCTAAGAATGTAAAAAAAAGCAAGTGGGGCGCATGGCATCGTGCCTTAAGGCAAATTGCTGGTAATTCCTGTACCAAAAATTATTTTTTTTTTTTAAAAAAATAACATTTTTGAAAAAAAATTACTCTGAAAAAATTAGATTTTTGAGGAACTATAAATTTTTGAAAAAATTTACTTTTTTTGGAAAAAGACTTTTTGAAAAAAAAAAAATAATTTGAAATATTTTGGAAGTTTCAAAGCAATCGTACTGCTATAACTGCATAGAGACGAAATATCAAAGCGCGTAAGCGCCGCGTCGCCGTCTAACGGATAAACATTGGTACGGAAACCATAGAAATGTAAACAAAATTTATACTTATTATTAAAATCTCTATAAAATATCTGATAATTTGATGTGCATATGTCTAATAATCATTTTTGACCGCCAAATGGCCTTTTTTTTTACTTTTTTTACTAGACCTCGGAAACGCTAGACCTGCCTTCAAGAAAATTTGATCAGTTTTTCATCTTGTTAATACAAGTAAAATTTTTTTTGAATTATTCAAATCGGACGCTCCGTTCTCTTAAAAACTGAGTTAAGTTTTTGGCCCTTTTTGCCCCATATCTTCAGAACGGCTAGACCTGCCTTCGCCAAAAACTAATCAGCACGTCTCTTTATCAATACAAATCGAATGTTTTTTGAATTATTCAAATCGCTTCATCCGTGTTCCCGAAATCGTTTACGAAAATTTGTATCCGTACACACACGTACACACACACACACACATACACACACATACATCCATTTTTTCTAAGGTATGCCAAAATGCTCAGAAGGTTTTAAAACGTAAAGATATATAAAAAATTTCATTTCCGATTTTAAAGTTAAAATCATACTTATTATTAATCTGATCTCCGAAACCGCTGGACCTGCCTTTGAAAAATTTTAATCATTTTTCATTCAGTCAATCAAGTAAATAGTTTTTCGAATCATTCAAATCTGTCCTTTCAAAAACTGAATTGCTGTTTTTGCACTATTTGGACCGTTCCTTCAAAAAGGCTAAACCTGTCCCTGCCAAAACCTAACTAGCACGTCTTCCTATCAATGGGAATTGATTTTTTTGAATAATTCAAATCGATTACTCTGTCCCCACGAAATTGTGTGTCGACGAAAAATTGTATCCGCACATACATCCATATGCTTATGTTAATATATGTTTATACATTTTCAATAAATGTTTGAGTAGTTACTACCAGCAATGTCTGCCGCATATATGAATATGAATTCTTTACAATATAATTTTAATTACTCCAGAGGAAAAAAAGTTAATGTGAAACTAAAACGACTGAAACGTTAAAAATATTAATCAATCCTGAAATTTATATTTTTCAATTTCTGTTTTTTATTGAAATTTTATTTATGTAGATTGGTAAAAAAATGTTTCAGTTTTCTATCAACAATGTTAGTTAGTCGCATATATATAAACATGAATTCTTTGCAATATAATTTTAATTATTCCAGAGAAAACAATTTTAATGACAATCTAAAACGACTAAAACGAATAAAATATCAATCGATCCTGAAGTTTAGCTTATATATTTTTTTATTCTCTGAATTTTATTAGCATCGTGATGCGATGCACGCGTGTACGATGCTTTCTTCAACCTACTTTTACTACGACGCGCGGCTAACATTTATAATGAGTGTGAAACACTTGATGTATACCATATTAGAAGATGAATAATTAGTTTGCAAATATTTATAATTACAGTATTTTACTAACCACACAAAATAAACTTTTGCTAACATAACGGTAGAGTTTTAAGACTTATTTGCTAAAATGGGAATGGGCATTTGATCTGTTTTCGAACATTATTAATATATTTAAAAATCACATTTAATTAGAACTTGTTTAATACATTAACTTTCCGTAGGCTAAGTTATAGTAATCGCAAAAAATCGAAATGAAAATGAAAAGAAATATATCCTCAGTTGGATTTATTCAGCAACAACTCTTCTTAACGTAAACATTTTCAAGTGTTTTGTTACTGATAGTTACTATATATTTCATTTAAAACAATTGTTATTAATCATTGATCACACGATGCCATGCACCACTAGTTAACTTCCCGAAGGAGAAGTTTATGTATTCATCAAAAATCCGGTTCGCTAATTTCATGTTTTCTCGACGTTTCAAGCCATTCTGAATCGAATGAGACTAAACTTGGAAAAAGTAATGGGTGTGTGTGCCTAGGGCTAGCTCACATACTGTGTATGTGAATAGATTTTTTGCCGTAAATTGACGTTTACTCAAAAACGGCTGGATTGATTTCAAAAATTTAAAAGCCATTCTATGTATCTCGATGAGAATTAGCGTTTACCAAATTTGCGCTAGGATCAGCCAAGCCGCTTCTTTGTAAATCGCAGAAAAGTGAAAAAATTTTCGTCCACATTTAAGCTCATACTATACCGAATGGATTTTAAAAAAAATCAAAAACTGTTCGACAGATATTAGTTGGGAATGAGACTGATTAGTTTTAGGTGAACATCTACCGAGCCGTTTTCTTGTAATTAACTTTGAAAAAAAATTTAACCGATTTTTATGGAACTTTTTTTTGCGATATATATCATGGTCTTATAGAACTTACTGAAATATTAAGGTATTACGACAAGTAGTTTAATTTCAAAAAATCATCAAAGTTTGAGAACATGATTAGTTTTTTTTTTGTAAGATGACCATATTTTTTTTGCATGAAATCCGGGATGGATTATAATGAGTTAGAGAGCGGGGGAAGGGGGGGTGTTGGTGAGCTAAAAATTTATATGCACATTTTAAAATCAAATTTTCTAGTTGAAATATATTGAAAAAAATATTGGCAATCAAAACATTTTTAAAAATCGGGGACAAATATTGCTTTTAGAAAAAAACCGGGACGCAAGGCGAAAAATCCGGACTGTCCCGGCCATTCCGGGACGTATGGTCACCTTATTTTTTGACGTTTGTTAAAATTAAAATTAGACGATTTACTTGGTATAACGATAGAGTACCTGGTGTTCGTTCGTTTGTAATTATGTGTAATGAATCCACTCGGAATACTTTTAATCACTAATAATTTAATTTAGTTTTTATTGATTAAGTCGATTATTTACACATATCGGGAAGTTCATGTAACTTTCCTCAAGGCAAAATACCAATACCAACTAGTTTTTTTCTTTATTTATCTGTTAAATAATAATTTGCTTTCCATATGAAATTATATATAGGTGTTTGCGTATTTGTATATTCAATTATTAATTATTCGCAGCCGAGGATGAAGAACCTCCATCCCTAACAATGCCCTGCGATACTGACGACGTTTTGGACACAACGAACTTATCTGGTAGGTCTGCACCCTCGCCTGCACCTTCTACCAACGGAAACGGTACCGGTACTCAAAGACAAGGTAGTTCACATATTCACCTTTGGCAATTTTTAAAAGAACTTCTAGCGGGTCCTCAGACCCACGGATCGGCTATTCGCTGGATCGATAGAAGCCGTGGAGTCTTCAAAATAGAAGATTCGGTCCGAGTCGCCAGACTTTGGGGAAAACGTAAAAACAGGCCTGCTATGAACTATGATAAATTATCCAGATCGATAAGACAATATTACAAAAAAGGCATTATGAAAAAAACAGAACGCAGTCAAAGACTCGTTTATCAGTTTTGTCATCCATACTGTTTGTAAGTTTTTTTTTTATTGCGGTATTTTCTTGCCAATTTTCTTGTATGAAAATCAGCAATGAATGTACAAATGCTCTCCCGTTTTATTTATCGTACATTATCATGTGCACGATATTAAATATTTTGTATCAACAAAAAGGTAATTTTTTGTTGATCTATAAGTGTATGTATAACAATACAATATTTATTTCTTAAGATAATTATATTTTATGTATATATTTTGTGCTTACCAGCTATTAGTTGTCGATCGCTTGATTGACTTCGACTGCTGGTGATCTTTGGTCCCATATATCTATGATATATTATGAGAGTATGTTCTATGAACGGTTGTTATAGATATTTAAGGAAATTTACTAGGATAAAAAATTTAAACATAAATTATTTCTCGATCGGCGCGCGTTTTGTAGAAATTAAAAAGTTTTTAATATCTATAAAACTTTTTTTATATATTAATTTTAATTTTATTCTAGTTTAAGTTCTATATTATATTTATATTTAAATTTATTTTAGTTTTAAATGACGGATGACACTATAGTCATTATCACCTAAATTTTTACTTAGCATTGTAAATATCATATATTTTATTATTCGTAATTTAATAATACCTACTATATATCATAATTTGAAGTTTGTTGAAATTAGTTAATGTAATTTATTTAGTGTAAATATGTATTGGTATAATAATAAGAGCTAATTTGAGATAAGAGCTCATCTCAAATTACTTCTTGTGAACTGATACATCGAACTGTTAATCTATTTATTAGATATACCTATTTTTGCGTAGTAAGTAATATATACCTAGTAAGTAATATATCGTAAAGTTAAATCTAGATAACTAAGCCATTGTTTTTAAACTATTTTTCTATAAATATTAATCACTATATTTTTTAATCGTTTTGATGTGAATTTTATTCTTCGTTTCTTAATTAAATACATTATAATTGATTACATTCAAAATATGGTTTTGGGTTTCTTAAATAAATTAACTTTACTCCAAAAATTATCTTTTTATTTTTTTTCAGTTCTTAAGGGTCTATATGCCTAAAATTTAATCTTTACTTTGTCATTCTCTTTTAGCTTGCTGTACCTATACCACTTGTTGAATCTCATAGTATTTTATATTTTATAATAATTGATTTAAGTAATAACAGTATGACGTGCGGTTTTGACAAAAATTATAATTAATTCAAAGAATTTCTCGACATTTCTTTCATTTTTTTCTACTATTTTCTACTATTGCTTTCTAATTCTATGTCCTAGACAATATTAGAATACCCCGTGTTCTATGTGTTACAAAGACATGATGGAATTTGTGGTACCAACTTTTTGACTCACATTTTATATTTTCTAATTATGTAAATCCTATTATTTTGTTTTATTTCTTCTTATACCTAAATTTGATATGGCTCGAAACAATTCAAAACAAAGTTAATTTATTATTACCTAGCAACAGTAATTTAATGCAAATGTCAAATTCCAGTGAAATTATTCCTACGATACTCGATCTAAATATGAAAAATTCAACACATAAAATGTATAGCTGAATTTTAATCAAAATGACTGAAATTATAAAAACATCACCTTCAGAAGAAACGACATTGCACAACAGGGGATACAAACTTACTAAGAAACTGGGCGAAGGTTCCTACGCAAAAGTATATTTGGGCGAATTCAAACCGACTCAGAATCCGATAAGAAATATCAACTTGCTTGCAAAATAGTTGACACTACTAAAGCGCCGAAGGATTTTGTTAAGAAGTTTTTACCAAGGGAGTTGGAAATTTTGATCAAACTGAATCATCCTCATGTAGTGCACGTACACAGTATCTTCCAAAGAAGGGCCAAATATTATATTTTTATGCGATTTGCTGAGAATGGCGACCTGTTAGAGTTTGTTCTAAAGAATGGGAGTGTAGCTGAAAATCAAGCTCGGGTATGGTTAAGGTAAATATAATGTTTTTTATTATTTTATTTTAATGGACAATTTTAGCATAGATCTGTTAAAATAAATATAAAGCAGTTTGTATTGTATTTACACTTGTAGGCCGATTGACCATTTCTTACTGAGTCTGTATATGCTGTTCATTTCGTTGATGATTCACATTTATGCGACCAATTTGTTTTTGTTTAATTTTAATTTTATTGTGCAATCTGTATATTTAATTACATTTAGCAGGACATACTGCTAACATAATTTTACTATATTTATATACAGAAATTGTAATTAATAATAATTATTATTACAATTTCTGTAATAGAGCGAGTATTTATATCGGTGCAGCAATGTCGGGTGAGGGCTATTTTCACTTGGAAACATATTACTATCTATATTTTTAAATGAAAATCGTTGTCACTGCTGCCTGACAACAGGCTGCTCGAAGTGGGTATCGAACCCGGTACCTCTGATTCAGGTCCCATCGCTCTTAACCGCTTACCTACGGGCGAGCCCAATTTATCTATATAACATCGAATAAATCTATAAAAACCCCTGATATGATAATGATATTTCATCATTAGCGATATTATACAAACTTTTTGCTTCATTTTTCTTACTTGTTTTCTTTTTTAGCATTTTTCTTCTTGTAGATAGTGGGAATATTTTTTACTTATATTACAACTATCAATCATTATTGAAAATAAATTAAAATTGTTTTAATTAAATTTAAGTTATTCGTAGTTCAATAACATAGCCTATGGGTTGCTTATATTAACTTTTTTTATCTAGCTGTCTATCTTTTTTCACGAACGTGTAAATAATATCTTTCATTCAGAGACACTTCTGACTTACAGACTTTGATAAATTATAGAAATACAGAGAAATAAATAAAAAATAAAAGATATGATTGGTTTATATATGTTTGTGATGTATATATTTATTTATTTATTAATTTTATATACTTATCGTTAGACAGGTGGCATTGGCGATTCAATATCTGCACGAGATGGAAATAGCTCACAGAGATTTAAAATGTGAAAATATTTTACTAACGAATAATTTCAATGTAAAAGTTGCGGATTTTGGATTCGCCCGATATGTCATGGACTTCCGGACGAAGAGGCTTCTGTTAAGTGAAACGTATTGTGGATCATTGTCTTATGCTGCCCCTGAAATTCTGAAAGGCACTCCGTACAACCCAAAAATAGCAGATTTGTGGTCACTCGGAGTTGTATTGTACATTATGCTCAATAAAGCAATGCCATTTGATGACACCAATATTAAAGTAAGTATTACTCAATTAAGAGCAACATTGTTTTAACATCCCGTAGGGTGAGTTGTGGTAATCGCAAAAAATCGAAAATGAAATTTTTATATATCTTAACGTTTCAGAGGTTTTTAAACATTTTGGCATACCTTAGACAAAATGGATGTATGTGTGTATGTATGTGTTTGTCTCTTGTCTGTATGTGTGTGTGTGCGGATACAAATTTTTCGTCGACGATTTCGGGAACACCGATCAACCGATTTGAATAATTCAAAAAATATTTGATTCATATTAATAAGGAGACGACCTGATTAGTTTTGGTGAAGGCAGGTCTAGCCGTTCCGAAGATACGGGGCAAAAAAGCCAAAACGGTAACTCTTTTTTTTAAGAGTACGGAGTGTCCGATTTTAACAATACAAAAATCATTTTATTTGTATTGACAAATTGAAAAACTGATTAAATTTTTGAGAAGGCAGGTCCAGCGGTTATGGACTCTCAATAAAATAACTTATAAAATGTCATTTCGCGGTCAAATATGTTTATTGGACATATGCACATCAAATTATCATCAATATTTTATAAAGTTTGTTAATAAAGAAATTTTGTTTTGGTTTATTAGTATGGTCTGATTAAAGCGCGTATGTTGTTTGAGAGACCATGAGACCATATACATAAGGAGCCGTCCATTATGAAAAATTTAGATATTTGAGAAATTTTAAAATTTTTGAAAAAAATTAACTTTGTTGAAAAATATGATTTTTTTTATATTCTAATTTTTTAGACTTTTTTTGAAAATTTTGATCATTTTTTTTATGCAATCGCTCTGCATATTTGGAGTCGAAAAATCAAAGCGCGTAGTCGTTTAACGTGTAAACATTGGTACGGAACCCATATAAATGTACACAAATTCGAACTTACAATCTTTATAAAATATCGGACAATACGATGTAATATGTCTAATTCTAATGTTCATTTTGACCCCTAAATGTCATTATTTTTTACTTTTTTTCTAGGATCTCCGGAGTCGCTAGACATCTTTACAAAAATTTTACCATCAGTTGTTCATTTCGAATACAAGTAATCTCCGTTATCTCAAAAACTGAACAACCATTTTTCGCACTTTTTGCCTGAATCTCATCCGAATCGGCTAGACCTGCCTTTGCCAAAACTAATCAGCACGTCTCCTTATCAATACGAATTGAATGTTTTTTGAATAATTGAAATCGGTTGAACCGTGTTCCTGAAATCGTCGACGAAAATTGGTATCCGCACGCATACACACATACATCCATTTTTTCTAAGTTATGCCAAAATGTTCAGAATCTTTGAAACGTAAAGATATATATAAAAAAAATTATTTTCGATCTTTTGCGATTACATTAACTTACCCTCCGGGAAGTTAAAGATGCGAATGAGTAAATAAACACAAAAATTTAATATATATATATATAATTATATATATATATTATATAACACCTAAGTCTGTTTTTACACGGTTTGAAAATAGAATATTTTTAATTTTTTACACGATTTTATTCCATTTAGCACGATTTGAAATTTTATGTACTTAAATTTTTTGTCAAATTTAATTTTTGCGAAGTATGTTCATATCACAAAAAAGTATTTATGAAAGAAAAAAGTCTGATAGTTTGCGAACACTAGCTTAAAGATTTAAGTGAATTCCCTTTTAGCGCGTACAAACGATTTTTACTGGTCAAAGCAAATGTGAATGGCACTAATTTAGGGGAATACCCTAAAATTCTTGTTTTTCACTAATTTTAATAGGTTTTAGAGATTAGAAACAAATCACCCATTTTTGTATAAGATCAATGTCTTTTTTTTACACGGCTTCTTCTGGAACCAATCTGCCGTGTAAAAACAGACTTAGGTGTATTCAATTTTAATTATTTGATTTTTTTATATTTTAGCGATTACATGAACAACAAATTAATCGTCGTTGGAAATTTCGTGCTCGTGTAGTAGATGCCTTAAGTGAACAAGTGAAAAAATGCGTTATTAATATGATGGAGCCGGAACCAAGCAAACGATGGCGGATTGATCAGGTCGTACAGAGCGACTGGATTGGAATGGATTCACGATTATTAGGTGAATAATTAATTATAAGTCTAAAATATCAAAAATATTAATATCTTCAACAACAATCAACACATTTTTTGTTTCAATTATAAACACGCAAGAAATATGAATTTTTGAGTAATTTATCAGTGTTCGACGCAAAATGAATTTTATAAGATGCTATTAAGTATTATACGTAGTTCTTTCAAACTTTAAACCTATAAATAATTAAGAAAAAAAAGTACTGTGGAAGATTTTATTTACCTTGATCACATGAAAATGTCTAAATTCTTTATTTTACCAAGAGAATAACACTTTGATTATAAGTAACTTGTATTTTACACATTCAATTGCCAATTTCAAAATTTAAACTCAGGTCTAAATTCTGCTGAAAATGCTGCTCTCACACAAGCTATAGAGGAGCGCAGACGTATGATCCAAGAAGGAGAGATGAGAAACCCCGATGGAACCAGTTCTCGACCCATAGGTCAGACACGTACTAGAGGTTCTTTTATATGCATTTTTTATTTATGCTTGCATGTAAATATTTATGTAGTTGTTACTATGTTTTAGATATGAGTATTTTAAAAGAAGGACCAATACGAAAAGCAGTGTCACAAAGACTCTCTGATGATAAGAGATAACATTTTACAAACTAATGTCACATAACATATATATTGATTGAAAAACTTTATTTGTCGAATAATTAGCATTAAATACAAAAAAAAAACAAATCAACAAATTCGAATTGTGCTTTTTCCCATAACAACTATGAGGCCTTCATCTTGGATTTCTTTAAGTGCGTCTTCAAATTGCTCTCGAGTTACCATCTGAAATAGTATTTCATAATTATTATTTATTTTAATAAATTAAAGTAAATGCGATTTGACATGTATTCTAGTATAGAATGCTTACAACTTGACTGCCTTCTTTAATATCCATTAAGAGTTTCTGATAATTTATTGTTGGCTGCTTGTCTTTAGATTTAAGTGCTGCTTTTATTTTGTGTATGAGGTCTGCCTTATGCTTTCTAGCAGCACTGCTTAAACCAGTTGTCAAAATTCCTACATCTATTTTACCTGATAAAGGATCTGTTGCAGATTGTTTTAGGGCCTCACGATGCAACCTATTAAATGAGAAAATGATTTAGAAAAAAAAAAAATGGATATACATTTTCAATTCATTTGGTTACATCTATGTACACACCTCCATGCTTCTTCAACATCAACTAGCTCAACCACTGGGCTGAGCCTTACTTTGGCATGAGCTTCTGCTAAACGTATAAGACTTTCCAATTGTCTCGGATATGCAGATATTTGACCTCTTCCTGCGCCTACCTTGCGCATATCTACATATGCCAGTATCAACTTCTGTTGAGCCTCTTCACTCAAAGTTGGGTGCACATGTTCACGAGCATAAGCTAAATAATCTCGTAGAACACTAATATCCTAGGTTTTCAACATAACAATAAATTATATTAAAGGTTATTATGTATGAAGAAAGGTAAATAATTTTAACATACAAATAATTCATCTTCTTCATCTTGTCCAGTTGCATAATACAATGAAACTAAATGTGTAGCTAATCTTCTATCAAATAATTCATCTTGTGGATCCAAGATCAAAAATATCAAATCAAATCTAGACATTAATGTATGTGGTAATTGTACATTGTCAATTATAGTCTTATTTTTATTCCATTGAGATTCACAAGGATTAGCAGCTGCTAGAATTGATGTTCGGGCATTTAATTGGCAGATTATTCCAGCCTTTGCAATACTCAGAGTTTGTTGCTCCATAACCTGCAAAAAGCATATTCATATTAATTCAAGCCTCCAAATTAATTCTTTTTTTTTTATACCTCATGTAAAACACTTCTTGTGGAATCATTCATTTTATCAAATTCATCTATGCAACAAATTCCATTGTCTGCAAGAACCAAAGACCCCCTGAATATTTTTGTTTTAATTATTTTGCAACTTAAAAGAAGTAAGAAGTATGCATATTTACGTTTGCAATACTAATTGTCTTGTTTCAGGATCTTTTGTAACATAAGCTGTCAGACCCACTGCTGAAGATCCTTTGCCTGATGTATACTGGCTTCGAGGTACTAGATTGTACACATACTAAAAACAATGTTAAACAATCATTACCTATTGCAGAAAGTAGGTGTTACAGATAATTATAGCTACCTGTAGTAACTGAGATTTGCTTGTTCCTGGATCTCCACATAAAAGAATATTTATTTCGGCTCTAAAATTAATAATGAAAGACTAGTTAATGAACAATAACAAAATATATATTGAAATGTGTTACTAGTTAACTTCCCAAAGAAGTTTACGTTTTCCTTAAAAACATCGTTTTCTCGAAAATTTTGTTTTCTCGACGTTTCAAGTCATCCTGAATCGATTTAGACTGAATTTGGAAAAAGTATGTGTGTGTGTATGTGAGCCCATTTTTTTATCTTTTGTTTTCTGTTTTCTTTTAAACAGCTATACCAATTTTTATAATTTACAACCCATTTGATGTAATGAATCAAAAACTGTTTGCAAAATTCTGGTTTTTCATGTTGATTAGTTTTTGGTAGACAAAAGTAGATAAAAATTTTTTTTTAATCTGATGGATTTTTTTTTGACAATAGAAATTATGGTCATACTAAATATTGAATTTCAAAAATTTGTTAAAGTTTAAAAAATGATATATAAAAGTCAAAGTTTTGTGATTTGATAATTTGATTTTCAAAAAACCGCTGAAGCAATTTCAGATGTTTAAAAGCCCATGTGGAAACTCTATAAACATGACCCTTCTTATAGTTTTGCGTGTCGATCGGCCAAGCCGTTTCTTTGGAATTAGCAGAATAGTGAAAAAAATTTTGTTCACTTTTTTGCACAAGATTCATATTAGAAGTTGTTTGAAACATAATTGACAATTGAATAGATTATATTTGAAATAAACAGATGAAACCAAATATCTATCCAAATACTTTTAATCTCAATTTCTATCGATTAAGTATATTTCCACATTTCGGGATTATTCAGGCAACTTACCTTTAGGACAAATATTTAAAGATTTTAAATGGTTTGATTTTGAAATTACAATAATATGAGTTGAAATATTACCTAAAATGATCACGTCCAGAAGTCGTAAATGTCTTCTTAGTGCCTCCAAAAAGTTGCAATAAAATTTCCCTTTTTAATATCCAAATTTTCATAAATTGAGGGAGCAATAGCTCTGGCTAACCGGTCATATACATCAGGTTTTTGAGAGAGCAGCCTCAATAATTCTATACGTTCTGGAGGAAAAGCATGGTCTTTTCTAAAAGCATAAAGACTTGATTAATCATGATCCAATTTTAATGTTGATAATCAATTAATTTACATACCCCTCTTCAGTTTCATAAAGTCTCTTGTTATCAATCTTACGGAAGTGAACCACATCAACATGAGTTTTATAAACTGCCCTGACATTTCTCATTCTAGGATTAGCTTGAGTTGGGATGGCTCGATATATTCCAGTTACAGTTACTCGATCACCAGGTTGTACCATGTCAACCAAATCATTATGGGCAAATAATATTACGGTATGTGGGGTCTGGCCAGCTGGCATATCATCTGAGAATAATTGATGACTCAAATAAAAATGAAAACTCATACTTTAAAACTCTTAAAATAATCGTTTAACTACCTGGACTTTCTTGAAGCTTAATCATTTGCTTATCCGTAAAGTTAGATCTGTTATGAACTAATTGGAAACAATGATTTGTATTGCAGTGAGAGCACAATGTAGGCTCATTAATACGACCTCTATCAATTTCTACAGCACTAGTGAATGAGCATACAATACACTTAAAGAATGCTTCACGCATTTCAGGAATTATGTTCGAGCACCGAATAACCATACCAGATATAGTAATCAATTGATCAATATCTGAAAGTATTTATAATTATTAGCATTCATATTGCATAAAAAAATTCATGCATATAATATATAAACCTTCAGGATTTAGTGCCCTCATATTTTTTTTTGGCAGCATTAAATGGTCGAACTTGGATCTGGTGATCTAATACTGCCTCAGGATATTTATTAAAAAAACATTTCATTAATTGCCATATCCAAGGTGGGAATTACTTCTTGAGGATAGCATAATAATTGTCTGTATAAAGCAGCGTCAAAAGTTTCTAAATGTGCACAATTGACATTCAAAAATGGTTCTTCTAATGTTTTTATCTAAAAGAAAATTATGTTTATTTATATATATATATATTATATATATATATATGTGTGTGTGTGTGTGTGTGTGTATGAAGTGACAAATATATAATGACCTCTTCAAGTTCTGCATGTACAAAGGTTCATTTAAATCCATTCCCTCACTTCTCTCATCATATTCTGGAGTGTTATCAATATACCGCTCAATAAAGCTTTTAAATTTCCTCTTACATTCATTTACAACAACATTTGTTCCCCAAATCACAAGCTGAGGTCCTGCTGATTCAGACTCATCTCGATCTGAAGGTGCTGCAGGATCTGTTCTTGGCTATAATTTATTTCAAAATAATTAGAAATTATTTATATATTACAATCTTTTAATGACTTACTGGATCTGAATTAACATGAACTTGTCGCAATCTTTTATCAAGACGAATGTCAGGTCGGAGCCTGATAGGTGTTCCAGCAATTCCAGATCGGGGAGTTCTGATACTTCCCATTGAGCTGGGAGTGCCATAATTCAAAGGAGAACTCAAATCGATATCACTTAAGTTTAAATGAGCATAAGGACTAGTGGGAGCCAAAGGCTGAGCAGGTGATGTTGGAGGAATTGAAACACTGTCTGATCCAGAAACTGTGACATTTTCATTTCGATTTGAATTTGCATTGCGGCCCCATTTCATTGGTGTGGAAGCAACAGAATCTTGAGATTGACCAGCTACTAATATAAATATATTCATATAGATTCTTCAGTTTTTATTGATAAATCAATCAATTTTACTAACAAGTTTTCTCTGCAGAGTAACATATTTAACAATACAAATTTATAAAAATATAATTGATTGAATTTTATTGCTTCTCAGCTTAAGAACAGAAAAAACAAACAAATCAATTTTTGTTCTTTCTTCGAAAAATGAAATACAATTGATTATTGGAAGTTCTGGGTAAATGCTTACCAGGTTTTACTGGTGTCCTTCCTCTTCTACTAACACCAGAAGGAGTTTGAGGTCCATCTTGTGATTGCTGTGTTCTACGTGAAGGAGTTCGTGCTGGTGATGATTGGTGTGACTGTCCTTGTGCCAACCTTTGTGAAGATCTGGGTGTTCTTTGAGTTGTAGAAGATTCACCTTGATTACTTTTAGGTGTTCTTGGGGCTCTTGTACTGTCAGAACTAGATTGGCTTGACGATTTTTCAGGTGAAGGCATCTTCATGGATAATACAAAATTGAATTATAGTAAGTGCAAATTGAATTAGCACATACAAATAAATTTAAGAAAAAAAGTAACTTTGTAATTGACAATATAAAAATCAACCAAATAACAGTACACAAATTAAATATAAAACTATTATAATTATTCGAGAAAATAATATAACTACCTTGAGCTAAATATTTATAAAAGTAACACTTTAAAACTATTTAACTATTTGTATTGGCTTCTTTTAATGAACTAAAATCATGTAACTAATTAAAAGCATAAAATTATGTATTAAATACAAAATAGTGATACAAAACATAACATTAAACAAACTAAGATAGCTGGAACTACTTTTTGGCGCCAAAAATAAAGTCAGTGTCAATCTATTTAATGATTATTATTTTACAATGTTTGCACTACTGCTCTTACGAAAATATGATCATGACAAGATTCACAGCGCAATATTTGAAAATGTTCGGAATTTGACGTTTCAAAAGTTTTCGATTACATTACGTAAATAATATGAACATCAGTTCAGAAATAAAAGATGTTACTGAAGAAACTAAACATATATCTGGAACTGGAAAATTTTTATTAGCTATAACAGGTATGCTGATATAATAATACAAAAGTTTGCACATTATTTATTTTTAATATGAAATCTAACCTAACAGGTGGAATTGGTATTGGAATAACAGTAATATGTTCCTCCTTCGTAACTCCTGCTTTAAGGCGTCACTGTTTACCTTTTGTACCTGCCACTACAACTCAAATACAAAATGTCTTAAAAGGTGTTATGCAAAGAAAAGGAAAATTGATAGACATTGGATCAGGAGATGGCCGAATTGTTATTGGTAGAAACATTTTGTCACATCGAATATATAATATATATATATATATATATATATAAATATATAATATATATACAAATTTATTTATTTTTCTGAACTATTTTGCTTGAATAGTATTTTGATTTACTTAATATCGAACTGATTTTTTTTTCTAGCTGCAGCCAAAAAGGCTTTCAATCTGATGGTGTTGAGGTCAACCTTGGCTTGTTATGTATTCAAGAATATCAGCATTTAAACAAAATGTTCATAAAATGACAAATTTTTATAGACAAGACTTATGGAAATTTTCTTTATCACCATATAAAAATATTGTAATTTTTGGGTTGAAGAAATGGTATGTACATAAACGTGAAATTTCTTTTATTTAAATTGTTTTATATCTTCTTTTATTAAATTTATATAGTTCATGATTTTTTATATCAAACCATAAATAAGTATATTAGACAGTCATATCATTCTACCACTGGCATATCTGCTAATAATAATTATTTTTTACTATTATTACATATATGTAGTGCTTGTGAATTTGCAAATATCATTTGTAATTTTAGATGCAAGATGTAGAAAATAAAATATTAAAAGAATCTGAAAATGATACTATGGTTGCAGCTTGCCGATTTCCATTTCCAAATATGAAACCAAATGAAACTATTGGTGAAGGTATAGACACTGTTTGGATTTATAAAATAATAAAATAATCAACATATTAATCATATAATTATTTAGTAGAATATTAAGTAAATTATTAATATGATTCCACTTATACTGTATGATTATACTGTGAGTATAAAGTGGTTTTATTATTTTTGAATCAACATTTTTTTGAATTCTTATTGAAAATGTTTAATGTAAATCCATGATCCTATTACATTTACTTTATTTCGGAAATTAATATTTATATTGACATTTATAAATTAATTGCTGGTAGACATTACTAATTGTGTCACTTACAATTAAAGTTAGCTTATTTACCATAAAATAAATTTAAAACCAATTAGAGTAAGAAGTGCAATTGTGTAATCTTATTAAAATAAGTTTAAGTCTTATTATTCAATCATTTCTTATTATAATAAAAATAAAATTTACTTTGACTATTTTTATGTTATGTTTTATTGTTACATTTTATATTTGATATTTATATGTGATAAAGTAATATATGTTTCTACCATTTATTTGGAAACAGCTTGAACAAACTCTGTTTATAAAAAAATAACATTAAAACTTCTAAAAAAATTATAAACGTTATAAAGTATATTATATAAACTTATAAGTACTTATAAATTAATTCATTTAGTTATAAATGCTTTGAATTTTATAATACCAAATGTTGCTGAGTTTTAAACCAAAAATTGCATTATGCATAAAAATTAATATAATTATAAAAAGGAAATGTAAAAACAGAGCTTAAAGCCGCGCTCTTAAGGGGGGCATGCTGTTGTTTCCAATACACTCCTTTTAAATACAAAGCAATTGCTTCGATCAATAACTCGAACAATTATTGAAAAATAAATAATTATTAATTATTTTTTATGTGTATTTTCATATTAGCCTTTATAATGCGATGTCATTTAAAAAAAAAACGTTGATGAAAAGTTTGGAAACCACTGCTCTTATCTATATGATGATCAGTTGGTATCTATGGAAGTCATTCTCACCTGTCAAATACTACGAAAAACACATGTTATAAATAATATTTTAATATGTTGTTTTGAAATGATTTTCTACAAATCTTTGTGATTATTTAA
>NW_020537324.1:27639106-27700479 GCF_003426905.1 Ctenocephalides felis
TGCGCCGCACCTGTGTAGGTTGTCGGACCTGTAAAAGGTTTGTTTTTCTACTCGGACAATACGTTTCAAATTTAGGCAATCGGGCAATTCTGACTCATAAAAAGGCCGATGCAGGCAATAGTTTTTGGCATTCAAATCAATTCATTCCGCGCCTTTCATTCGTTCAGTTACTTTCAGTTCCTTACAGTGTTCGAGTTGATTTATTCCGTGGTTTTCATTCATTTTGGTTTAATTCATTCATTCAGTTACTTGCAATCAATACATTCAGTTCCTTTCAGTGTTTGTTATCAGTTCAATATTATCAGTGGATTAAATTTCTATTGTGTGTCAAGTCAACAGTTATTTTTATTTGTCAGTGTATTCGAATTTCTTTTCAACCTATCCAACCGACTACGCTGATGTTTCCAGATCCAACCAAATAGCTGCCGCGGCTTGGACTTCCAAAACAGATAACATTTTCATACAATATTAATTAGTGTTCATTTTTGTTTTTTCATTTATATAAAATTTATATAGAATATATTTTAGTTTATTATTGATTACGGAGTAAGAAGAATTTTATTTTTAATTTATATTTGTTTACCATTGGTTTTTGTTTTCTGAATACATTTAATTTTTTTATTTTTCCTCGAAGTATAAAATACTTCGAAAGGGGTTGAGAAACCCCCCAACATCAACATTTGGTCCTTCGAGCCGGATCCTAATTATTATTAGGATTAATTGGGTGTATACAGAAAACAAAAATATATATAATGGCGCCTAAAATCGATATTGGTGCAGAAATTGCACGTCTAACCGCCAAGAGAGAGATGTACTTTTCAATTGTGCAAGAAACGTACGATCTATCGCAACAGATTGATGTATCTTCAAATAAGACACAATTTCTTGAAAATTTATATATTACTGAAAATGCTCGTGAACAATTTATTCAATTGTGCGATGAAATAAACAAATTAAAATATTTAGATAATCCTAGTTTCATTCCGGAATATTCCGCAATAAAGGCCCTTGAAACGATGTATGCCAAAATAAAACACGCTGAGAAATTACTAGATAATAAAAATGCGCATAGTTCTTCAATTAAAGACATAGTACCCAAACAACATTTACCGTCCATTGAAGTACCTAAATTCTCAGGAGATATTCAACAATGGCCATTATTTTATGAAACATTCAATTCACTAATTCATGAAAATACCGAGTTAGATAATGTTTCAAAATTTCATTTTTTAAAAGGAGCGTTACAGGGTCCGGTTTTAAAAATATTTCATTCTATACTACCGACCGCAAATAATTATCAAATTCTTTGGGAAGCGCTCATAAAAAAATACCAAAATAAACGGTACTTAGCCACCAATTATTTCAAACAACTATTGTCATTCAAAACCATTTCATCTGGACAAATAAATTCATTCCTGGAAAAATTCGATACCGCGGTGCAAGCGCTCTCCCAATTGAATATTCCCGACGCCTATGATTTCCTTATTACGTCACTGGCATTCTCGAAACTCGATCCGTTGTTACAAGAAAAATTCGAGCATTTTTATCAAGGTGAGTTTCCCAAATACCAAGACCTCCTGCATTTTCTTCAAAAGTCACAACAGGCAAAAAATCAAGTATATGGTATGACCAACAATTTCACTAATGACAAACCCAATTACAAAAACACTAAAATTAGCCGGTCATTTTTGTTAAAAAATAAATATGATAACAAATGCTTTGTGTGTCGGGAACAACACAGAGTGTTTACTTGTTCGAAATTTCTTTCATTGAGTATACCTGATAGGCGATCCCTTATTCAAAAATTAAACTTATGCGACAATTGTTTGGGTCATAAGATAACGACTACGTGTCGATCGAATAAAACCTGTTTATTATGTAACGAACGACATCACTCGCTATTGCATACTGGTAGCAATTTTGCGAGTACGGATCAAAATAATCTTTCTAATTCCAAATCAGTAGTACGGTTTTATGCGCATTTAATCAAAACAAAATCGCACATCATATTACCATATTGCCGACAGCAGTAGTAAAAGTTACTACTAGAAAAGAAAACATTTTATTACGTACAATTATTGATTCGGGAAGCGATAGAAATTTTGTGACATTAACTTGGTGCAAAAAGGCTGATTTACAAATTCTTCCAATATCAACCCAAGTGATCGGGTTAGGCAATTCGTCACATAAAGTTATTGGATTAGTTAATTTCACTTTGAAATCTTTAATTGATTCTTATCAGTTATCGGTCTGTGCATACGTAGTACACGAGATAGTGGGAAAGCAACCACAAATTACCATTCCGATTTCATCCATCAAAACATTTCTGAATTATCCTTTAGCGGATCCTAACTTTCATACACCCCAGGAGGTCGACGGAATTTTGGGTTGCGATGTTTTCGGCGAAATTCTTGGCACTAATCAGGTTAAAAATGATAAAGGATTACCTGTGGCCCTAGAAACCCGGTTGGGTTATCTAATATTAGGTTCCATTCCTGATTTATTTGAAAATACCGGCACTTCTACTAATTTATGTAATGTTTCAGATTCAGATTTTCATTTACAAATGAATAAATTCTTACAATTAGAAGACATTCCCGAAATAATCCTCTCTTCTAACGATGATTTATGCGAAAACCATTTTACTACAACTACTACGCGATCTCCAGATGGACGATATGTAGTAGCGCTGCCTTTTAAAAGTGAAGGCAGAAATTTATACAAATCATTTCATTTAGCCTTAAAGCGATACCACATGCTTGAAAATAAATTTTTGAAATATCCCGAATTTCATAAAAAATATGCCGCCGTTATAGAAGATTACCTGACTCAAAACCAATTATCCTTTGTCGATTATTGTCCGGTAGATCAGGAAGTCGATGATTTTATTAAAATAAAAAATGGATATTATATTCCACATTTCGCAGTCGAAAAAGAAAGTTCCTCCACGCCTTTACGCGTTGTGTTTGATGCATCTGCGAAAAATTCAGAATTCACTTCCTTGAACGAAATTTTGCATGTTGGTCCTAAATTACAAACCGACATTTGTTCAATCCTTCTAAATTTTCGTTTCGGGCCTATAGCATTAACAGCTGATATCAAACAAATGTATCGTAATATTTGGGTTCGTAAACAAGATAGAAAATATCAAAAAATCTTATGGAGACCGTTTCCCGATGCACCCATTGGCATCTATGAATTAAATACCGTAACTTTTGGTCTATCATCATCTCCCTTTCAAGCTATCAGAACCATCAAACAACTATCCCGAGACGAATGTTCCAAATATTCTCAATCTATTTCTAGAATTCTTGAGAACGATGTCTATATTGATGATGTGGTTACAAGTATCGACTCCTTGGATAGCGCTAAAACCATTTGCGAGGGTTTGCAGACTGTATTATCGTCTGGTGGTTTTGAATTAAAAAAGTGGGAATCTAATAATTCTAATCTGCGTAAACTTTTTTCTGATTCTGATGTACAAAATAAACATTTCTCTAAATCGGATTTTCAAATGGAATCTTCTACAAAGGTATTGGGATTAAAATGGGATCCCTTATCAGATAATTTTTCATTCGAAATAAAGCTTACGTGGAGAAAATGGACAAAGAGACAACTTCTTTCAGTAATAGCGCGAATCTGGGATCCTCTGGGTTTCCTAACTCCGATAGTTGTTAAGATAAAAATATTATTGAAAAAAATTTGGACATTAAAAATCGATTGGGATGAGGAATTACCATCATTTATTATTACATCATGGTTAGCCGTATATTCCGAATTAGAGCATCTTAATAACTATCAGATTCCGCGTTATCTCGAAACATCAAAACAAAACAAATGTTCATTATTTGGTTTCGCGGATAGTTCAGAGCAAGCGTATGGAGCGGTAGTTTATATTAAATCTCTTGGCAATCCGAATTTCTTGTTGATTTCAAAATCGCGTGTAACACCGATTAAAAACCAAACATTAGCCAGGCTTGAACTTTGTGCCTGTCATTTACTGTCAAAACTTCTGAATTTTATATTAACGAATAACCAACATAGTATAGATTTTGATTCTATTTACTGTTTTTCCGATTCTATGATTGTCCTTCACTGGTTAGCAGGACCGGCTACTCGTTGGAAAACATTTGTAGCCAATAGGGTAACAAAAATACGGGATCTCATTCCTAATGCACAATGGCTTCACATTCCTTCTAATCAAAATGCAGCCGATTGTGTTTCTCGAGGTCTTCGACCTAAGGATTTTATCCAACATAAGAATTGGTTGTTTGGGCCGGATTGGTTGAATGGTCCTATATCAACTTGGCCTGCAAAAACGGTTGAACCTTCCGGAGATATTGATCAAGAAAGAAAAGCTAACGCTCTAATAGTAAAGAGTGTCATACCACCGATCAATCCTTTATATGAATTAACGCAAAAATTTTCTAATTGGTGCAAACTTGTAAGAATTTTCGCTTATATATTGAAGTTTTGTAAAATTATAACAAATCGAAACCGACTTTTGACTTCAGATTTGAAACAAGCCGAGGTTATTATTATTCGTTTAGTCCAAGAACATCATTTTCCCGAAGAATTCAAACTATTAACGAACGGAAAGTCTTGTTCGAAGAAGTTTTGCCGACTAAATGTGGTTTTGGATTCTAATAATTGTTTACGCGTTAAAGGTAGATTAGGATTAACAACTAATAACAATCCACTTCTTTTGCCAAAAAAAGACCAAGTAGTAAATTGTCTCATAGATTACTACCATATTAATAATTTACATACTGGATCAAACTTAGTATTATCTTTATTGAGGCAAAAATATTGGATCTTGTCGGCTCGTGCAATAATTCGTAATCGTCTTCACAAGTGTATAACTTGTTTTCGACAGAATCCGAAACCCATTTTTCCATTCATGGGCGACTTACCAGTACCGCGCATAACAGCCAGTAGAGCTTTCCTAAACGTCGGCGTTGATTATGCAGGCCCCTTCAATATCTCCATGAGTCGTCACAGAGGCGCTCGAACCTACAAGGCTTATATATGCTTGTTCATCTGTTTAGCCACTAAGGCGATACATCTCGAATTAGCTTCAGATTTAACAAGCGATACATTTTTAGATTGCTTGAAACGATTCCTAGCCCGGCGTGGTCCTATTAAATGTATTTACTCCGATTGTGGAACCAATTTTATAGGAGCCAAAAATACTCTTGATTCCTTATTCCTTCTCCTAAATTCCGAAGAGTATAAAAAGCGTTTCAATGAATTATTGGTTTTACATGACATTGAATGGAAATTTAATCCACCGTTTGCCCCACATTTTGGAGGTATATGGGAGGCGAATATTAAATCAGTGAAGACCCATTTGTTTAAAGTTATAGGGTTGCAAATTTTATCCTACGAAGAGTTTAATACAGTCCTCAATCAAATCGAAGCCTTACTGAATTCAAGACCGTTATGTTGGCTGAGCAATGATCCATCGGATCCTCAACCTCTTACGCCTGCGCACTTTTAATGCAAGAGCCTCTGTCGGATTTGCCCGTTGACTATGAAAACTTGAATTTGACTAAAAGAAAACAATTGTTAGATCATATTGTCGCTTCTTACTGGAAGCGATGGAATGTGGAATATCTAACCGAGCTACAGGTCCGACAGAAATGGAATACAGTCACTAATCCTATTAAAAAGGGTGATTTGGTAGTTGTAAAACAAGAGAATGCGCGTCCGCTCCATTGGGGGTTGGGAAGAGTTGAAGAGGTTTTTCCGGGCTCCGATGGAGTGGTTCGAGTAGCATTGGTAAAAACGGGAAATACCCTAATCAAGCGGCCTGTTGTCAAACTATGCCCCCTACCTATTCAATAGTTTATATCTGAATTATTCATTTCAAAAAAAAAAAAAACTTTTCTATCTCATGATATATTTGCTTCTATATATAGTTTTGCCAAATTTTCAATCTCCAGGGCGATGAGAACACCCCTCATAGTCTCTGGAAGATTCTTGTAAATGTCCAAAAAATCTAGACCCTGGCGCGAAAATAAAACTTCCGCAATCTAGATTGTGTGAATGTGGTAGGTGTGAGAGCGGGACCCTGGCGCGAGGTCAGGCTTCCGTAACCGATCTACTCTGAATGAAAGTTTGAATTTATTTTGGCAATTCTATCCTTCCTAATCATGAGGTTCACTATGTACCAATTTCGAGTATTTTCAGAAGTATAAAAGGCTAACCTTTTAGTCGGGGGAAAATGTTTGCGCCGCACCTGTGTAGGTTGTCGGACCTGTAAAAGGTTTGTTTTTCTACTCGGACAATACGTTTCAAATTTAGGCAATCGGGCAATTCTGACTCATAAAAAGGCCGATGCAGGCAATAGTTTTAGCATTCAAATCAATTCATTCCGCGCCTTTCATTCGTTCAGTTACTTTCAGTTCCTTACAGTGTTCGAGTTGATTTATTCCGTGGTTTTCATTCATTTTGGTTTAATTCATTCATTCAGTTACTTGCAATCAATACATTCAGTTCCTTTCAGTGTTTGTTATCAGTTCAATATTATCAGTGGATTAAATTTCTATTGTGTGTCAAGTCAACAGTTATTTTTATTTGTCAGTGTATTCGAATTTCTTTTCAACCTATCCAACCGACTACGCTGATGTTTCCAGATCCAACCAAATAGCTGCCGCGGCTTGGACTTCCAAAACAGATAACATTTTCATACAATATTAATTAGTGTTCATTTTTGTTTTTTCATTTATATAAAATTTATATAGAATATATTTTAGTTTATTATTGATTACGGAGTAAGAAGAATTTTATTTTTAATTTATATTTGTTTACCATTGGTTTTTGTTTTCTGAATACATTTAATTTTTTTATTTTTCCTCGAAGTATAAAATACTTCGAAAGGGGTTGAGAAACCCCCCAACATCAATACGGTTTGAAAATAGAATATTTTTAATTTTTTTACACGATTTTATTCCATTTAGCACGATTTGAAATTTTATGTACTTAAATTTTTTTGTCAAATTTAATTTTTGCGAAGTATGTTCATATCACAAAAAAGTATTTATGAAAGAAAAAAGTCTGATAGTTTGCGAACACTAGCTTAAAGATTTAAGTGAATTCCCTTTTAGCGCGTACAAACGATTTTACTGGTCAAAGCAAATGTGAATGGCACTAATTTAGGGGAATACCCTAAAAATTCTTGTTTTTCACTAATTTTAATAGGTTTTAGAGATTAGAAACAAATCACCCATTTTTGTATAAGATCAATGTCTTTTTTTACACGGCTTCTTCTGGAACCAATCTGCCGTGTAAAAACAGACTTAGGTGTATTCAATTTTATTTAATTGATTTTTTTTATATTTTAGCGATTACATGAACAACAAATTAATCGTCGTTGGAAATTTCGTGCTCGTGTAGTAGATGCCTTAAGTGAACAAGTGAAAAAATGCGTTATTAATATGATGGAGCCGGAACCAAGCAAACGATGGCGGATTGATCAGGTCGTACAGAGCGACTGGATTGGAATGGATTCACGATTATTAGGTGAATAATTAATTATAAGTCTAAAATATCAAAAATATTAATATCTTCAACAACAATCAACACATTTTTTGTTTCAATCATAAGCACGCAAACGAAATCAACAAGAGTTTATTAACATAATAAAGAAAATATGAATTTTTGAGTAATTTATCAGTGTTCGACGCAAAATGAATTTTATAAGAAGCCATTAAGTATTATACATAGTTCTTTCAAAATTTAAACCTATAAATAATTAAGAAAAAAAAGTACAGCGGAGGATTTTATTTACCTTGATCACATGAAAATGTCTAAATTCTTTATTTTACAAAAAGAATAACACTTTGATTATAAGTAACTTGTATTTTACACATTAAATTGTCAATTTCAAAATTTAAACTCAGGACTAAATTCTGCTGAAAATGCTGCTCTCACACAAGCTATAGAGGAGCGCAGACGTATGATCCAAGAAGGAGAGATGAGAAACCCCGATGGAACCAGTTCTCGACCCATAGGTCAGACACGTACTAGAGGTTCTTTTATATGCATTTTTTATTTATGCTTGCATGTAAATATTTATGTAGTTGTTACTATGTTTTAGATATGAGTATTTTAAAAGAAGGACCAATACGAAAAGCAGTGTCACAAAGACTCTCTGATGATAAGAGATAACATTTTAAAAACTAATGTCACATAACATATATATTGATTGAAAAACTTTATTTGTCGAATAATTAGCATTAAATACAAAAAAAAAAAAACAAATCAACAAATTCGAATTGTGCTTTTTCCCATAACAACTATGAGGCCTTCATCTTGGATTTCTTTAAGTGCGTCTTCAAATTGCTCTCGAGTTACCATCTGAAATAGTATTTCATAATTATTATTTATTTTAATAAATTAAAGTAAATGCGATTTGACATGTATTCTAGTATAGAATGCTTACAACTTGACTGCCTTCTTTAATATCCATTAAGAGTTTCTGATAATTTATTGTTGGCTGCTTGTCTTTAGATTTAAGTGCTGCTTTTATTGCTTGTATGAGGTCTGCCTTATGCTTTCTAGCAGCACTGCTTAAACCAGTTGTCAAAATTCCTACATCTATTTTACCTGATAAAGGATCTGTTGCAGATTGTTTTAGGGCCTCACGATGCAACCTATTAAATGAGAAAATGATTTAGAAAAAAAAATGGATATACATTTTCAATTCATTTGGTTACATCTATGTACACACCTCCATGCTTCTTCAACATCAACTAGCTCAACCACTGGGCTGAGCCTTACTTTCGCATGAGCTTCTGCTAAACGTATAAGACTTTCCAATTGTCTCGGATATGCAGATATTTGACCTCTTCCTGCGCCTACCTTGCGCATATCTACATATGCGAGTATCAACTTCTGTTGAGCCTCTTCACTCAAAGTTGGGTGCACATGTTCACGAGCATAAGCTAAATAATCTCGTAGAACACTAATATCCTAGGTTTTCAACATAACAATAAATTATATTAAAGGTTATTATGTATAAAGAATGGTAAATAATTTTAACATACAAATAATTCATCTTCTTCATCTTGTCCAGTTGCATAATACAATGAAACTAAATGTGTAGCTAATCTTCTATCAAATAATTCATCTTGTGGATCCAAGATCAAAAATATCAAATCAAATCTAGACATTAATGTATGTGGTAATTGTACATTGTCAATTATAGTCTTATTTTTATTCCATTGAGATTCACAAGGATTAGCAGCTGCTAGAATTGATGTTCGGGCATTTAATTGGCAGATTATTCCAGCCTTTGCAATACTCAGAGTTTGTTGCTCCATAACCTGCAAAAAGCATATTCATATTAATTCAAGCCTCCAAATTAATTCTTTTTTTTTTATACCTCATGTAAAACACTTCTTGTGGAATCATTCATTTTATCAAATTCATCTATGCAACAAATTCCATTGTCTGCAAGAACCAAAGACCCCCTGAAATATTTTTGTTTTAATTATTTTGCAACTTAAAAGAAGTAAGAAGTATGCATATTTACGTTTGCAATACTAATTGTCTTGTTTCAGGATCTTTTGTAACATAAGCTGTCAGACCCACTGCTGAAGATCCTTTGCCTGATGTATACTGGCTTCGAGGTACTAGATTGTACACATACTAAAAACAATGTTAAACAATCATTACCTATTGCAGAAAGTAGGTGTTACAGATAATTATAGCTACCTGTAGTAACTGAGATTTGCTTGTTCCTGGATCTCCACATAAAAGAATATTTATTTCGGCTCTAAAATTAATAATGAAAGACTAGTTAATGAACAATAACAAAATATATATTGAAATGTGTTACTAGTTAACTTCCCAAAGAAGTTTACGTTTTCGTTAAAAACATCGTTTTCTCGAAAATTTTGTTTTCTCGACGTTTCAAGTCATCCTGAATCGATTTAGACTGAATTTGGAAAAAGTATGTGTGTGTGTATGTGATCCGATTTTTCTATCTTTCGTTTTCTGTTTCATTGTAAACAGCTAAACCAATTTTTAAAATTTACAACCCATTTGATGTAATGAATCGAAAACTGTTTGCAAAATTCTAGTTTTTCACGTTGAGTAGTTTTCGGTAAAGACAAAAGTTGAAAAAATTTTTGGATTTCTGATGGATTTTTTTTGACAATAGAAATTATGGTCATACTAAATATTGAATTTCAAAAATTTGTTAAAGTTTAAAAAACGATATATAAAAAGTCAAAAGTTTTGTGAATTGATAATTTGATTTTCAAAAAACCGCTGAAGCAATTTCAGATGTTGAAAAGCCCATGTGGAAACTTTATAAACATGACCCTTCTTATAGTTTTGCGTGTCGATCGGCCAAGCCGTTTCTTTGGAATTTAGCAGAATAGTGAAAAAAATTTTGTTCACTTTTTTGCACAAGATTCATATTAGAAGTTGTTTGAAACATAATTGACAATTGAATAGATTATATTTGAAATAAACAGATGAAACCAAATATCTATCCAAATACTTTTAATCTCAATTTCTATCGATTAAGTATATTTCCACATTTCGGGATATTCAGGCAACTTACCTTTAGGACAAATATTTAAAGATTTTAAATGGTTTGATTTTGAAATTACAATAATATAATATGAGTTGAAATATTACCTAAAATGATCACGTCCAGAAGTCGTAAATGTCTTCTTAGTGCCTCCAAAAAGTTGCAATAAAATTCCCTTTTTAATATCCAAATTTTCATAAATTGAGGGAGCAATAGCTCTGGCTAACCGGTCATATACATCAGGTTTTTGAGAGAGCAGCCTCAATAATTCTATACGTTCTGGAGGAAAAGCATGGTCTTTTCTAAAAGCATAAAGACTTGATTAATCATGATCCAATTTTAATGTTGATAATCAATTAATTTACATACCCCTCTTCAGTTTCATAAAGTCTCTTGTTATCAATCTTACGGAAGTGAACCACATCAACATGAGTTTTATAAACTGCCCTGACATTTCTCATTCTAGGATTAGCTTGAGTTGGGATGGCTCGATATATTCCAGTTACAGTTACTCGATCACCAGGTTGTACCATGTCAACCAAATCATTATGGGCAAATAATATTACGGTATGTGGGGTCTGGCCAGCTGGCATATCATCTGAGAATAATTGATGACTCAAATAAAAATGAAAAGTCATACTTTAAAACTCTTAAAATAATCGTTTAACTACCTGGACTTTCTTGAAGCTTAATCATTTGCTTATCCGTAAAGTTAGATCTGTTATGAACTAATTGGAAACAATGATTTGTATTGCAGTGAGAGCACAATGTAGGCTCATTAATACGACCTCTATCAATTTCTACAGCACTAGTGAATGAGCATACAATACACTTAAAGAATGCTTCCCGCATTTCAGGAATTATGTTCGAGCACCGAATTACCATACCAGATATAGTAATCAATTGATCAATATCTGAAAGTATTTATAATTATTAGCATTCATATTACATAAAAAAATCATGCATATAATATATAAACCTTCAGGATTTAGTGCCCTCATATTTTTAGTTTTGGCAGCATTAAATGGTCGAACTTGGATCTGGTGATCTAATACTGCCTCAGGATATTTATTAAAAAACATTTCATTAATTGCCATATCCAAGGTGGGAATTACTTCTTGAGGATAGCATAATAATTGTCTGTATAAAGCAGCGTCAAAAGTTTCTAAATGTGCACAATTGACATTCAAAAATGGTTCTTCTAATGTTTTTATCTAAAAGAAAGTTGTTTGTTTATTTATATATATATATATATATATATATATATATATATATGTGTGTGTGTGTGTGTGTGTGTATGAAGTGACAAATTATATAATGACCTCTTCAAGTTTCTGCATGTACAAAGGTTCATTTAAATCCATTCCCTCACTTCTCTCATCATATTCTGGAGTGTTATCAATATACCGCTCAATAAAGCTTTTAAATTTCCTCTTACATTCATTTACAACAACATTTGTTCCCCAAATCACTAGCTGAGGTCCTGCTGATTCAGACTCATCTCGATCTGAAGGTGCTGCAGGATCTGTTCTTGGCTATAATTTATTTCCAAATAATTAGAAATTATTTATATATTACAATCTTTTAATGACTTACTGGATCTGAATTAACATGAACTTGTCGCAATCTTTTATCAAGACGAATGTCAGGTCGGAGCCTGATAGGTGTTCCAGCAATTCCAGATCGGGGAGTTCTGATACTTCCCATTGAGCTGGGAGTGCCATAATTTAAAGGAGAACTCAAATCGATATCACTTAAGTTTAAATGAGCATAAGGACTAGTGGGAGCCAAAGGCTGAGCAGGTGATGTTGGAGGAATTGAAACACTGTCTGATCCAGAAACTGTGACATTTTCATTTCGATTTGAATTTGCATTGCGGCCCCATTTCATTGGTGTGGAAGCAACAGAATCTTGAGATTGACCAGCTACTAATATAAATATATTCATATAGATTCTTCAGTTTTTATTGATAAATCAATCAATTTTACTAACAAGTTTTCTCTGCAGAGTAACATATTTAACAATACAAATTTATAAAAATATAATTGATTTTATTGCTTCTCAGCTTAAGAACAGAAAAAACAAACAAATCAATTTTTGTTCTTTCTTCGAAAAATGAATAATAATTGATTATTGGAAGTTCTGGGTAAATGCTTACCAGGTTTTACTGGTGTCCTTCCTCTTCTACTAACACCAGAAGGAGTTTGAGGTCCATCTTGTGATTGCTGTGTTCTACGTGAAGGAGTTCGTGCTGGTGATGATTGGTGTGACTGTCCTTGTGCCAACCTTTGTGAAGATCTGGGTGTTCTTTGAGTTGTAGAAGATTCACCTTGATTACTTTTAGGTGTTCTTGGGGCTCTTGTACTGTCAGAACTAGATTGGCTTGACGATTTTTCGGGTGAAGGCATCTTCATGGATAATACAAAATGCAAATTCAATTAGCACATACAAATAAATTTAAGAAAAAAAGTAACTTTGTAATTGACAATATAAAAATCAACCAAATAACAGTACACAAATTAAATATAAAACTATTATAATTATTGGAGAAAATAATATAACTACCTTGAGCTAAATATTTATAAAAGTAACAATTTAAAACTATTTAACTATTTGTATTGGCTTCTTTTAATGAACTAAAATCACGTAACTAATTAAAAGCATAAAATTATGTATTAAATACAAAATAGTATCAAAACATAACATAACATTAAACAAACTAAGATAGCTGGAACTACTTTTTGGCGCCAAAAGTAAAGTCAGTGTCAATCGATTTAATGTTTATTATTTGATAATGTTTGCACTACTGCACTTACGAAAATATGATCATGACATGATTCATAGCGCAATATTTGAAAATGTTCGGAATTTGACGTTTCAAAAGTTTTCGATTACATTACGTAAATAATATGAACATCAGTTCAGAAATAAAAGATGTTACTGAAGAAACTAAACATATATCTGGAACTGGAAAATTTTTATTAGCTATAACAGGTATGCTGATATAATAATACAAAAGTTTGCACATTAATTATTTTTAATATGAAATCTAACCTAACAGGTGGAATTGGTATTGGAATAACAGTAATATGTTCCTCCTTCGTAACTCCTGCTTTAAGGCGTCACTGTTTACCTTTTGTACCTGCCACTACAACTCAAATACAAAATGTCTTAAAAGGTGTTATGCAAAGAAAAGGAAAATTGATAGACATTGGATCAGGAGATGGCCGAATTGTTATTGGTAGAAACATTTTGTCACATCGAATATATATATATATATATATATATATATATATATATATATATAAATATATATACAAATTTATTTATTTTTCTGAACTATTTTGCTTGAATAGTATTTTGATTTACTTAATATCGAACTGATTTTTTTTTCTAGCTGCAGCCAAAAAAGGCTTTCAATCTGATGGTGTTGAGGTCAACCCTTGGCTTGTTATGTATTCAAGAATATCAGCATTTAAACAAAATGTTCATAAAATGACAAATTTTTATAGACAAGACTTATGGAAATTTTCTTTATCACCATATAAAAATATTGTAATTTTTGGAGTTGAAGAAATGGTATGTACATAAACGTGAAATTTCTTTTATTTAAATTGTTTTATATCTTCTTTTATTAAATTTATATAGTTCATGATTTTTTATATCAAACCATAAATAAGTATATTAGACAGTCATATCATTCTACCACTGGCATATCTGCTAATAATAATTATTTTTTACTATTATTACATATATGTAGTGCTTGTGAATTTGCAAATATCATTTGTAATTTTAGATGCAAGATGTAGAAAATAAAATATTAAAAGAATCTGAAAATGATACTATGGTTGCAGCTTGCCGATTTCCATTTCCAAATATGAAACCAAATGAAACTATTGGTGAAGGTATAGACACTGTTTGGATTTATAAAATAATAAAATAATCAACATATTAATCATATAATTATTTAGTAGAATATTAAGTAAATTATTAATATGATTCCACTTATACTGTATGATTATACTGTGAGTATAAAGTGGTTTTATTATTTTTGAATCAACATTTTTTTGAATTCTTATTGAAAATGTTTAATGTAAATCCATGATCCTATTACATTTACTTTATTTCGGAAATTAATATTTATATTGACATTTATAAATTAATTGCTGGTAGACATTACTAATTGTGTCACTTACAATTAAAGTTAGCTTATTTACCATAAAATAAATTTAAAACCAATTAGAGTAAGAAGTGCAATTGTGTAATCTTATTAAAATAAGTTTAAGTCTTATTATTCAATCATTTCTTATTATAATAAAAATAAAATTTACTTTGACTATTTTTATGTTATGTTTTATTGTTACATTTTATATTTGATATTTATATGTGATAAAGTAATATATGTTTCTACCATTTATTTGGAAACAGCTTGAACAAACTCTGTTTATAAAAAAATAACATTAAAACTTCTAAAAAAAAATTATAAACGTTATAAAGTATATTATATAAACTTATAAGTACTTATAAATTAATTCATTTAGTTATAAATGCTTTGAATTTTATAATACCAAATGTTGCTGAGTTTTAACCAAAAAATTGCATTATGCATAAAAATTAATATAATTATAAAAAAGGAAATGTAAAAAACAGAGCTTAAAGCCGCGCTCTTAAGGGGGGCATGCTGTTGTTTCCAATACACTCCTTTTAAATACAAAGCAATTGCTTCGATCAATAACTCGAACAATTATTGAAAAATAAATAATTATTAATTATTTTTTATGTGTATTTTCATATTAGCCTTTATAATGCGATGTCATTTAAAAAAAAAACGTTGATGAAAAAGTTTGGAAACCACTGCTCTTATCTATATGATGATCAGTTGGTATCTATGGAAGTCATTCTCACCTGTCAAATACTACGAAAAACACATGTTATAAATAATATTTTAATATGTTGTTTTGAAATGATTTTCTACAAATCTTTGTGATTATTTAAGAATAACCATTTTATTCAATATTGATATTAGTGCTAGTGGTATTAACTTTAAATAGTTGTGTCAACATGAGTGAAAATTACTTCAATAGCTATGAGGATTTAGAGGTTTGATTTAGCGCGTGTACATTAATGAATTGACTTAAATCTTATGTTAATTGGCATTGCCCTTCAGTTATGAACATTTGTTTTTATTATTGATTCTATTAAATTTTCTTAATAGAAAGTAGAACTTGTAATTTCAACTCGAGTAGAGAAGCTTGAATATTATATTTCTTTATAATAAATGAACGCGAATTACTATGTTATATATATGCAATATTAAGTTATGCATTGTATGAACATTAATTATTTTTTTAGGTTCATAGATTGATGCTAGAAGACGGTCCTAGGGTTCGAGCATATAAGTCTGCAATCATGAACCAAAAAGAATTATTTGAAGGCAGATGCGTTATGGATGTTGGAGCAGGTTCAGGCATTTTATCAGTTTTCTGTGCACAAGCTGGCGCTCGCAAAGTTATAGCGGTTGAAGCTAGTGCACTTGCAAAATTAGCAGAACAAATTATTGCAGAGAATGAAGTACAACATATTGTACAGGTAGAACGTAGATTATGCATAATAATTTTAGTAACATCTTATTTATTTCTTTATATGCTGACATTCAAAAAGCCTTCATAATATCTTAAAATGAAAATGCAAAACAATCATTGAAATGTTCTTATTTCTATTTAGCTTATTTTTTATTTACCTTCTTATTTTTTCTTATCTATATTATTTATCCAAATAATTGAAAAGATATATTTTTGAATATTGCCGTTTAAATAGTTTTAAATAAAATTCATGGTAGCCACTACAGCTATTTCATTATTTGTTTGAAAATGTTATTTTCGAAATAACATATCTGATTTGAGTTTATTTTGACAAAAGTTACATTATAATTACCAATAATCATGTGCAGTGTATTTTACTTTCTATTAGATATGTTGACTTGTAAAAGTGATTCAAAATCAAGTAAATCAACTCTACTCCTTTGGTCGAATCAACTTATTGACATTTTAACAATGTTATTTTAAGCAATATTTCTTTTAGTTTAACATTATTTTAGTAAAAGTAAAGTTAAATTAAAATTAAAATTAAATACTTCAATTTGATAGGGGTTTGATGCTGTATTTAGATTAGTTTATTATTTACATTCATATTCAATTATATTGGTATGATTAAAATAATTTATTATATTATATATATTGTATATATATATATATATATATATATATATATATATATATTGTAGAGTTTTGAACAAGAATCCAAAAAGTAATAAAAATTGAGAGAATAATATTATTTGTGTTTTCAAATAATAATTTTAAAAAAGATAAAACTTATAGTAATTTTAATTTACAAAATTTACCTATTCGTCTGAAAAATAACTCATAAATTCAATTTTTGTTAAAATCTTGTTTAGTGAAAAAGTGCTAACGTATATTCAAACATACAGGTAATTAATTCAATTTTGTCTTTAACCTTTTCTTAAAATTTTCCATAACATTCAAAAAAAAATAATCATTTTTAATATCCTGTTAGATAATCCACTCATTTATTTTTATCATTTTCATTTTGATCATAATATCATATTTCTGTACATTATTATTTTTTCAACTAATTTATTAATTAAGAAAAAGCCATTTTCTTTTCTTAAACATATTGTTTGCTTAAATCTCATCAAGATCATGTTTCTTGACAGATGTCCTGAAGATGGAACGTACCTAGTTCCGAAACGTCGACAGTAAATAAATAAATGAATAAAGAAATAGTTTTTTTTGTTTTGTATTACTTTTTGGATTCTTGTTCGAAACTCTACAAAATATACACAAATCCAAGACTCTACCATTTATATATATATATATATATATATATATATATATATAAAAATAAATGGTCCTAAATATTGACATTTTCGAATTTCCTTGCTCCCAAGGGCTCGAATGGTTCCAAAAAAAAAGTTAATATTAAGAGCTAAAACTTTCAGAGAATTATTTTTATCAATTTGGAGCCATTTGAGCCATTGGGAGCAAGGAAATTCGAAAATGACTATGTTAAGGACCACCCTAATATATATATATATATATATATATATATATATATATATATATATTGATTATATTGTTAATATATTTAGTTCATTAAAGGTGAAATATAGTAAAGTGGAAGATCTCAAATTAGTAGATAATGAAAAGGTTGATATTATAATATCTGAATGGATGGGATTTTACCTTTTACATGAAGGTATGCTTGATAGTGTTCTTTACGCTAGAGATAATTTTCTTAAACCTGAAGGTTGTTTGTTTCCTCAGTCTGCTTCAATATCAGCAGCTTTATGTAGGTTAGTTTATTTTATAATCTCAGTATATTTATTTCTTATTAAAATTTTTAGTAATTTATATTTTTTCCATAGTTCTTAAAATATGAGAATGATTATTTTAATTTGTTGAATGCCAACTTGTTTTTATAAAATATATTTACATTTTATAAAATAGTTATCATTTTAGGCAGACTTAACAAATTACTATTGTCGAAATATATTACTTATAGCCAAATATCCGACGTCCCTCTGATAACACGGATTCTATATATCACTAATCTCACTCAACGGATACGATTTCCTTCTGCGCAACCTATGAATGAATCTAGTAACTAAATATGGTTGTAAAAAGTTTTAATACAACATATTTATATATACATGCCAGTTTATGACATCGGATTAATTAGTGCTTTTTCACACAAAATTAGTCTTTCCAAAAAAAAAAATCGAATGAAAATCTTTTTGCTAGAAAAGTTTTTTTTTAGTTTAGGTTTTGTTTAATGTTTTTATCCTTATCTATGTTTTTATCATTACCTAATATAAACCTTTGAATTCAATAAAAATAATTCATATTGTTTTATTTATTTTTTTTCATTGGCTATTGCTTTAACACTTAACTAGTTGAAATTCTTATCAAACACTTTAAAACCTACATCATTTTTATGAGTTTTTCAAAGTTTGAATTAAAAGTGGTTTTCTGCCTGATGTTGTTTTTTACAACATACTCTTCAATATATATGATTATATTATTTAAGCCTCTTTTTTTAATTATGTTTGCTGTTGATTATCAACAAATATTGTGGTGTTACTCTAGCCTAAACTAAGAATTAATTTGCAGATTGCCTTCACTTTTTGATCAGTGGTCTAACATTCATGGAGTTTCAATGAATTGTTTTGGTTCTCATTTAAGAAAGCAAATGTGTGAAAAACCTGAAATTATGACTGTTCTTCCTGAACATATATTAACAAAACCTGAAGTAATTTGTTGGTTGGATCTCAAAACGATAACACTAGAGGATTTGCAAAAACTTTCAGCACAATTTATATCAGGTTTGAAAATAAATTTATAGTTTGTAGAGCCGTTTTCTTAAATTAATAAGCTATAATGTTTAATTTTTTATAACTCTTTTTTTTACCCCAAAATATTCTATTTTGATTATAAGAACTTAAGTGGGTTTTAAATGATCAATTTTTTTTTATCTTATCTCAATAGGTATAGAAGTTTCTATTAGTTTGCGAACTTAATTCTTTATTTCCACTACTAATTTCAAAGATACTTTTAGTATGTGACAATCCTGTCCAGCGGGGGGATATAGTGTGTTTGCCATAACAAAATTGTTTGATGCATTGTTTGATTATAGTTTGTGTTTAGAAATATTGGAATCGACAACATAATGTTATGACAAAAACTTTAATTTTATTTTTTTCACAGGCATGTCAAACATACATTTTCCATTTTTTCATATTTATATCTTTAAAAACATTAGATTCCTATTGATAGGGATGAGATGTGCTGATTGCAAAGGCAGGTCCAGTCGTTTCGGAGATACCGAGCTAAGTTTGCCAAAAATGGCAGTTTTTGAGAGAACTAAGCATCTGAATTGAATGATTCAAAAAACTTTCTGCTTGTGTTAAGAAAAAAATTGCTTTTGGGAAAAAAATTGTTGACAAAACAATTGCTTTTTTTCATTTCAACAGTTTTTTTTTAATTTTTTTTTTTTGTATATCGAAAATAATTCAGATTTGTATTTTAATTCGGGCTAAAGTTTTAAAGCTTATTTATATACTTTGTATAAATAATTGTAACTTTGCAATTCAGTTTATATAAATCTTATAATTATTACACAGTGGTTATAATAATCTATTTGAAAACTTTTAATATTCCTCGAACATTTCGTTACGGTAGGGGAAGTTCCAGCAATTTGCCTTCAGACACGATGCCATACACCACTAGTTAGATAAAATTTTCAACCGTTTATTTCGAAAATAATGTTATTGCTTTCAATTAAATCTTAACATTACGATTTCTAATTGATATCTCTCACACATTGTTTTTTTGGTATGCATATACATATTTATTGTCAATCAAAACATATATTATTTTTAGGACAATATGCCGGTCTTTATGCTTTTAAAGAGTTTAACTCCAATGAGATATCTATTTTTTTTTGAATATTTTATTTTAGATTGTATGGCCTTTTTTGTGCACAAATTTTATCGCTATATTAAAATTTTATAGGAAACGTCGAAACATTTTTTTTTAAACTTAATAAATTGCTTTGTGTTATATTAAGCATCTGCCATAAGAAAATATGGTCACGATTGCATATCATGTATATAGTTTTTGATATTATCATATCATTTTAATTAATGATATGATATTTATTTTTACAGAACTAGAGGAGTTTTGTAGTCTTATTTTTCCGGTAGTTAAAAAAAATAGCTTGGCCGATCTTGTCGCAAACTTAATTGCGGGCTCTTCCTTATCAAGTTATTCCTATGGCTTTTAAGTTTTTCAAATGTCCAGCCCATCCGTTTTGCTTTTTTTCTATATTTACTTTTTAAAGTGACATTATTACAGCTTCTATATAGAAATCATCATTTATATTTTACATAACTATTATTTTATTATAAATTTATCATAAAATATTAATAAAAATTTGTTTTGTATTAAATTCGTCTTGTGCACAAATCTAATAATTAATCATATTTGATCAACTATAATATCTCATTACTGATAATAGTAATTGCAACATCCAATTAGGGTTAAAAAATAATCCATATTTAAGTACATGTTACAAATTTCCAACAGCTTCCAACAGCCGATTTTACACAACTATTAAAACTTTATAATTCAAATGGACTCCACCACTTATTCACTTACATATATATGTATATATATATATATATATATATATATATATATATATATATATTTGTTATAATTTATTTTTGTTAATCAAGACTTTAATGTCTATGTATGAATATATGTATGCATTTATTTATTTTTTATACAATGTTCAGACAATCTTTATCTATTTATTTATTATTGTGTAACTATTTTACAACTACCAAATACTGTATTATAATAAACAACTAAAACTATTTTTTTTTTTTGACAAAATGAACCTTTTAATATTGGAATATCTGATTTCTTTTAATCTCTTTTCTTAATTAGATCTTATAATATCATAAAATTATTATAGTTACCAAAGAAAAAACTAATATCCAAGGATTATGCATTTGGTTTCAATGTCAATTTGGGCAAAATTCTGTGATGGAAAAATTAGAATTATCAACATCGCCTTTTGATGAAAATACTCATTGGAAGCAAACTGTTATAGTACTTCCTGAAGAAAAGCAAGTGGAAGAAGGTGAGCCATTAGCTTGGAATCTGGACATTTGCAGAAGTGTAGACTGTAGAAAGTAAGTTTTATTAATATTTGCAAATTAAAATTAAAATTATAATTTTAATTTTAATTTAATTAAAATTAAATAAAATTAATAATAAATATTTTCAAATATATTTGTATACAAAACAACCTCTTAATTACAAGTGGCACGTTTCATAAATATACCATGAATAACCGTGAATACAGTATAGTAACTTATATAGGATTTAGTATTGTCGAGGTCAAGTTTCAAGGTGGCAAATATATATATATATATATATATATATATATATATATATATATATATATAGAATATTCGGCAGGTTTTTGGCGTCTAAGCCTATTTGTATTAATGTAATTACTATCAGTGATTGTTATATTACTGATGCTCTACATGTTTATTCAAATTTTATGCCTAGACTTGCCACTATTCGGCTACTCTTTGTTGTTTGGAATATTTGGCACCAATTATACTATTCGGCCGAATACCGTATTTTTGAATACCACATGATAGGGAAATAAATGATAAAACCATGAAAAAGCGATTTTTTACATATATGTAAATGTATTTTGAATTATTTCTTTCATAAACTTTTAATATTTTTTTTATAAACTCAATATTATTTCTTATATATTTGGAATGCTAATCATGACAAACTAAATTAAAAATGATCAAAAATATTGTTTGTATATTTTGCGATAAAAAAACAATAATAATTCTTTATTTGGAAATCGAAATAGATTGAATATGATGCATGACCTTATTGTATTGATACAACACATACGTGCAACCCTTGAAAGATTCATATTAAATAATATAAACATGTAACAATAAAGTATCTAGTGATAATGTCAAAAGTCGATAAAGTTTAAATTATTATATATACAATGACGAAATCACTTCTTCATATCATATTATATAACCTAAACTCCAAAGACAGATCCATCGCGAGCTCTTTATCGCATAAAAGATAAAATACCAACAATGCTGTCGCTGAGCGGCGGCGGCGCCTTTGATTTTAACTATTCGGTATTCGGCCGAATAATAAGTTACTATTCGGTATTCGCCCGAATATTAAAAAATATGCCGAATATGCCGAATACCGAATAGTAACCGAATATTCGATGCAAGACTAGTATATATATATATATATATATATATATAGAATTTTATGATATGAGTGGAACGAATATTAATTGTTTTTGTTTAATATGAACAAAACAGCACTCAGATTTGTTTAACACAACTTTATTTTATGATTACAGACGTTTCGAGACCATGGTGTGTCTCATCTTCAGTGTAATTTCAAAAACAGTTACTTATATACTACACATTCTTTAATAATTTATTTAAATTTCATTTAATTTTTGATATACAAAATTTCGTGTTTTTTGTATATCAAAAATTAAATGAAATTTAAATAAATTATTAAAGAATGTGTAGTATATAAGTAACTGTTTTTGAAATTACACTGAAGATGAGACACACCATGGTCTCGAAACGTCTGTAATCATAAAATAAAGTTGTGTTAAACAAATCTGAGTGCTGTTTTGTTCATATTAAACAATTATATATATATATATATATATATATATATATATATATATACTTATATATAAAAATGGAGCGCTCTTTCAAATGTCCGAATAAAACTCGAAAACGGCTGAATCGATGGCCAGTCTTAGTCTTGAAAAATTCGTGCCGGTCCAGAGATGGTCGGAAAGGTGAGATATTTCAAAATCGCGTAGAAACTTTACATTTTTAATTTGAAAATTTTTGTAGAAGCGTTCCTTGAATAAAACAATGGACGGTGGCTAACACGTGAAATGTCAAACGATTTTGACAGATGATGTTCAATTACGGGTGCGTTCGACTTGGACGCTTACGCGCTGTGAGCGCTCACGCTTATAAGCACGAATTTTTAGCGTTCGACTTGGCCGATAAGCGCTCAGAATCGATAACTAAATTCCGTTCGTTTTGGAAACTGTGAGCGTCAATAAGCATCAAAATGGCGGCAACTGGCGGTAACGGTAATTGTGTAAATTTTATTACTTTCTGGATCATTCAGCGGGATTATAAACAATTTAACAATTAATAAATAAATGAAATTTGGTTTGTTTATGCTTAATTCATATTAATATTAAAATTAAAATTTAAAATTATTTAAAATTAATTAAATTTAAAATTAATTAATATTAATATTAATATTAATATTAAAAAATAAATGTGATATACAACTTGGCATTTTTGCGGGATTATATAGAATTTAACAATTAATAAATAAATGAAATTTGGTCAGCTTATGCTTAATTAATAGTAATATTAAAATTGAAATTTAAAATTATTTAAAATTAATTAAATTTAAAATTAATTAATATCAATATTAATATTAAAAAATAATTGTGATCTACAGCTTGCCATTTTTGCGGAATTATAAAGAATTTGACAATTAATAAACAAATGAAATGACAGATAGTAAAAACAACTGACGCTCACGCTCACGCTGCCCTACCTCTGTGGCGTGAGCATATGTGAGCGCAAAATATGTGCTACGAGCATCCTACGATGATGCTACGAGCGTACTTATGTGACACTCACAGCGCCAAGTCGAACGATGAAAGCGCGCTCACGGCGCGCTCACAGCGCGTAAGCGTCCAAGTCGAATGCACCCTACATTTCATAGGATGTTTTACGTGAATATTATTTAATTATGAATAAATTGTAGTAAATAGTTTGGTTTGCAGTTTTATTTATATATATAAAAACGTTAGTAAACGGACCGCAAGTGTTACTAGAAACTAAATATCAACTTTTTTGAAATGTTAATATGAAAATGCACTTTTTGGCATATTTTTTTTCAAACACGGTGCTCTGATAGATCTCATTTGTATAATTATATACTCATTAGTATTTATAAAACATTTTCTAGGTTATATTATTTTTTATTTAAGTTATTTAAATTCAAAACCTAAATTTGGTATCGATCAAAGGGACATTTTGCCGAATAACATTTTCGCAGTTATAATTTCGTAGAATTTATCGAAGAATAGATAGTAATATATGAAGGTCTGGGGTTAAAAAGGTCCACCAGCGATGTGTCAAAAACCAGTAAAGTTAAGCATCGTTTAACAAGGAATTGGAAATTAGAGGGGAAAAAATGTATAAGCAGCTATAACCTTGATTCTTATGACTTTGCTATCTGGAGATAAATTGTAATCTTTGAAAATTCATAATAAAAGTATTTTCTTCCGTTGGCAGTTTTTTAGCATTAGTTAAAAGTGTAATTATTTTGTAAAATACCTTTAAAACTAAAATAAGACATTCAACCTATTTGCCACCTGGCCGTTTCAAGTTAGGGTAAATGGGGTAAAAAGGTTTAGATAACAATTTTTTGAAAGACAGCAAAAAAAAAAGCACATTTCTACAATGATGAAGTAGCTGGCAGTTTTACTGAACGTAGTCAGATAATTATTCGTTTGAAATGTGTCATTTGTTGTGATATTATTGGTTTGCTTTTCATAATATAGTTTATATATGCTCAAAGTCAAATTGGACATTTGCGCCTCGCCCTGCTCTACTCTATACTTTTTATTAAATTTACTTCAATTCATCGAATGTTACTTGAAACTTTTCAAAAAGCAGGTTAAAGAAGAAATACCTAATTTATTTTCTCTCTCCTCGCAGAAATTTGAAAATTTTGTATAAGCTCAGTAGTATTATTTACAATTATACACAAAATCTTGAGTCAAAAAAGAATCTGAAAAACTTGAAACGTAATCAATATGCCGAAAGACCAAAAATGACTTGGATTGGATTATACCATGTTTTCTATAGAAAGTGTATAAAACTTCCAGTTTGATTGTATTGATAAAATATAGACAAACTAATGGGGTTTATAGCATTGAAACAACACATCCTTATACACTTAAAGGATTAATATTTTTGATTCTCTAGAAATTGTTTAGAATATACCTTACTTAGCAAAACAACGTTTGCCGGGTCAGCTAGTATATGATAAAAATTGTTTTCTTGAGCATCCATCCAATAATTAAAAAAACAGTTTTATTGCAAAATGTTTTTATTAAGAGAACATACGTTTCGGGTCCAGATTTGACCCATCTTCAGTGCTACAAATAAATATATCAGGGTTACAAATTAAAACAATATAAAAAATAATATAAAAAATACATAATTACAGACAAAAATAAGTAGAACAGTGTATATGAAAAGTATATATGAAAAACAAACATAAAATAAACAAATGTAAAGAAACTCACCATACAAATAAATTTTAAAAAATAACACAAAGAACAATAATTAATTAATTTTTACAATTTTCAAAATTTTCATAACTTGATGTCTTTTCAATTTTTTATTTCATACTTATTTTTTTGTTGCAATTTTGTGTTGTTCTTTGTGTTATTTTTTAAAATTTATTTGTATGGTGAGTTTCTTTACATTTGTTTATTAACTTCCCGAAGGAGAAGTTTATGTTTTCATCAAAAAATCCGAATTGCTAATTTTATGTTTTCTCGACGTTTCAAGCCATTCTGAATCGAATGAGACCAACTTTGGAAAAAGTATGTGTGTGTGTGTGTGTATGTGTGTGTGTGCGTGTATGTGAACAGATTTTTTGCCGTAAATCGACGTTTTCTCGAAAACGGCTGGACCGATTTCAAAAATTTAAAAGCCACTCGATGTATCTCCATGAGGACTATTGTTTGTTAATTTTGTGCGACGATCGGCCAAGCCGTTTCTTTATAAATCGCAGAAAAGTGAAAATTTTTTCGTCTACGTTTTAGCCCGCAATTCTGAATCGATTTCGAAAATTCAAAAACCGTTCGAAAGATATTGGTTGGGAATCGTGCTGATTAGTTTTTGGTAGAGATCGGCCGGGCCGTTTTCTTGTAATTAAGTTTTCAAAAAAAAAATTTCGACGATTTTTATGATTATTTTTTTGACGGTAGATACCATAGTCTTCTAGATCATACTAAAATATTACGGCCCTACGACAAATGGTTTAGCTTTAAAAATTCGTCAAAGTTTGCAAAAATTAGTATGATCTTTTTGGCATTTGTCAAAATTAGAACTTTCATCGACGTTTGCTCAAAAACGGCCGGACCGATTTCAGATATTTAAAAAGCATATGATGTATCTAGATGAGTATTATCGTTTCTCAGTTTTGTGCGACGATCGGCCGAGCCGTTTCTTTGTAATTTGGAAAAAAAGTGTTAAACCTTTCGTCCACATTTAAGCTTATACTACCAAACCGATTTTAAAAAATCAAAAACTGTTCGAAAGATATTAGTTGGGAATGATACTGATTAATTTTAGGTGAAAATCTACCGAGCCGTTTTCTTGTAATTAACTGTTGAAAAAAAGTGATAAACTTTTCGTCCACATTTAAGCTCATCCTACCAAACCGATTTTAAAAAATCAAAAACTGTTCGAAAGATATTAGTTGGGAATGGTACTGATTAATTTTAGGTGAAAATCTACCGAGCCGTTTTCTTGTAATTAACTGTTGAAAAAAAGTGTTAAACTTTTCGTCCACATTTGAGTTCATCCTACCGAACCGATTTTAAAAAATCAACAACTGTTCGAAAGATATTAGTTGGGAATGGTACTGATTAATTTTAGGTGAAAATCTACCGAGCCGTTTTCTTGTAATTAACTGTTGAAAAAAATGGTTAAACTTTTCGTCCACATTTAAGCTCATCCTACCGAACCGATTTTAAAAAATCAAAAACTGTTCGAAAGATATTAGTTGGGAATGGTACTGATTAATTTTAGGTGAAAATCTATCGAGCCGTTTTCTTGCAATGAACTGTTGAAAAAAAGATTCAAGCCGATTTTCATGAAACTTTTTTTGGCGATATACATCCTGGTCTTATAGAACTTGCTGTAATATTACGGCCTTACGACAAGTAGTTTAATTTTAAAAAATTGTCAAACTTTGCTAAAATTATTATCGTTTTTCGTAAAGTAGGATTGATGAAGTATATTATTTACATTTTTTTTGAATAAGTCGATTATTTACACATATCGCGAAGTTCATGTAACTTGCCTTAAGGCTAAATACCAAACCAACTAGTTTAATATATGAATAATAATGAAATCTTAAGTTTTTCATATATTGAAATATATTAGTCAGAACTTATACGGCGAATGAAAATAATCAATAATAATAATTATTGTTTTATTCGGCGCGTTGGATTTTTTATTATGACTAATGAATATACTTATATACAAGATTAAATAAATTTTGGTTTTTAATAAATATTTCCATACTTATATACATAATTTGTCGAGACGCGCGAAAACAACGAGCCTTATGCTTGCTCGTCGCACTTGCAAAGCGACTTTATATGGGCGTTCTTGTACCGGCAGCGCGCGTACTAGCTTAAGTTTTTCCAACTTTTCTCCCAAACCCACTTAGATTTAAATGAATATTTGAATAATAGAAGAAAAATGTACAGGCTTTCGAATGATGCTAATATAAAAGTAGTCAAAAAAGCCGCACTGGTAGAAAATGGAAAATGAAAAATCATTTTCATCTTTTCACGCACTAAAAAATTATTTTTTCACATTATTTGTTATGAACAACATAGACAAGGTCAGTACAAATATAATGACGTTAACAGTTTTTTGATATCTCTCATATTTCCGACAAAAAGTGAGTTTGAAAAAAGGGGCCACTTTCACATGTTTTCACTGATATCTCGGCCAAATGATAAGCTACGGATTTGAAATTTGGTATTTCGAATTTTCTCAAAAATACCTATAAAATGGCATCAAAATAATTTAAATACCAGGGTGGGGCCAATTCTATATGGAAACACGCCCATACCCTTTGTGTGTGTATGTGTGTGAGAGAATGACATAAGCCAAATAGCTCATAGAATAGTCATGTATTCTGATTGCTATTTAAAATAAAATTATAAAAAAACAAATGTGTCAAAATTGCTTTTATGGTGTGATGAGTCAAACACGATTAATTCGTTAAATTAAAAATTAAATTAAATTAAAAATAATAAGCATTAAATTAAAATAATAAGCTACAATTTTAGGGTATACAAGCACGTGTCTGTGCAACTAAATTAATACAATTACATTTAATTTAAATGTGTTTGAGACATTTCGGAAAGTTCATGCAACTTGCCTTAAAGCTAAATGCCACTTTTTTGATTTGCAGTAACATATTAATTATATAGAATTTTTTTTTCTTATTGACACATTATTTAATTGAAACAATATCAATTTATTTTGTTTTTCATTCGCTTTTCAGATATAATTTGGAGCTAAGTCTAATTGATGCCAATGAAATTGAGCATCCACTTCCTTGTGATTGCTGGAAAACCACATGTATTTTAACAAAGAAACATCTGGAAACATTTGAATAACTATATATATATATATACACCTAAGTCTGTTTTTACACGGTAGATTGGTTCCAGAAGAAGCCGTGTAAAAAAAAAACGTGTAAAAAAGACATTGATCTTATACAAAAATGGGTGATTTGTTCCTAATCTCTAAAACCTATTAAAATTAGTGAAAAACAAGAATTTTTAGGGTATTTCCCTAAATTAGTGCTATTCACATTTGCTTTGACCAGTAAAAATTGTTTGTACGCGCTAAAGGGGAATTCACTTAAATTTTTAAGCTAGTGTTCGCATACTATCGATACTATCGATGGTTTCAGACTTTTTTCTTTCATAAATACTTTTTTGTGATATGTATATACTTCGCAAAAATTAAATTTGACAAAAAAATTGAAGTACATAAAATTTCAAATCGTGCTAAATGAAATAAAATTAAGTGTAAAAAATTAAAAATATTCAATTTTCAAACCGTGTGATATCAAAACCGTGTACAAAAAGACTGTGTAAAAACAAACTTAGGTGTATATATATATATATATATATATATATATATATATATGTATATATGTATGTATATTTATATATATGATTTAGATTTTTTTATTTGACGTTGTTCGTATAAATAAATATTTTATTATTTGTTCTCTTTTATTGGCTGACGATTGGCTGAAAATCAACATATATATATATATATATATATATATATATATATATATATATATATATTAAAGTTTTTCAGCCATAATATGAATTTGATGAAAAAAAGAATTATACTAGCTCATCATTCAGCAAACCAGTTTAAAATTATTGTTCTTTATACAATTTGATAATTACAAACAAACAAAGTTTTTGTTCACAAAAATCTCTAATGTAAGTCGTGACTTGTGTGTTTTGTAAAGACTTTACTTGGACAATTGCAACATGACAACGTAAAAAATGTAAAAGACAAAGTGAAGAAGTTTTTTATTAGTGATTTTGTGTCAAGTACTTGAGATTTCATACAAATGCTCCAGAGGTGATTCATGTATTAGTTTTGTGTTCTGCTAGCTGCTGCTGCCAAGGATTTTTAACAATGTAAGTGCAGAACATGTTTTATACAATACTAATGATATTACAAACAGGCAATTATTGTACTACATCTAATGCACCCATCATACTGTTCTAAATTCTTATATATATATATATATATATATATATATATATATATATATATATATATATATATATATATGAGCCGCTCAGTGCACACATCAATTAACTCCATAAAACAAAAAGTTGAGAAACGCGATGATGTAATGTATATTGTTTTTTTTTTTAAATTTCCTTGATAATATGAATTCAAATATAAATGTAGTATTCAAATATATATATATATATATATATATATATATATATACAGTAGCGGCGCGAGGCGTCGGCGGTGTCGGCGGCCGCCGACGGCCTCGCGCCTGGGGGGGCCTCGCAAGAGGCCCCGGAAATATTTTAATTATTTAAAATTTAGTTAATTTTCATACGGATGTGCGAGTAAAAAAGGTGATTAGTGGTTTACAGGCACTATCATTTTACTCTTTTATCTTTTATGGACATTATCTAATATCGTCTGTCAACACTATAGATTATTAAATCTAAACAACTTATTCGCGCAAGCTAATTCTCTGGTTGTTTATATTTGTGTATTTCTTATGTGAGCACTATGTAAATCATCGAAACAGTAATTAAATATTCGAGGAATAAAAGTAATCAATGTTCAATAAAAATTTATCAGTGAGAAATAACAATGAGATAATAGCAAAAACTGTTAATTTGAAACTAATTATTGTTTCACACCGTCAACACAAACAATATATTTTTTTAAACATTCTATTGGGATGATCAGTTCTTTCAAATAAAATTGATAACCTTTTAAACTTTTTTTGTATCTCCAAAACCGCTAAACTTGGCTTTGACAATTTACCAACACAAATCGAATGTTTTTTAAATCCTTTAAATCGGTTGATCGGCTCTGATGTCGTCGACAAAAAATTAAAGCGTCTTAAAAAAACGACATTTTGGCATTTTTGAACCAATTTTAAAAATTCAAAAACTGATCGAAAGTTTTCAGTTGGCGATCGCCCTGAATTGTTTTTCGTCAAGATCGGGCGCACAGTTTCTTCGTAATTTATTGTAAAAATCTTTTTTCAAAAACTTGTTAGTATCATCTAACATAAATTTTATGGAACTACGATAAATGATTAATTATAAAAACTCATTAAATTTTAAAATAATGGGACGAGCTTTCAGACCATGTGTACCTACTATGTGATGTGCGGATTTGTGCACTCAAATTAGTATAAACATAGATTTTTTAAATCTAATTAATCACTTGCAGATTGCAAAATTTTGTCTATTATTATTAAGTCGGTGATTTCCAACCATTTTTTATTCATAATGATCGAAAAAACATAAAATTTACTAATCAAATGGTTGGGCAAAGAAAAATTTTTTTGCGATAATTATTTAATTTTAGTGCTTTTTTAATAGCTGGAGAACAAACCATTTTTGCCGAAGAGTTTGTTTATTTTAACTTGTGTAATTTTTGTCTATTTTAATTGGTGTATTTATCTGATTAAAAATAAATCTCATATACAGTTATAGTAATCGCAAATCTTCAAAGATTTCTGAACATTTTGGCAAATTTTCGTCGACGATTTTGCGAACATGGATCAACCAATTTGAAAAATTCAGAAAACATTTGTCATGTATTGAAGGTAAGAAGACGTGCTGATTAGTTTTTGGCAAAGGCAGGATAAGCCGTTTCGAATATACGGGGCAAAAAGTGCCAAACTGATTACATTTTTAGGAAGGCAGGTCTAGCGGTTTTGGAAATGCAGTAAAAAAGCACAACAAAAGCCATTTGGCATATGCACATCAAATGATCAGATATTTTATAAAGATTTTAATTAATCGTGAGTTAAGTTAGACTGCAACGCGCCGTTTACGCGCTTCGATATTTCGTCTCTAAGCAGCTAACGCAACGTGATTGCTTTGAAAAAAAGTTCGAAATTTTCAACAAAATATTTCAAATTAAAAAAAGTCAATTTCTTTCACTTTTCAATTTTTTTAAAAGCTTTTCAAAAATTTAAATTACGGCGCGAAAAGTTTCAGCAATTTGCCTTTAGGCACGATGCCATGTACCACTAGTCAACTTGCAACTGGCAAAAAAGGGGGGCCTCGCAAACGAATTTCGCCGACGCCCACGAATGGTCTAGCGCCGCCACTGTATATATATATATATATATATATATACGTACTACAATCTAATGCACCCATACTGTTTTAAATTTAGCTTATATATATATATATATATATATATATATACGTATATATATATATATATATATATATTGTATGATTCTGAATTTGATGTTGGCATATGTATTAACAAAGTCTAATAATCGGGCATAACATCAATAAAAAACATGAATTTCTTTCAAAAATTTATTTTAAATCCATACGTTTCGGCTATAATCCTAGCCTTCATTCAGTGGAAACTAAAAATAAAATTAAAAACTAAAACAATTGAATTGGAGTGAAAAGAAAAAATAAAATAGTATAAAAATTGGACTGGCGACACAAATCTCTTCTATTTAGATAACATTTCCAAATTTCTTACAAAACAATAAAAGCGTTCGCGCAAAGGATTTACAATTCGTTCCACACATGAGCAGAATCTTGGTAAAAATATTTTAAAAAACGTCTTTCTCCATTACATCTTCAACCAGTCTACGAATAACACACTATCCATTTGTGATTTTTTCAAATCAGTATTTTGTGAAAATATTGTGTAATTTCAAGTTAATGTTTATAATACATAGTGTAGTGCATTACCATATCCTAATACCATGGATTATTAAAATTTTCCAATTTAACACTAAGATCAACTAATTGTAAGTACTATTTACTATTTTATTTTTTCTTTTCACTCCAATTCAATTGTTTTAGTTTTTAATTTTATTTTTAGTTTCCACTGAATGAAGGCTAGGATTATAGCCGAAACGTATGGATTTAAAATAAATTTTTGAAAGAAATTCATGTTTTTTATTGATGTTATGCCCGATTATTAGACTTTGTTATATATATATATATATATATATATATATATATAAGTTTTTCTTAATTTTGAATTCAAACAAAAATTAAATAATTATGAAAATCTTTGTTGTTCGATACAATATTGTTTTTCATCTTCAGTGTAACTATAATTTAAATAGAAACTAGTTGGTTTGGTATTTAGCCTTGAGGCAAGTTACATGAACTTCCCGATATATGTAAATAATCGACTTAATCAATAAAACATAATTTAATTTATGAGTGATTATAAATATTCCGAGTGGATTTATTACACATCATTGAAAACACGTTAACTCGGAGTATTTTCTGAAAGCAAATTTTTACAAATCAATAGTTTTTATAATTGAACCAGTTTTCGTTGGACTTTAATGGTTTAGTATGTTCATTAAGTTCAAGTACTCTATCGTTATACCAAGTAAATCGTCTAATTTTGATTTTAACAAACGTCAAAAAACTACTCATTTTTTCAAACTTTGATTAATTTTTAAAATTAAACTACTTGTCATAAGGCCGTGATATTTTAGTAAGTTTTATAAGATCATGATATATATCACCAAAAAAAGTTTCATGAAAATCCGTATGAATTTTTTTTTTCAACAGTTTATTAAAAGAAAACGGCTCGGTAGATTTTCACCTAAAACTGATCAGTATCATTCTCAACTAATATCTTTCGAACAGTTTTTAATTTTTTAAAATCGATTCGGTAGTTTGAGCTTAAATGTGGATGAAAAGTTTAACACTTTTTTTTTCAGATTCAGTTTGGCAGATCGTCTCACAAAACTGACAAATTATAGTCCTCATTGAGATACATCAAATGGCTTTTAAATTTATGAAATCGGGTCAGGCGTTTTTGAGAAAACGTCGGTCAAAGGTTTAATTTTGTCAAATGCCAAAAAAACGATACCAATTTTTGCAAACTTTGACGAATTTTCAAAGTTAGACCAATTGTCGTGGAGCCGTAATATTTTAGAATGATCTAGAAGACTATGGTATCTACCGTCAAAAAAATAATAATAAAAATCGTCGAATTTTTTTTTTAACCAAAAAAACGATACCAATTTTTGCAAACTTTGACGAATTTTCAAAGTTAGACCAATTGTCGTGGAGCCGTAATATTTTAGAATAATCTAGAAGACTATGGTATCTACCGTCAAAAAAATAATAATAAAAATCGTCGAATTTTTTTTTTTAACTTTATAACAAGAAAACGGCCCGGCCGATCACTACCAACAACTCATCAGCACGATTCCCAATCAATATCCTTCGAACGGTTTTGAATTTTCAAGATCGATTCAGAACTGCGGGCTAAAACGTGGACGAAAAAAATTTCATTTTTCTGCTATTTATCAAGAAACGGCTTGGCTGATTGTCGCGCAAAATTGATAAACGCTAGTCCTCATCGAGATACATCGAATGGATTTTAAATTTTTGAAATCGGTCCAACCATTTTTGAGAAAACGTCGATTTACGGCAAAAAATCTGTTCACACACACGCACACACACACATACTTTTTCCAAATTTGGTCTCATTCGATTCAGAATGGCTTGAAACGTCGAGAAAACATAAAATTAGCGATTCGGATTTTTTTTATGAAAACATAAACTTTTACTTCGGGAAGTTAATAAATAAAAAGATATTACTTATAATTTATTTTCTGACGAGAGTTTACAATTTCTGACCGAGTTTGTATTAAATGCTACTTTTTATACTTGTAATAATAATATTTCTTATTAATAATATATTTTATGTTTGTTTTTCATAATGTTCATATTGCTGTCGATATAAAATTATATATTGAAACCAGAGAAATTATTTGAGAACTTGTCCGTTATCGGATATCATTTATAAAGCTGTATATATTTTAGTGAAATACTTTCTGGCTTGTTCATTATTATTATTTTGCATACATATATCTGCTGAAAATATTGTTCATATTATTATATTTGAGTCAAATTAATTTTTTAATAAGGTAAACTTTATTAATTAGTTGCTTTTTCAATACATACAAATACAATTTATTTTTGTTTATTCAACAACTATTATGTGAATAAAAGATATTAAACTAATGTGGCAGGCATATGTGTAAAAGACTATGTTCTTATTTAATTACAAGTGCATTCTATACATGTTTTAAATCAATATAAAAGAAAAAAGTTTGTACTTCTCGTACGTATCAAAGACATTGAAAGTAATTTTATTATTACAGTTCCATAAATAGTCAATCAGAAATACTTTTATTCTATAAATAAAACTATGAGCTGATTCGTATATATCAAATGTTTGTTACTAAATTATAAGTTGACCAATACTTTTGCGTTTTGTATGTATTAATTATTTATTCGTTGAAGGCGCCCTAGCATTCCTCCTTAGGCAACTCCTGAATTGATGGTATTTGAGATAGAATTCTAATTCTAAAGTGTCTGTTTTTTAGAAAGCATTTCAACAGCAAATACATTTCATGTGCCAAGGATTTTTTTTTCTATTTTATAAAGGAAAAGTTTGTTTCAAAAATCTTTTTTATAACACCTCTTGTTTCTTATTCTAAGATTTTTTTTAAATACATTTCTAGTTTCAAGAATTATGTGGTTTTCCTGTAGCGATATTGTCTACATCTACATCCTTATTATTGATAAAACGATTGTTGGTTTTGATCAAAATATTTAAAATACTCAATATGACTCCGAGTTATCAATTGAATGCGGCTTTTAAAAGTCTTTCATTGTAATTTTATATATTTAATTTATTTAATTATATTGCTGCATAGTTAAATTATAGAAATTTATTCTTTTATTACTAAAAACAATTTTCATCAGGACATGCAATCAAAGTTGTGAAGAGTTGACTTGAATGATTAGACCACGGGGTATTCTAATATTGCCTAGGGATTAGACTAAACATAATTTTGTTCACAAGTTTATTATTTGATTCAAGATCTAACTAGTGGTGTATGGCATCGTGCCTCAAGGCAAATTGCTGGAACTTCCCGTACCGTAACGAAATGTTCGAGAAATATTAAATGTTTTCAAATAGATTATTATAAATACTGTGACATTGTCTAATATTTATAAGAATTGTATAAACTGAATAACAGAGTGAAAATTATTTATTTAAGTGAGCTTTAAAACATTAGCCAGAATTAAAATTGAAATCTGAATTATTTTTGATAAAAAAAATGATACAATTTTTTTCCAAAAGCAATTGTTTCGTCAACACAAGCAGAAAGTTTTTTGAATCACTTGAATCGGATGCTTTTTGTACATTCAGCTCTGTATCTTCGAATTGACTGGACCTGCCTTTGCCAAAAACTAATAACCACTTCTCTCAATCATTACAAATTGAATGTTTTATAGATCATTCAAATCGGATGCTCCGCTCTCTCAAAAACTCGATTTCTATTTTCTGCACTCTTCGCTATTCATCTCCGTAACGGCTGGACCGTTTTTATTTTCGATTTTTGGCTCATTGCTATATTTAAATATTTTCAATTAAATTTGTAAAGGATAACAGTGAGCTTTTTAACAGTGTTGAATCTTTTAATTTTCAAGTTTTTGAACATTTTTTAATATTTCATTTTACAAGTTTTGTTGAATTTCTTTTAAAGCTTTTTCCAATAATTTTTACCCATTTGTTTCCCCCAAAATTTTTTTCTCAAAATTTTCTTCCAAAAAATTTTTTCCCCAAATTTATTTCCAAAATAGATTTGAATATATACGGTAAAAAGCAAAGTGTATAATCTACTAAATATATAGTCTTTGGATATGTGATAGATAAATTTTTATATAAAAAACTGTAGATTTGAATATATGCGGTAAAAAACAAAGTGTATAATCTACTAAATATAGTATTTGGATATGTGATATATATTTTTTTTCCCAAATTTTTTTTCACAAAATTTTTTCACCCAAAATTTTTTTCCAAAAAATTTCTACCCCGATTTTTTTTTCAAAAAAAATTTTTGCACCAAAATTGTTTTTCCAAAATTTTTTTCCCCAAAATTTTTTTCCGCAATTTTTTTCCCCAGATTTGTTTTCCAACAATTTTTTTCCTCAAAACTTTTGTTAAACAATTTTTTTTCCCCAAATATTTTTTCCAAAAAATTTTTTTCCTCAATTTTTTTTCCCAAATTTTTTCTAAATTACATATTACATATCAAAAAGTCGTGGATATTCATGGTTTTACACTCAAATCGAATTCATCTAAAACATACACATTTTTCCCATCAACCTTTCATGACAAAAAGGCATGGATATATATTTTTCTCAAAAAAAATTTCCCCAAAATAAAACAAAGTGTATAGTATTTGAAAATTCTGCACAAATAAAACGGTAAAAACTTTGTTAGAAAAACCAACAAATTTGTTCCCCAAAATGTTTCTCCAACAATTTTTTTTCCCAATTTTTTTTTGTATTATACAATTCTGTAACTTAATATGTTAATATATTTTCAGCGAGTTTTATAATTTAGATATTTTGGAACTTGTTAATTTCGCCGTGCGCGTTCGTGCAGTGGAAACGAGCCATAAAAATTCGGACTCCAAACTGTTGTGGATTGTCAGTTCCATCAGCGCAGTCCGAGTTTGCTACATTTCATGTGTTGTATACCCTGATGACAGGTGACAGGAGACCGGATGACACTTCAAGCAAGCGCAAGGTTTCTTGGGGTTCGTTCCATCCGAGCCAATCTGACAGTCCGAAACCGTCCGCGCATGCGCAGAACACTTTTTTCTGTTCCATCCAAAATTTCGGATTCCAAACTGTTGCGAATTGTCAGTAATCCGTTCCATCAAGTCCGATGAGTTTAAAACTATCATTTTGTGTTTGTACCCGTCACAAACAAAAACTCCGCAATTCAATACGATTAAAATATAATGTTATTTAATCTCAAATAAAACATTAAAAATTTAATGAATTTACAAGAGTCCAAACATTGTAGAATATTAGATTAAAGCGACATAACGATATATAACTAGAAAATATTAAAAAGCAAATTCATTGATATAATTAAGTTATATTTGATTAGAATATGTTTATATATATATATATATATATATATATATATATATTAAACTTATATTTATGTATTAAAATAATATATTATTTTAATAATTATTATTATTATCGAGTGATCTCCGAGTTCGAACGCGTTGGATGTATCCAAACTAAACCATTGCCAACTGCCATGAAAAAATCAGAAAGAGTTTGGTCTAGTTTGAAACAGTTTCGGACTGTCAGATTGGCTCGGATGGAACGAACCCTTGGTCGCAGAGCGTCATTGGACAATCCATTTTAATCTCAGCCATCGCGGGAAGATCTTGGGAAGCCAGTAGACACTCCAGTAATAGGAAGGCAGTGGACACTCCAGTAATAGGAAGTCAGTGGACACTCAAGTAGTACGTAAGTGCATTTGCCACGTGTTAGTCGTTTTATTTTGCTATTGTACCCTGTCAAAGTAAAAGGTTGTACGGCCGATGTGCATAGATAAAAGAAGAGTATATGTGCTACAAATACCCATCGCTACATAATGACAGATTTTGATTGAGGTTAGTTTGGTTTTTCACACTTTGAGAAGAAAAATGGCGCGTTAAATCTTATACGATTATAGATGAATATCGAGTGTTTTCATGCAGTATAAGAAATTATTGAGAAAAGGACCATTGATATTGCTTTGATGCAGATGCTCGTCTTTCAATTTCATTAGGGAGTTGTTTTAATGGCGTATATTTTTTTTCTATGTTTGCCTATATTGCGATCCTGGCTTGTGATGAACAAAAATAATTATGACAAATCAGGTTCGAGCATAATAATGTGATTCTATTTTGAAATTGTTGAAGGATTTCAATTATTCTCAAAAATTTTTTAGAAGTAATTCTTTAGAAAGATTCTGTAATGCTAATACAATCAATGCTTCTTATATGAAATATTTTGTAAGTAAATGAAGCTGATGCATTAATTTTAATTTAATGATTTCCAAACCAAAGTACTTTTTACAATTGAATATCACAATCACAATGAAATGTATTCAACATATTAAAAAAGATTTAGGTATTATAATTATCATCCATACATTTTAACATTTCTACAGCAGTTGGCTCTTTCAATTATAAAAGCCTCTGTATTTTCATATAATCCCCTTCATGACAAGAAAATTCTGCGCTGATTCTGATTTTTTACTTAAGACATAGTATTAAAATAATGTTACATATTATTGTTGACGGCTGCTACAATTTAAAGTTTCCTAGGCAATATGCATTGAGGCTAAGTCATATAAACACTGAAATAATTTTATTTGTCATAACAAGAATTACCGTAATAATTAGTCAAAGATACGTGCAGTATTTAATTTCAGATAGACATACATACATAGACAAAGAGTAATCCATATATGCTTTTTAATATACACTTGTAAAATACTACAAGGACAAGATCAATACGTAGTCTTTCTAGAAACATACTCTAAGCTTCAATTGTTAACTGCTAATGCTTACAGTTCAAATAAAATATGTAAAACTAATCACATAATTATCATACCTCAAAATAATTAAATATTCAAAATATTTGTACAAGATTTATTATGTAGGCTCTGTATTGATACTTTTTCTTGATACAGGTTACTGATGAACCACAATTAAGGATGGCAACCCATAAGAGACGATGTCTGCTGAGGGATCAAAAAGACTTTTCTGGAAAAGGCTATTTATTAAACGGAATACGCGTAGAGACATCAAGGTATGCAATTTATTTAATAATTTGCTTATTTATTCATCTTAATATTTTGATATTGTCATTAAAAATTTATTCATATTTTTTTCATTTTATTTAATTTTGTTTTATATATTTAACTTTCTATTATTACAATAACGTGTAATAAATCCACTTGGAATACTAATAAATCACTCATAAATTAATTTATTAAGTCGATTATTTACACTATATTGCAAAGATCATGTAACGTGTCTTAAAATACCGCTTACAAATAGTTCAATTTTTTTATTATTCACTTACTCATTCACGAGTTTTAATCATTTATTTATTTATGCATACAATTGATATTTTTTACTTGTTGTTTATTTTTCGTTTTTTTACTTACCCATTTGATAATTTATGAACTTTCTGTAGTTCATCTACGATTATTGTAATCGTCCAAAAATCAAAAATGAAAATTTTTGCATATCATCACGTTTTAAAAGTTTTTGAAAGTTTTGGCAAAACATAGAAAAATTTGATGTGTATGTGTTTCGTTTGTGGATGGTTTCTTCTTATTTTCTTCTTTGTACTTTTTGAGAGACCGAAGTTTTCGATTTTATTTTTGATTTCAAAATTTCGAGTCTTTTATAAAATACGAATAATGAAAGTGACATTATTTAGAATAATCTATTTGAAAACGTTTAATATTACTTGGATATTTTATTACGTTATGGAAAGTTCTAGCAATTTGCCTTAAGGCACGTCATGAACCATTAGGTTGTTTCTAAAATTATTCAAAAAACTTTCTGCTTGTCTTAACAAAATAATTGATTTTGGAAAAAAAAAATTTTGTTTCAAATTTTTTTTTTCCAAAAATTTTTTTTTGTATGTCGAAAATAATTCAGATTTCATTTTTTATTCTGACTATAGTTCTAATATACTTTAAACAAACAATTTCAACTTTGCAATTCAGTTTATATAATTCTTATAAATATTAGACAATTATTACAATATTTATAATAATCTATTTGAAAACATTCAGTATTTCTCGAACATTTTGTTACGGTATGGGAAGTTCCAGCAGCCTCAAGGCAAAATACCAATACGAACTAGTTTAGTTTATTCTTTTCAATTTTGCGATTTTTCATATAAATTATTTTTTATTCATTTATCTATTTGTTTATTTTTACTTTTATATATTTTTAGTTTTAATTAAAAATTGAACAGTATAACTAAAATTAATTTTAATATTATTGATAATAGTCTAATCGGACCAATTCGAATTTTTTTGCGCACGATGTCATTTTTGAGCCGTGTCAAGTGGCTCCGCCGGCGACTTGATTGGTCCACGCGGTTGTCAACTCGTTTATTTGTGTGATGGGCAGCAACGCAAGAGGACCTCCAGGACCAAGAGAGATAACCCAGGGAAGTACCCAATAATAATAAGTGTGTTATGAAAACGAGCAAAATTAAACAAATCATTGTCGGGCGCGATCGTATCTATTTGATACAACCTCTTGCTATAAAATCATTTTTTTAAGTACTATGTTAGCATATTATGTAATGTCATGATTCAGATAATTACTTGCATGCTAATATAGTAGTTTGGGGTAGTAGTAAGTTATGTAGGTAGCATTTGTAGTTCTAGTTTTGACTGACACACTAACAGAATAATCCACTATTAAACAAGAATGTAATAATCTGAATCATTCAACATAATGTATTACTTAATTATATAATTATTAAACTATTGTCAATTATAAACAGTTGCTGCCGTTTGCAAGCCATATAGCATTGCGCCAATTTATTTTTATTTTGATATGCATAAGTTGTTATATTGATGCATTAAATTTTTTCATCACTTTTAGGGCGTTCTTGGAGGCCATGATACAAAAATCAATTAAGGACAAAGTGTGAGCACTAAATGTTATCAATCCATGAAATAGTTTGAATCTGGGATTTCTATATTTAATTTTAACCTGCAGATAACTTTACTCACTTCAGAGGTATGTGTTATTTATCAAACATTTCAAAAGATGTATTTTAATCTCTTGTTTTTTTGTTTCAGATTAAATTCTCCACTACTGAATCAACTGCCCCATTCGAACCAACCGACTTTATCGACTCCAATTAATCAAACAGTAATCTCTTATCAAGTATCTATCAGGTTGTATATATCCTTTCTCAAACATTTTAAGATATGTATTTTAACCTTTTGTTTTTTTTTTTATTTCAAATTAAATTCTCCAATACTGAATCAACTGCCCCATTTGACCCTACCGACTCTGGTCAATCAAACAGTACGCTCTTATCAAGTATCTATCAGGCTGTAGATATCCTTTCTCAAACATTTTAACAGATGTATTCTAATTTTTTAAAGATTTGATTCTCCACTACTGAATCAACTGCCCCATTCAACCCAACCACTCTAGTCAATCAAACAGTAAGCTCCTATCAAGTATCTATCAGGCTGTATGTATCCTTTCTCAAACATTTTAAAAGACGTGTTCTAATCTTTTGTTTTTTTTTTATTTCAGATTCCATTATCCACTTCTGAATCAACAGCCCTCATCGCCTTTAATCCATCAAACAGTAATAACTTATCAAGTATCTATCAGGCAGTCTGTATCCTTTATCAAACATTTTAAAAGACGTGTTCTAATCTTTTGTTTTTTTTATTTCAGATTCAATTATCCACTTCTGAATCAATCGACTCTAATCAGACTGTAAGTGTTCATGAAGGATCAGTCGACAATCAACTGCTTGGGTTTTGGAACACTAATTCTTATAAATTTGCACAAGTGGTTCTTTTTGTAACTGTTTAGTCTTATGCATGTTCTTACCAGTAGTCTTACTAACTCATTAACAATACTAACATTTTAATAACGTAGTTTGATCAGTTACAATAAAAACCACTTGTTGCAGTTTACTTAGGAAGACTTAGTGAAACGGCTCAGAAGAAAATACTTGGTGAGTTACATTTTTATAATGTATTATAGTAGTCTGAATTATTACTAATTAAATGCTTTTGTTCACAGGGTAAGCAATGATCGCTTCTGGATGCTTACACACGTGCCTGCATTGTTCCTATCTTGCTGTCAGGAACAACATTAATTCAATAGGGTTCCTAGAGAAGATACGTGCTGATGTGTTAGCATTTGGACGAGCAAAAATTATTTGTGTGTTCAATCAAGGGTTATGACTTAAATACTTACAATATATTCATCTATCTATCAAATACATAAATACATTGTTGTATTAGTTCAATTTGTTGTTTTAATTTCCATTAATTATTTACTTATAAAATAATTTAATTATATTACATGAATATTTAAAACTATTTTAATGTTATAGGTATGATAAAGGAATATCATCCGTCAGTTCTGATAAATCAAGACAATGTGAAGTGAACAGCAACCAAATGGCTTCATTGTGAAAACTGCATATACAGAAGTTTCAATATTAAAGCATTCGTTGTGCAAACAAATATAAGTATCAGAATATTTTTATACTTAGAATTAAGAATTCTGTTAAATAATGATTTATTGATTAGTTTTATAGACATATTTGACATAACTTCAGACTTTCCTCTTACTTTTCCTCGAATGGCCTGCGGCCTGGTCTATACTCGTACAGTGGTCTATAATCGTACACTGGTCTATAATCGTACACTGGTTTGAACTTATCAAGTATCTATCAGGCAGTCTGTATCCTTTATCAAACATTTTAAAAGACGTGTTATAATTTTTTTTTTTTTATTATTTCAGATTCAATTATCCACTTCTGAATCAACAGCCCTCATCGCCTTTAATCCATCAAACAGTAAGAACTTATTAAGTATCTATCAGGCAGTCTGTATCCTTTATCAAACATTTTAAAAAAACGTGTTATAATTCTTTTTTTTTTTATTTCAGATTCAATTATCCACTTCTGAATCAACAGCCCTCATCGCTTATAATCCATCAAACAGTAAGAACTTATCAAGTATCTATCGGGCAGTCTGTATCCTGTATCAAACATTTTAAAGGACGTGTTCTAATCTTTTGTTTTTTTTATTTCAGATACAATTATCCACTTGTGAATCAGCAGCCCTCATAGCTTATAATCCATCAAACAGTAAGAACTTATCAAGTATCTATCGGGCAGTCTGTATCCTTTATCAAACATTTTAAAAGACGTGTTCCAATCGTTTGTTGTTTTTATTTCAGATTCAATTATCCACTTCTGAATCAACAGCCCTCATCGCCTTTAATCCATCAAACAGTAAGAACTTATCAAGTATCTATCAGGCAGTCTGTATCCTTTATCAAACATTTTAAAAAACGTGTTATAATTTTTTTTTTTTTATTATTTCAGATTCAATTATCCACTTCTGAATCAACAGCCCTCATCGCCTTTAATCCATCAAACAGTAAGAACTTATCAAGTATCTATCAGGCAGTCTGTATCCTTTATCAAACATTTTAAAAAAACGTGTTATAATTTTTTTATTTTTTATTTTAGATTCAATTATTCACTTCTGAATCAGCAGCCTTCATTGCCTTTAATCCATCAAACAGTAAGAACTTATCAAGTATCTATCGGGCAGTCTGTATCCTTTATCAAACATTTTAAAGGACGTGTTCTAATCTGTTGTTTTTTTATTTCAGATTCAATTATCCACTTCTGAATCAACAGCCCTCATCGCTTATAATCCATCAAACAGTAAGAACTTATCAAGTATCTATCGGGCAGTCTGTATCCTTTATCAAACATTTTAAAGGACGTTTTCTAATCTTTTGTTTTTTTTATTTCAGATTCAATTATCCACTTCTGAATCAGCAGCCCTCATCGCTTATAATCCATCAAACAGTAAGAACTTATCAAGTATCTATCAGGCAGTCTGTATCCTTTATCAAACATTTTAAAAGACGTGTTCTAATCTTTTGTTTTTTTTTATTTCAGATTCAATTATCCACTTCTGAATCAATCGACTCTAATCAGACTAAGTGCTCATGAAGGATCAGTCGACAATCAACTGCTTGGGTTTTGGAACACTAATTCTTATAAATTTGCACAAGTGGTTCTTTTTGTAACTGTTTAGTCTTATGCATGTTCTTACCAGTAGTCTTACTAACTTATTAACAATACTAACATTTTAATAACGTAGTTTGATCAGTTACAATAAAAACCACTTGTTGCAGTTTACTTAGGAAGACTTAGTGAAACGGCTCAGAAGAAAATACTTGGTGAGTTACATTTTTATAATGTATTATAGTAGTCTGAATTATTACTAATTAAATGCTTTTGTTTACAGGGTAAGCAATGATCGCTTCTGGATGCTTACACACGTGCCTGCATTGTTCCTATCTTGCTGTCAGGAACAACATTAATTCAATGGGGTTCCTAGAGAAGATACGTGCTGATGTGTTAGCATTTGGACGAGCAAAAATTATTTGTGTGTTCAATCAAGGGTTATGACTTAAATACTTACAATATATTCATCTATCTATCAAATACATAAATACATTGTTGTATTAGTTCAATTTGTTGTTTTAATTTATAATAATATAATTAATATTTGTAATGTAACGATCTAACTTATATATAAATTTGTGTAATGCCATCAAATAAAATTATTTAACTTTATCTGTAAGTGTTTAATTTAATTTAATTTTTATCAATTTCTGTGATATATAATTGAACTTGTGTATACTTGCTAATTTATTATCAACTATTAATATTCGAGTCAATTTCAATTAAGCAAATTTAAAGTTCAGTTTAGAAATCCACGAATTGAGTAAAAAGCCATGGATATATATGCATGAGTTTTTAGCATAAAACATTGAAAGAAAAATTTGACACGTTTAATTTGAATGAAAATCCATGGCTTCTTAAACAGATTGAAGTGGAAAATATTAATATTTTAAAATTAGCTACTAATATGTTGAAATTATTGTATTATACAATGTTAATAAAATAATTGTAATTATAATATCTTTTAATTGATATTTCATGTTTTTAATTAGCTATATACTTTAGTTAATGTGAGCACTTTATTAGATTGTCTTTGCAATTTTACTTAGAATTATTTAATGGCTCAAAGACTAATTATTTATTTCAACAACTCTGTGACAAACAGATTAATTAATAAGTTCAATTTAATTAATAAGTATAACTAGTGTTAGTTAGTTTTACTTAACTAAGAAAAATATATTTTTTTATGTATTTTTTTAACTTGAATAAATATGAGCAATTTATTAATTTAATTACTTTATTATTTTATTACTTCATTATAAAGGCTAAGATTGTGTTTGCAATTTTGCTCATAATTAAATTAATTATTTGCACAAAGATTTATTTCAACTGCTCTATTGCAATTAGATAAATTAATCAGTGTATTTTAAATAATATGTATAACACTTATCAGTTCTACTTAACTTAGAAAAAACATTTCCTTAGATCTTACTATTTTTTCTTTTCTTATATACCGTGTAACTTTAAGAAAAATGAGCACTTTAAGTAATTTAGACTGCATAATAATTAGTTCATATTAATTAATACCTATAACTTATATTAATTATTTTTGCGTCTAAATTTAAAAAAAAATACATCTTAAAGACTTAGATTTTTTTTTCTCTGTAATTACTTTTTTTATTTAATTTAACATATTTATGATCTTATTTAAATCTCGCGTGCTAAGGGATTTTTTTAACCCCCAGGTTCTGCGGTTACCTAACTATAGAATCCTGGTTTAAGGTAAACCGGGAATTCGGTAAACCCTGACGCAAGGGGTCGGGGTGGGATCTGCTACCCTACAATTTTACAGTTTATTCGTTTACCTCGATTTTTTATTTTTTACCCTACCTGCGTCTCGAACCTGCTACCATATCCTTCCAATCTTCTATCCCATTCACTCCTCTTAGCCCGCTACTCCATGCTGATCACACCAAAACACCGCCGTAAACTGGCTTATGTAGACTCGATATAGATAAGCCAGAAAATAATTCAACCGGCGTCGATTTAACAAGTCATAAGCACGAAAAAAAGCCGAGTTCGTCACCGGTTGTGTGGCGTAACGGTTAGCGTGATGGATTTGTACCGCAAAGGCAACGAGTTCGATCCCAGGATCGGACGGGAAAAAAGTTCGTCGTGTTGGCCGGTATACTATGCAAGCGTGCCGGACGTTACGTTGGTTGTGTGGCGTAACGGTTAGCGTGATGGATTTGTACCGCAAAGGCAACGAGTTCGATCCCAGGATCGGACGGGAAAAAAGTTCGTCGTGTTGGCCGGTATACTATGCAAGCGTGCCGGACGTTACGTTGATGTAATTAAGAAAAGCTCCGTGTAGGCGAAGGGGTGAATGAAGAAAACCTTCCCTGCCTCGGGCACCCTCCGTCAGGCATTGCGACCTGGTCAATCAAGAACCAAGCCAGCCAGCCCCCGAATTCAATGCCACGCGCGCGAGCAACTAGTACGCGTTGCTAGGCAACGGTTGCTAGGAAACGGTTGCTAAGCAACGGTTCCCTAGCAACCGTTGCCTAGCAACGCGTACTTTTACATTCTTAAATTAGTACGCGTTGCTAGGAAACGGTTGCGCAGCAACGGTTGCTAGGAAACGGTTGCTAAGCAACGCGTACTTATTTAAGAATGTCATTCTTAAAAATGTAAAAGTACGCGTTGCGTAGCAACGGTTGCTAGGAAACGGTTGCTAAGCAACGCGTACTTATTTAAGAATGTCATTCTTAAAAATGTAAAAGTACGCGTTGCTTAGCAACCGTTACCTAGCAACGCGTACTAATTTAAGAATGTAAAAGTACACGTTGCCTAGCAACGGTTGCTAGGAAACGGTTGCTAAGCAATGTAGAAGTACGCGTTGTCTAGCAACGGTTGCTAGGAAACGGTTGCTAAGCAAAGCGTTGCTAGGCAACGCGTACTTTTACATCTTTAAGAATGACATTCTTTAATAAGTACGCGTTGCTTAGCAACCGTTTCCTAGCAACCGTTGCCTAGCAACGCGTACTAATTTAAGAATGTAAAAGTACGCGTTGCTAGGCAACGGTTGCTAGGGAACCGTTGCTTAGCAACCGTTTCCTAGCAACCGTTGCCTAGCAACGCGTACTAGTTGCTCGCGCGCGTGGCATTGAATTCGGGGGCTGGCTGGCTGGCTTGGTTCTTGATTGACCAGGTCGCAATGCCTGACGGAGGGTGCCCGAGGCAGGGAAGGTTTTCTTCATTCACCCCTTCGCCTACACGGAGCTTTTCTTAATTACATCAACGTAACGTCCGGCACGCTTGCATAGTATACCGGCCAACACGACGAACTTTTTTCCCGTCCGATCCTGGGATCGAACTCGTTGCCTTTGCGGTACAAATCCATCACGCTAACCGTTACGCCACACAACCAACGTAACGTCCGGCACGCTTGCATAGTATACCGGCCAACACGACGAACTTTTTTCCCGTCCGATCCTGGGATCGAACTCGTTGCCTTTGCGGTACAAATCCATCACGCTAACCGTTACGCCACACAACCGGTGACGAACTCGGCTTTTTTTCGTGCTTATGACTTGTTAAATCGTCGCCGGTTGAATTATTTTCTGGCTTATCTATATCGAGTCTACATAAGCCAGTTTACGGCGGTGTTTTGGTGTGATCAGCATGGAGTAGCGGGCTAAGAGGAGTGAATGGGATAGAAGATTGGAAGGATATGGTAGCAGGTTTCGAGACGCAGGTAGGGTAAAAAATAAAAATTCGAGGTAAGCGAATTAACTGTAAAATTGTAGGGTAGCAGATCCCACCCCGACCCCTTGCGTCAGGATTTACCGAATTCCGGTTACCTGACGTTCAGGGTTCCGATTACCTTAAACCAGGATTCTATAGTTAGGTAACCGCAGAACCTGGGGGTTAAAAAAATCCCTTAGCACGCGAGATTTAAATAAGATCATAAATATGTTAAATTAAATAAAAAAAGTAATTACAGAGAAAAAAAAATTCTAAGTCTTTAAGATGTATTTTTTTTTTAAATTTAGACGCAAAAATAATTAATATAAGTTATAGGTATTATTTAATATGAACTAATTATTATGCAGTCTAAATTACTTAAAGTGCTCATTTTTCTTAAAGTTACACGGTATATAAGAAAAGAAAAAATAGTAAGATCTAAGGAAATGTTTTTTCTAAGTTAAGTAGAACTGATAAGTGTTATACATATTATTTAAAATACACTGATTAATTTATCTAATTGCAATAGAGCAGTTGAAATAAATCTTTGTGCAAATAATTAATTTAATTATGAGCAAAATTGCAAACACAATCTTAGCCTTTATAATGAAGTAATAAAATAATAAAGTAATTAAATTAATAAATTGCTCATATTTATTCAAGTTAAAAAAATACATAAAAAAATATATTTTTCTTAGTTAAGTAAAACTAACTAACACTAGTTATACTTATTAATTAAATTGAACTTATTAATTAATCTGTTTGTCACAGAGTTGTTGAAATAAATAATTAGTCTTTGAGCCATTAAATAATTCTAAGTAAAATTGCAAAGACAATCTAATAAAGTGCTCACATTAACTAAAGTATATAGCTAATTAAAAACATGAAATATCAATTAAAAGATATTATAATTACAATTATTTTATTAACATTGTATAATACAATAATTTCAACATATTAGTAACTAATTTTAAAATATTAATATTTTCCACTTCAATCTGTTTAAGAAGCCATGGATTTTCATTCAAATTAAACGTGTCAAATTTTTTTCTTTCAATGTTTTATGCTAAAAACTCATGCATATATATCCATGGCTTTTTACTCAATTCGTGGATTTCTAAACTGAACTTTAAATTTGCTTAATTGAAATTGACTCGAATATTAATAGTTGATAATAAATTAGCAAGTATACACAAGTTCAATTATATATCACAGAAATTGATAAAAATTAAATTAAATTAAACACTTACAGATAAAGTTAAATAATTTTATTTGATGGCATTACACAAATTTATATATAAGTTAGATCGTTACATTACAAATATTAATTATATTATTATAAATTAAAATTAAAATTTTTGCTCGTCCAAATGCTAACACATCAGCACGTATCTTCTCTAGGAACCCCATTGAATTAATGTTGTTCCTGACAGCAAGATAGGAACAATGCAGGCACGTGTGTAAGCATCCAGAAGCGATCATTGCTTATCCTGTAAACAAAAGCATTTAATTAGTAATAATTCAGACTACTATAATACATTATAAAAATGTAACTCACCAAGTATTTTCTTCTGAGCCGTTTCACTAAGTCTTCCTAAGTAAACTGCAACAAGTGGTTTTTATTGTAACTGATCAAACTACGTTTATTAAAATGTTAGTATTGTTAATGAGTTAGTAAGACTACTGGTAAGAACATGCATAAGACTAAACAGTTACAAAAAGAACCACTTGTGCAAATTTATAAGAATTAGTGTTCCAAAACCCAAGCAGTTGATTGTCGACTGATCCTTCATGAGCACTTAGTGATTAGAGTCGATTGATTCAGAAGTGGATAATTGAATCTGAAATAAAAAAAAACAAAAGATTAGAACACGTCTTTTAAAATGTTTGATAAAGGATACAGACTGCCTGATAGATACTTGATAAGTTCTTACTGTTTGATGGATTAAGGCGATGAGGGCTGTTGATTCAGAAGTGGATAATGAATCTGAAATAAAAACAACAAACGATTGGAACACGTCTTTTAAAATGTTTGATAAAGGATACAGACTGCCCGATAGATACTTGATAAGTTCTTACTGTTGATGGATTATAAGCGATGAGGGCTGTTGATTCAGAAGTGGATAATTGAATCTGAAATAAAAAAAACAACAGATTAGAACACGTCTTTAAAATGTTTGATAAAGGATACAGACTGCCCGATAGATACTTGATAAGTTCTTACTGTTGATGGATTAAAGGCGATGAAGGCTGCTGATTCAGAAGTGAATAATTGAATCTAAATAAAAAAAAAAAAATTATAACACGTTTTTTTAAAATGTTGATAAAGGATACAGACTGCCTGATAGATACTTGATAAGTTCTTACTGTTTGATGGATTAAAGGCGATGAGGGCTGTTGATTCAGAAGTGGATAATTGAATCTGAATAATAAAAAAAAAAAAAATTATAACACGTTTTTTAAAATGTTTGATAAAGGATACAGACTGCCTGATAGATACTTGATAAGTTCTTACTGTTTGATGGATTAAAGGCGATGAGGGCTGTTGATTCAGAAGTGGATAATTGAATCTGAAATAAAAACAACAAACGATTGGAACACGTCTTTTAAAATGTTTGGTAAAGGATACAGACTGCCCGATAGATACTTGATAAGTTCTTACTGTTTGATGGATTATAAGCGATGAGGGCTGCTGATTCACAAGTGGATAATTGAATCTGAAATAAAAAAAACAAAAGATTAGAACACGTCCTTTAAAATGTTTGATAAAGGATACAGACTGCCCGATAGATACTTGATAAGTTCTTACTGTTTGATGGATTATAAGCGATGAGGGCTGTTGATTCAGAAGTGTATAATTGAATCTGAAATAAAAAAAAAAGATTATAACACGTTTTTTAAAATGTTTGATAAAGGATACAGACTGCCTGATAGATACTTGATAAGTTCTTACTGTTTGATGGATTAAAGGCGATGAGGGCTGTTGATTCAGAAGTGGATAATTGAATCTGAAATAATAAAAAAAAAAAAATTATAACACGTTTTTTAAATGTTTGATAAAGGATACAGACTGCCTGATAGATACTTGATAAGTTCTTACTGTTTGATGGATTAAAGGCGATGAGGGCTGTTGATTCAGAAGTGGATAATTGAATCTGAAATAATAAAAAAAAAAAAAATATAACACGTCTTTTAAAATGTTTGATAAAGGATACAGACTGCCTGATAGATACTTGATAAGTTCTTACTGTTTGATGGATTATAAGCGATGAGGGCTGCTGATTCAGAAGGGGATAATTGAATCTGAAATAAAAAAAAAAAAAACTATAACACGTTTTTTAAAATGTTTGATAAAGCATACAGACTGCCTGATAGATACTTGATAAGTTCAAACCAGTGTACGATTATAGACCAGTGTACGATTATAGACCAGTGTACGATTATAGACCACTGTACGAGTATAGACCACTGTACGAGTATAGACCACTGTACGAGTATAGACCAGGCCGCAGGCCATTCGAGGAAAAGTAAGAGGAAAGTCTGAAGTTATGTCAAATATGTCTATAAAACTAATCAATAAATCATTATTTAACAGAATTCTTAATTCTAAGTATAAAAATATTCTGATACTTATATTTGTTTGCACAACGAATGCTTTAATATTGAAACTTCTGTATATGCAGTTTTCACAATGAAGCCATTTGGTTGCTGTTCACTTCACATTGTCTTGATTTATCAGAACTGACGGATGATATTCCTTTATCATACCTATAACATTAAAATAGTTTTAAATATTCATGTAATATAATTAAATTATTTTATAAGTAAATAATTAATGGAAATTAAAACAACAAATTGAACTAATACAACAATGTATTTATGTATTTGATAGATAGATGAATATATTGTAAGTATTTAAGTCATAACCCTTGATTGAACACACAAATAATTTTTGCTCGTCCAAATGCTAACACATCAGCACGTATCTTCTCTAGGAACCCTATTGAATTAATGTTGTTCCTGACAGCAAGATAGGAACAATGCAGGCACGTGTGTAAGCATCCAGAAGCGATCATTGCTTACCCTGTGAACAAAAGCATTTAATTAGTAATAATTCAGACTACTATAATACATTATAAAAATGTAACTCACCAAGTATTTTCTTCTGAGCCGTTTCACTAAGTCTTCCTAAGTAAACTGCAACAAGTGGTTTTTATTGTAACTGATCAAACTACGTTATTAAAATGTTAGTATTGTTAATGAGTTAGTAAGACTACTGGTAAGAACATGCATAAGACTAAACAGTTACAAAAAGAACCACTTGTGCAAATTTATAAGAATTAGTGTTCCAAAACCCAAGCAGTTGATTGTCGACTGATCCTTCATGAACACTTACAGTCTGATTAGAGTCGATTGATTCAGAAGTGGATAATTGAATCTGAAATAAAAAAAACAAAAGATTAGAACACGTCTTTTAAAATGTTTGATAAAGGATACAGACTGCCTGATAGATACTTGATAAGTTCTTACTGTTTGATGGATTAAAGGCGATAAGGGCTGTTGATTCAGAAGTGGATAATTGAATCTGAAATAAAAAAAACAAAAGATTAGAACACGTCTTTTAAAATGTTTGATAAAGGATACAGACTGCCTGATAGATACTTGATAAGTTCTTACTGTTTGATGGATTAAAGGCGATGAGGGCTGTTGATTCAGAAGTGGATAATTGAATCTGAAATAATAAAAAAAAAAATTATAACACGTTTTTAAAATGTTTGATAAAGGATACGAACTGCCTGATAGATACTTGATAAGTTCTTACTGTTTGATGGATTAAAGGCGATGAGGGCTGTTGATTCAGAAGTGGATAATTGAATCTGAAATAAAAAAAACAAAAGATTAGAACACGTCTTTTAAAATGTTTGATAAAGGATACAGACTGCCTGATAGATACTTGATAAGTTCTTACTGTTTGATGGATTAAAGGCGATGAGGGCTGTTGATTCAGAAGTGGATAATTGAATCTGAAATAAAAAAAAAAAATTATAACACGTTTTTTAAAATGTTTGATAAAGGATACAGACTGCCTGATAGATACTTGATAAGTTCTTACTGTTTGATGGTGGATAAAGGCGATGAGGGCTGTTGATTCAGAAGTGGATAATTAAATCTGAAATAAAAAAAAACAAACGATTGGAACACGTCTTTTAAAATGTTTGATAAAGGATACAGACTGCCTGATAGATACTTGATAAGTTCTTACTGTTTGATGGATTAAAGGCGATGAGGCTGTTGATTCAGAAGTGGATAATTGAATCTGAAATAATAAAAAAAAAATTATAACACGTTTTTTAAAATGTTTGATAAAGGATACGGACTGCCTGATAGATACTTGATAAGTTCTTACTGTTTGATGGATTATAAGCGATGAGGGCTGTTAATTCAGAAGTGGATAATTGAATCTGAAATAAAAAAAACAAACGATTGGAACACGTCTTTTAAAATGTTTGATAAAGGATACAGACTGCCTGATAGATACTTGATAAGTTCTTACTGTTTGATGGATTAAAGGCGATGAGGGCTGTTGATTCAGAAGTGGATAATTGAATCTGAAATAATAAAAAAAAAAAATTATAACACGTTTTTTAAAATGTTTGATAAAGGATACAGACTGCCTGATAGATACTTGATAAGTTCTTACTGTTTGATGGATTAAAGGCGATGAGGGCTGTTGATTCAGAAGTGGATAATTGAATCTGAAATAAAAAAAACAAACGATTGGAACACGTCTTTTAAAATGTTTGATAAAGGATACAGACTGCCTGATAGATACTTGATAAGACCTTACTGTTTGATTGACTAGAGTCGGTTGGTTCGAATGGGGCAGTTGATTCAGTAGTGGAGAATCAAATCTTTAGAAGGTTTGAATACATTTCTTAAAATGTTTGAGAAAGGATACCTACAGCCTGATAGATACTTGATAGGAGCTTGCTGTTTGATTGACTAGAGTCGGTTGGGTCGAATGGGGCAGTTGATTCAGTAGTGGAGAATTTAATCTGAAATAAAAAAACAAAAGGTTAGAATACATCTCTTGAAATGTTTGAGAAAGGATACATACAACCTGATAGATACATGATAAGAGCTTACTGTTTGATTGATTGGAGTCGATAAAAACGGTTGGTTCAAATGGGGCAGTTGATTCAATAGTGGAGAATCAAATCTAAAACAAAAAAAAAACAGATTAGAATACACCTTTTAAAATGTTTGATAAATAACACATAATGCTGAAGTAGGTAAAGTTGTCTGCAGGTTAAAATTAAATATAGAAATCCCAGATTCAAAAACTATTTCATGGATTGATAACATTTAGTGCTCACAATTTGTCCTTAATTGATTTTTGTATCATGGCCTCCAAGAACGCCTTAAAAGTGATGAAACAAAGTTAATGCATCAATGTAACAACTTATGCATATCAGAATATGAATAAATTGGTGCAATGCTATATGGATTGCAAACGGCAGCAGCAGTTGTTGATAATTGACAATAGTTTAATAAATATATAATTAAGTATATACATAATGTCAAATGATTCAGATTATTACATTCTTAGTGTGTTAATAGTGGATGGATTATTGTGTTAGTGTGTCAGTCAAAACTATAGCTACAAATGATACCTACATAACTTATTACTACCCCAAACTACTATATTAGCATGCAAGTAATTATCTGAATCATTACATTACATAATATGCTAACAAAGTAGTACTTAAAAAAAATTGATACGATCGTGTCAAACTACATATGCCATTCACTATCTACTGTCAACGTCACAAATTGTTAAAAAAAATTGCACAAAATTTAAATACAATGGAAGCAAACGCGAATGAATGAATGAGAACCCGACAATGATTTGTTTAATTTAGCTCGTTTTCATAACACACTTATTATTATTGGGTACTTCCCTGGGTCCTCTTTCTTGATCTTGGAGGTCCTCTTGCGTTGCTGGAACAACTTGACAATCGCGTGGACCAATCAAGTCGCCGGCGGAGCCACTTGACACGGCTTAAAAATGACATTCTGCGCAAAAAAATTCGAATTGGTCCGATTAGACAATTATCGCAAAATTGAAAAGAATAAACTAAATTAATTGGTATTTTGTTTTGAGGCAAGTTACATGAACTTCCCGAAATGTATAAATAATTGATTTAATTAATAAAAAATTAATTAACTTATGAGTGATTAAAAGTATTCCGAGTGGATTTATTACACATAGCGAACATGCTAACTCGGAGTATTTTCTAAAAACAAATTTTCAAAAATCAACAATTTTTATAATTGAACCTGTTTCTGTAGGAAATTAATGATTTAGTGTGTTCATCGAGACCAAGTACTCGATCGTTATACCAAGTAAATTGTCTAATTTTAATTTTAACAAACATCAAATAACTACTCATTTTCTCAAGCTTTGATGAATTTTTAAAATTAAACTACTTGTCGCAAGGCCGTAAAATTTCAGTAAGTTCTATAAGGCCATGATATATATCATCAAAAAAAGTTCCATAAAAATCAGATTAAATTTTATTTCAACAGTTAATTACAAGGAAATGGTTCGGTAGATTTTTCCCTAAAACTTATCAGTGTCATTCCCAACTAATATCTTTCGAACAGTTTTTGATTTTGAACTTCCCGAATGTGTGTATGTGTGTGTGTGTGTGAACAGATTTTTTGCCGTAAATCGACGTTTTCTCAAAAACAGATATGCAAAATAATCGTGGAGGAACTACAGAAAGTTTATAATTATTAAATGGGTAAGTAAAAAAAAATGTGAAATGCAAAAAATATCATTTGTATGCATAAATAAATGATGATGATGATTAAAACTCGTGAATGAGTAAGTGAATAATAAAAAAATTGAAGTATTTGTAAGCGGTATTTTAAGACACGTTACATGATGTTTGCGATATAGTGTAAATAATTGACTTAAATTAATTTATGAGTGACTTATAAGTATCATTGTAATAATGAAAAGTTAAATATCTAAAAAAAATTTAAATAAAATGAAAAAAATATGAATAAATTCTTAATGACGATATCAAAATATTAAGATGAATAAATAAGCAAATGATTAAATAAATTGCATACCTTGATGTCTCTACGCGTATTCCGTTTAATAAATAGCCTTTTCCAGAAAAGTCTTTTTGATCCCTCAGCAGACATCGTCTCTTATGGGTTGCCATCCTTAATTGTGGTTCATCACCTGTATCAAGAAAAAGTATCAATACAGAGCCTATATAATAAATCTTGTACAAATATTTTTAATATTTAATTATTTTAAGATATGATATGAATTGATAATTTTGTGATTAGTTTTACATATTTTATTTGAACTGTAAGCATTAGCAGTTAACAGAGTTGAAGCTTGAAGTATGTTTCTGGAAAGACTATGTATTGAGCTTGTCCTTGTAATATTTTATAAGTGTGTATTAAAAAGCATAATTATACTCTAAGTTTCTCAAAACCTAAATAATTGGACTTGTATCTTACGAAATAAGTATTACTTGTTTTGTTATCTTACCGATAGTTAACGAAGCAAAGAAGTCACTGCAGCAAGCAAGCTAGTAGATAATACAGAATTCTCATTCCAGAGTTGACTTATTTTTTATAATTCAATTACTTGATTATTGTGGACAGCTATTTTATAGCAGAGCTGAAATATAAAAGGTAATACTAAGTTTGGATTACTCTTGTATGTTTTTATCTGAAATTAAATGTTGCATGTAAATTTGACTAATTATTAAAGAAATTCTTGTCATGAGAAATAAAATTATTTCAGTGTTCACATGACTTAGCCTCAATGCATTTTGCCTAGGAAACTTTAAATCATAGCAGCTCTCAACAATAATATATACTATGTCTTAAGTAAAAAATTAGGATCAGCACAGAATTTCTTGTCATCAAGGGTATTATATAAAAATTCAGAGGCTTTTATAATTGAAAGAAGAAACTGCTGTAGAAATGTATGAATGATAATTATAATACCTAAATATTTTTTAATATGTTGATTACATTTCGTTGTGACCGTGACATTTAATTGTAAAAAGTACTTTGTTTTCAAAATCATTAAATTAAAATTAATGCATCAGCTTCATTTACTTACAAATATTTCATATAAAAAGCATTTCTAAAGAATTTTTGAGAATAATTGAAATCCTTCAACAATTTCAAAATAGAATCACATTATTATGCTCGAATCTGATTTATCATAATTATTTTTGTTCATCACGCGCCAGTATAGTTAAAGCAAAAAATGTTGTATTCGCTAGCGATTCAGATAAGATTTCCAATTGAATGCAATATAGGCAAATATAGAAAAAAAATATACACTTAATGGTGTATATTAGCTCACTAATGAAATTGAAAGACGACCATCTGCATCAAAGCAATATCAATGGTCCTTTTCTCAATAATTTCTCAAACTGCATGAAAACACTCGATATTCATCTATGATCGTATTCGATTTGACGCGCCATTTTTCTTCTCAAATTGTTACTAACCTCAATCAAAATCTGTCATTATGTAGTGATGGGTATTTGTAGCACCCTTGGGAAGATCGTGTAAACACCTGCATAAGCTTTGAATCCACAAATAATTCTCAAGCCCATTACATAAAATGACTAATGCAATGACTTTGACAGGGTACAATGGCAAAATAAAACGACTAACATGTGGCAAATGCACGTACGTACTACTTGATTGTCCACTGGCTTCCTATAACTGGAGTGTCTGCTGGCTTCCCAAGATCTTCTTCCCGCGATGGCTGAGATTAAAATGGATTGTGCAATGACGCTCTGCGGACGAAGAAACCTTACGCTTGCTTGAAGTGTCATCCGGTCTCCTGTCACCTGTCATCAGGGTATACAACACACCACCATCACAACATTTCAAACTCGGACTGCTCTGATGGAACGCTTCATAGATAAAAGAAGAGTATATGCTTTTACCCTAGAGTCTAGGGCCTAGAAGACAATATTAGAATACCCCGTTTACCTTAAATTATTGAGCAGAAACTTAAGGTAATCATTACTTACATCATTTTTATTTATGTATGACTTATATCAATAACTTTTAATACTTATTAAAACTATCGACAAGTAACAAACTCAAAATTATTTGAGCATTTTATTATAGCAATGCTAATATTAGCGCGAAAAAACACTATTTTTACCTTAAAAATCCATCAGTGATACCCTAGACAATATTAGAATACCCCGTGTTCATGAGTGATACTTTAGCGTTCATTGTCCATTGTTTTCGACTTTCCAATGAATGATTTATTTAGACCCATGCTTATTTATCTATGTTTAGACCACTGTTTGGTTTCAATATACAATACTAGGTAGATTATTGTTTTGTAACTCTGTCAGATGGGGACATAATCTCAAGAACACCGCTGACAGAATAATTGTGAGTTTTGGCACCGCTGTATTGTATTTCTTATAAAATAATAAAAATAAATGAAGAGAAAATGTAAGAAATATGAATTACAACAAATGCCTAACCTAAAAATGCACGTTTTAGAGTTTTAGACCAAAACAAATATTAGTTGACAGCAAATTCAACTCATAAATGTGTCATCCGCCATATTAGTTGGTCGTCGAGTTTCGCTTAAAAATCAGCTAGAGGAGAGCTTGAATGTTCTTATTATTATTATTATTATATTGTCTAGGGTGTTTATGAATACATTTTATTCTAATATTGTCTGGGGTGTTTATGCCAGATATAGATTAAAAGTGAACGAAAAATGATTTGATCAAATATATATAGTATTTTGATTTTAATTTTTATTAATGTTGAAAAATTTGTTCCAGATAACATGCATTGTTTCTCAAATAACTGCCAGCTAGGTACGTGTGTGTGATATAAAGATTATTTATATTTTTTTGAAACTATTGAACGTCAATCTTACTTTTGTTGTCATAAGATTTTTGATGTGTTTGAATTTGCTGTTCCATTACTATTGTTAAATTATGGCAGAAGATAACGGTAGTCGCAGCAAGAGAGCGCGTTATTACAGTAAGGGTAATAAAGCAAAACATTTATTCAACCTGGATTGAAGGGATTTATGATCACATGTAATTTCCGTGAAAAGGATTGCATTAGAGAAGCCTATAATATTTTAAACCAATATGTCGATAAGGATGATGTTTTGCACACATTCAGATGAAGAAGGACAAGGAGACGTAAATGACATATCAGATCAGTTAACAAAAGCCATAGACTCTGCAAAAACAAATATTCAAGTGGCTGATAAGAAAAAACGTTTCCAAGTTGTGGAAACTGGGGCTTCCAATTGTTATTTATATCAACCACTCTTGATAACCCTGTGCCATTTGCAATGAAAATAATTCAAGACATAGCTAATACTAAGAGACAAGAAAACAAGATACTTATTAAGATTAGTTCCAATTGAGAAAGTCTGCAGAGCAAATATTCAGATATAACTAACACAGCTGGCGCTTGTTTGATCAATATTTTCTTAAGGAGCCTACAACTTTTGCTATAGTTTTTAATAGAAGATATAATAATTCAGTAAACCGAGAGGATGTCATTAAAACTTTGGCTGATTTAATTGGACAAAAGAATGTTTTAAATAAAGCTGACTTGAAAAGTGCTAAATTATGTGTGATAGTAGAAATTATTAAAGGACTATGTTTACTTAGTGTAGTTCCTGATTATTTTCAACTTAAAAAATTTAATCTTTTAGAATTATCTCAAAAACCAAAAGAAGAACCTGAAAATGTTGAATCAAGCCTAGAAGCGAAAGATGAGGCTGTAAAAACTTAAACAAAAACAATTTAATTGGACAAAAGAATGTTTTAAATAAAGCTGACTTGAAAAGTGCTAAATTATGTGTGATAGTAGAAATTATTAAAGGACTATGTTTACTTAGTGTAGTTCCTGATTATTTTCAACTTAAAATTTATCTTTTAGAATTATCTCACAAAACCAAAGAAGAACCTGAAAATGTTGAATCAAGCCTAGAAGCGAAGATGAGGCTGTAAAAACTTAAACAAAAACAATATACTATAAATGTGTTAAGAAAAGACTTTTTTTTTAGAATTATTGTGAAATTTTCTATATATATTAATAAATACTCCTTACCCAAACCATTGTTTACACTAAATTTGGCATTATTTAGAAGATTTCGAAGCAAAGTTTCAGAACAAAAGTAGTAATTTTTCATAAACAGCAAACATTAAAGCAACTGTCAGTACAGTGTGTAATAATTTGGCTTCCAATCTCTAAATAATCCTGGTATTCCTTGCGTTTCTATTATCTTTTTAAACATGTGAAAGATACCAATATCTCTTTTGCAACTACCAGAAGTTCCTTTTCTTCATGCCTCAGTTTTGTCTGTACTAATTGCAACGGATATGTCAAACAAGTAGCAATAATTTTAGAAAATGCTCCTAGAGCAAAATATGCGCTAGAAGGAATTTCTTTAAAATTGCTTAAAAAGCCGTTTTATACTTTCGTAAGTCATGGAATTGTATAGCGGGATTAATGACTAAAATCAAAGATGGAACGCTCCAGCCCATAGACCAAATATGCCTTCTTCATTTGATATTTTAATTAATCCATTCTATAAACCTTCATAATCTTTTGCAGAATCCTCGATACCTGTAACAGCAAATACTTATGATAAGTAAACACTCATTTTATAATATTTATAATTTAACTAAAAAATTATTAATTTCCAATAAGTAAAACAACCAAAGTTATGAACTCTTTTTAGGCTATTATAAAATTTACAAATTTTAAGTCAAAATTTCAGACAGATGGACCTTTTTTACAGGACTGAAAAGAAAGGTTAAATTAAAAGATTTAACAATTCTTGCTTTTGAGCAGAATATCAATAATAATAATATGATAAAATGTGGTAGTGTATATATTATTATATATATATATATATATATTATATATACTATATATATATGAGTAAGTTCTTCAAGGGCATACATCAAATAAAAGGCAAAGATTTAGAAGTTAATCTTTAATTTTTCCAACGTTTCGACATAGTATTTTATGTCATCATCAGTGGATCTACAGAATGAATATTGAAAAATAATATAAACTAGGAAAAAATGATAGAAATTGGAAAAGAACTATAGATATAAGTAATATAATTATAACAATAACAATT